>NC_083584.1:66765718-67079052 GCF_027579695.1 Neoarius graeffei
CCTCTTTTGTCGCATTACAAGCTGAAATTAAAATGGATTGTTGGAGGGTGAGCACCATTTGATTTACACAACATGCCTACCGCTTTAAAGGTGCACACTGTTGTTTTATTGTAACATAAACAATAATTAAGATGAAAAAACAGAAATCTGGAGTGTGCATAAGTATTCGCCCCCTTTCATATGAAACGCTTAAATAAGAGCTGGTCCAACCAATTCACTTCATAAGTCACAAAATTAGTTGATTAAGATTCACCTGTGTGCAATCAAAGTGCCACATGATCTGTCACATGATGTCTGTATAAAGCAACCTGTTCTGGAAGGACCCTGACTCTGCAACACTACTAAGCAAGCAACATGAAAACCAAGGAGCCTCCAAACAGGTCAGAGACAAAGTTGTGGAGAAGTATAGATCAGGGTTGGGTTATAAAAAATATCCCAAACTTTGAATATCCCAGGGAGCACCATTAAATCCATTATAGCAAAATGGAAAGAATATGGCACCACTACAAACCTGACAACAGAAGGTCGCCCACGAAAACTCACAGACCGGGCAAGGAGGGCATTAATCAGAGATGCAACAAAGCCACCAAAGATAACACTGAAGGAGCTGCAAAGATCCACAGCGGAGATGGGAGCATCTGTCCATAGGGCCAGTTTAAAGGATATACACAGAGCCATGGCTTCACTTTTGTTTATAAATGCCTTGAGACCTCAAGAATGGCACAGGAATAGTTTTAAGCGTTAACAATAAATCTAATATAGTAATTTTTACGATTAAATTGATTTATATAGGCAGTGGTCTGAGTGAATGACCTTGACGTCCGCAGTGTCACAGCAGGAAGTTTATCGGTCTCATTGCCATTTCTGCTATACTAAAACACAGAGCTGACTGCAACTCTGATCCTCCATTTTGAACTAATTTATCGCCATGCCACATAGATGTGTTTTTGGCCGGTGCAGCAACACTACAGGAGCTGGATTTATGTTGCATTCATGGCCCAAGAATGTTCAAACTGCAAAGATTTGGACGCGTTTTGTGAGAAGTTCACAGGCACATTGGGCACCTATGAAGTGGTCTCTCCTCTGCTCTGCACATTTAGATTAGATTAGATTAGATTAGATTAGATTAGATTAGATTAGATTAGATTAGAACTTTATTGATCCCTTTGCGAGGGTTCCCTCAGGGAAATTAAAAATTCCAGCAGCATCATTACAGGATAAACAGAGAATAGAAAATAGAGAAAACTTCTAGATAAATTAGGTATTCACATATGAGCCATTCCACCGAATCAGTGCCATTTCTGTCCCTAGAAAATTATATGTATAAATGCACATAAAAATGTACTTTAAAATACATTTCCTTATTATGCAGAATGTCCTGCACGTTGATCTGATTTCAAATTTAAGAGATATAATTGTAAGGATTAATAAAAACTACCTAAAACACTAAAAAATAGTATGTGTTACCTGTCCCCGCAGTCTAACTTTATACTTAACTATGAAATATTATGGGGGCGGCACGGTGGTGTAGTGGTTAGCGCTGTTGCCTCACAGCAAGAAGGTCCGGGTTCGAGCCCCGTGGCCGGCGAGGGCCTTTCTGTGTGGAGTTTGCATGTTCTCCCCGTGTCCGCGTGGGTTTCCTCCGGGTGCTCTGGTTTCCCCCACAGTCCAAAGACATGCAGGTTAGGTTAACTGGTGACTCTAAATTGACCGTAGGTGTAAATGTGAGTGTGAATGGTTGTCTGTGTCTACTGTATGTGTCAGCTC
This sequence comes from Neoarius graeffei, assembly GCF_027579695.1. Classification (NCBI taxonomy): domain Eukaryota; kingdom Metazoa; phylum Chordata; class Actinopteri; order Siluriformes; family Ariidae; genus Neoarius; species Neoarius graeffei. Next base: position 66,767,486 of record NC_083584.1, read on the forward strand.
TGTGATGACCTGGCGACTTGTCCAGGGTGTACCCCGCCTTTCGCCCGTAGTCAGCTGGGATAGGCTCCAGCTTGCCTGCGACCCTGTAGAAGGATAAAGCGGCTAGAGATAATGAGATGAGATGAGACAAGAGTCAAGGATGGAGATGCTATCCACTCAGAAGTTTATTGAAACATAAAGGTTCTGCGTATCTGCTTTAAGCTATACACTCCACAGAGTGGGGCTTGACGGAAGAGTGGCCATAAAAAAGCCACTGCTGAAAAAAGCACGTTTGGAGTTTGCCCAACAGCATGTGGTAGACTCCCCAAACACATAGAAGAAGATTCTCTGGTCAAATGAGATTAAATTGAACTTTTTGGCCATTATGGGAAATGCCATGTGTCATGCAAACCCAACACCCTGAGAACACCATCCCTACAATGAAGCATGGTGGTGGCAGCATCATGCTGTGGGGATGTTTTTCATCTGCAGGGACAGAAAAGCTGGTCAGGACTGAAGGAAAGATGGATGGCACTAAATACAGGGCAATTCTGGAGGAAAACCTGTTTGAGTGGGCCAGAGGTTTGAGACTGGGGCCCTGTCCACACGGCAGCAGATTCAGGTGAATCTGATAAAATTGTTTATCGTTTCGGCCTGGCGTCCACACGGCACCGGCGTTTTGGGTGCCCCACAACGATATTTTTTGAGAACGGGTTCCAGAGTGGAAAAATCTGGCAACGGAGCTGTTGCGAAGTCGTCTGGATGAGTAGAACGGATTTGTTTACGATGACGTCACAACCACATGACTAGAACAAGCAGCACTCTCGCTGTTTTGTATGAACCACTGCATTGCATTCACTTTTGTATACAGCTTTTCTTTTAAATAAACAAGTAACTGAACCATTTCTTGAATTTCTTTTTTTTATTGGATAAGACTGCTTTTCAAAATGTTCACACACAATATAAAAAGTTATATAAATTTTATAAAAATGCTTTTCAAAATGTTCACACACAATAAGAAAATTAAGTTATATAAAACTATGCACACTAATAAAACTAATTTGTACACACAGAAGGCACGATTTCCTCGCGTAGTCGCAGCCATCTTCTTCTTGTTGTGTGTTTGTTCCTGACAATGCTTCACACCAGGTAGAAGAAGGGGTTTATGCGCATGCGTCTACTTCTTCTATTGTTCTGGTGTCTCCAATGGGACCGTCTTACAGTGCTCCTAGAGGTGTGGCATGTGTATTGCATCGTTTTCAGCAAGCGTTGCGTTACCATATGTACCTGATATTTTACTGATCCGTTGCCCATGTGGACGCGATATTTTTTTAAATAAAATCTCGTTGCCGTTGTCGTGTGGATGTAGCCTGGGATGAAGGTTCACGTTCCAGCAGGACAATGACCCTAAACATACTGCTAAAGCTACACTGGAGTGGTTTAAAGGGAAACATTTAAATGTCTTGGAATGGCCTATTCAAAGCCCAGATCTCAATCCAACTGAAAATCTGTGGCATAACTTGAAGATTGCTGACCACCAACGCAACCCATCTAACTTGAAGGATTTGGAGCAGTTTTGCTTTGAGGAATGGGCAAAAATCCCAGTGGTTAGATGTGCTAAGCTAATAGAGACATACCCCAAGAGACTTGCAGCTGTAATTGTAGCAAAAGGTGGGTCTACAAAGTATTGCCTTTGGGGGTGAATACTTATGCACACTCCAGATTTCTGTTTTTCATTTTAATTATTGTTTGTATCACAATAAAAAAAAACAAGTTTCACCTTTAAAGTTGTAGGCATGTTGTGTAAATCAAATGGTGCTAACCCCCCAAAATCCATTTTAATTCCAGCTTGTAATGCAACAAATCACCAAGGGGGATGAATACTTTTGCAAGGCACTGTGTATATTTATATATACATAATATATTCATGTGTCTTTCTTTCTATTTTTGTATTGTACTGTTTTTCTTGAAATGGAATGAAACCAGTGCTTCTCTGGAAACCTTTTTTTCAATATCTTTCAACACCTGAGCTGTTTGTTTGCATGAATCATAAGTTGTGTATCTGACTCTCAGTTGTGTGGATGAGGAAAGTGTAATACACAAGGGTACCAGCTCTAAAAGATATAATAATGATATATTTATAGATATATTTACCAATAAATTTAGAATTATATTTATGGATAATCTTCCAAACGAAGCACAGACATCGATGCAGTGATGCTGACTTTTTGGTTTTGTCGATGCACATGTGTATTTTACAATTATTTACAGACATTTTAGAAAATCCAGTTGTTTTGGCAATCTGAAGTAAAGTAAGGTTTCATGAAACAATTTCAACCATAGTTAAGCCAAGAAGAAGAAGATATGCACACTCAAGCATAGTGAAATTCATCCTCTGCATCTAACCCATCTGAAGCAGCAAACACATACATGCACACACAAGTGAGCAATGAGCACACGCACATACCCAGAGCAGTGGGCAGATATGCTACAGCACCTGGGCAGCAATTGGGGGTTAAGTGCCTTGCTCAAGGTCAATTCAGCCGAAGGTCACCCCATGTTAACCTAACCACATGTCTTTGGGGGAAACCGGAGCACCCGAAGGAAACCCACACAGACATAAGGAGAACATTCAAACTCTGCACAGAAAGGCCCCCGACAGCCGGTGGGCTCGAACCCAGAACCTTCTTGCTGTGAGGCGACATTACTACACCACCTTGCCACCAAAAATATAACAGAATTATATATATATATATGTGTGTGTGTGTGTGTGTGTTATTTAGGAGTTGAAAGTCAACTCTTATTGGTCAGTAAGTCAAATGAATTCACTCTCTGTTCAGAATGAGTGGAGCAAAAAAAGCTAAGAAACAGCTGGGGGATACACAAATCACCACATGTAGGTCATCACCTTCAACAAATGCAGCAATAGAATATTAATGAAATCAGCATGAAGATACCCCCCCCCCACACACACACACACACACACACTGAGAACTATCTTGATCAGCCCACACAATTTTTCTTTTATTTGTGATTAAAAACCAAACCAAAGTTTACCACTTTTGTAACTAAATTTGCCTCATCATAGCAAATTAGCATGCGCAAGCAGACTATTCTAACCTACACTCACCGGCCACTTTAATAGGAACTTGTTGTTGATTCTAAGATCCCTGTTCTTGGCTGCAGGAGTGGAACCCAATGTGTTCTTCTGCTGTTGCATGTTGAGATGCTTTTCTGTTCACCACGGTTGTAAAGAATGATTATATGAGTTACTATATCCTTCCTGGCAGCTCAAACTGTTCAATCTGGCCATTTTCCTCTGACCTCTCATATCAATAAGGCATTTGTTTCCACCCACAGAACTGTCGCTCCCTCGATGTTTTTTGTTTTCCACACCATTCTGTTGTGTGTGAAAACCCCAGGAGATCAGCAGTTTCTGAAATACTCAAACCAGTCCATCTGGCTCAAACCAACACCCATGCCACAGTGAAAGAAAGTCACACTTTGAGATCACAATTTTTCCCATTCTGATGTTCGAAGTGAACATAAACTGAAGCTCTTTATTTGTATCTGCATGATTTGATGCATTGTGCTGCTGTCAAGGGATCGGCTGATTAGAGAGCTGCATCAAACAACAGATGGATGTTGGGGCATTCCTAAAAAAGTGGCCAGTGAGTGTATATGTGTATATATATATATATATATATATATATATATATATATATATATATTTTTTTTTTTTTAATTCTATTCACATTCACTGGATATGAGCAATTGCATGCTCTGATTGGCTACTCTACTGCTAGGCTATCAACTCATATACCATGAGTAGAGTAAAACAAAATGGTGGAGATCAAGTCAGATATATCACTGTGTTGTCAAGTATTTAAAAGAAACAGAAATAGCATGTGTATATATATATATATATATATATATGGCGGCACGGTGGTGTAGTGGTTAGCGCTGTCGCCTCACAGCAAGTAGGTCCTGGGTTCGAGCCCCGGGGCCGGCGAGGGCCTTTCTGTGCGGAGTTTGCATGTTCTCCCTGTGTCTGCGTGGGTTTCCTCCGAGTGCTCCGGTTTCAACCACAGTCCAAAGACATGCAGATTAGGTTAAATGGTGACTCTAAATTGAGCGTAGGTGTGAATGTGAGTGTGAATGGTTGTCTGTATCTATGTGTCAGCCCTGTGATGACCTGGCGACTTGTCCAGGGTGTACCCCGCCTTTCACCCGTAGTCAGCTGGGATAGGCTCCAGCTTGCCTGCAACCCTGTAGAACAGGATAAAGCGGCTAGAGATAATGAGATGAGATGATATATATATATATATATAGTCTCCCCCCCAATATCTCCTGTTCCACACTCCAGCCCAGTAAATGGCACCAAACCACCATAAACCCTAAAGAAGAAGGAGAAGAAAATGGCGGAGCATGTTTCTGAACCAACCAAGGATGAAATTAAAACCTCTACTCAAAAACAAAACCCCAAAAAATACAAAAAAATGAATAAAAGTATTTGATGGTAAGAACATATCTTACCATAAAATACTAATAATATTACTGTATACGAACGTGCTCTGTAGTGTATAATATTGTCAGTAGATTGCTGCATTGTCTTGTGACAGTGAGACCAATAATGAGATATGCATCGCAGTTACCGTACGATACATATTTATTCCTTTCTTTGACACCACATGCCATGAGCCAGAAACAACACCACCATACTTATTATGGTGTGACTCTGCTGGGTGCCAAAAGCAGTGAACCAGCACTTTCACTTTACATCAGTACTGTATAGTTATGATCGAATATTACTGGACAGAAGAACTAATCGATGTCGATTCGTGGTAGGTTTAGATTATCTACAACTGTGGATAGATGCTATTCAATAATTGCTATTGAACTGGACAATAATTATGTTTACACGAGTGTGCAGAGTTAGAAATCGACTAATAAAACTGTTTTAACTAGTTTTATATGAAACGGTCATGAATATATTGTGGCAGCAGGGGCGTGGTCAAGCATCGGTCTGTGACAGGAGGGCGGAGTCAGGGAAGGTAAGTGGCAGAATCACTACACCTGTCGTTAATTAATGTGTTTGTGTGTCTTCCAAGTGACCGTGCCCTGTTGAAGGAGAGAGAGCGAGAGAAGAGGGAGCTCTCTCCCGAACCAGATGGCTAATGTGTGTGCGTGTGTGAGAGTGTTTATAAAAGCTGAAAAGCTGAATAAAAGAGACTTTTGTGAACTCAGTTCTGGCCTGCCGTCCTTCTGTGCTCCACCCACCTACATGAACTGTCACAGTGGTGCCGAAACCCGGGATGAGCACAGAAGAGAACAGCCCCATGGAGTCCTCCCCCTTCGCGGACCTGATCCATGCCCTCACCATGGCCCAACAGAGCCAGCACCAGGCGCTGCTTACCCTCCAAAAGGAGCAAGAACAACGGTTCGAGGCCCTGGTGCTGGCGCAACAGGAAGATCGTTGGGCGTTCCGGCACCTCCTCGCGTTGGCGGGGTCTACCAACGCTCCCACCGCGGGCCCGTCCCCTCCCACCCTAACAAAGATGGGCCCGCAGGACGACCCCGAGGCATTCATCACGCTCTTTGAGCAAGTCGCAGAGACCTCGGGGTGGCCGATGGATCAGTGCGCGGTGCGCCTCCTCCCCCTGCTAACGGGAGAGGCGCAGCTGGCCGCGCTACAGCTACCCGCCGACCGCCAGCTGGCCTACGCGGACCTTCACTGGGCCGTCCTCCAGCGTGTGGGGTGCACCCCCGAGCAGCAGCGTCAGCGCTTCCGTGCTTTGTGCTTGGAGGAAGTTGGCCGGCCGTTCGCGTTTGGCCAGCAACTCCGGGACGCCTGCTGGCAGTGGTTGAGGGCCGACAGCTGCGACGCCGAGGGACTCATCGACCAGGTGGTACTGGAACAGTTCATTGCACGTTTACCAGCAGGAACTGCAGAGTGGGTCCAGTGCCACCACCCGGCGTCGCTGGATCAGGCAATCGAGCTGGTGGAGGACCATTTGGCGGCTGTCCCGATGGCAGGACAGCAAACAACCTCTTCTCTTCTCTCCTCTCTCTCTCTCTCTCTCCTCCTCCTGTGTCTCCTCCTCGCCCCATTCCCCCACCGCGGAGGCGGGGGCCGGCACCATCCCAGCCGGCCCGCCGCACCCACGGTGCCCTTCCATTTCTCCCTTCTGTGTCTGTCTCTCCCCCCCTCAGGTGAGTGAGCCCCAGAGCACTAGTGCAGAGAGGAAGCCCGGGCCGGTTTGCTGGTGCTGCGGGGAGCCGGGCCACCTCCAACAGCAGTGCTCGGTAATGGAGGTGGGCACAGTGGTTCGGATCCCCGACACACCAGGAGCCGCCCCCGATCAGGCCGGAGCGTATCGCATACCGGTGAGTATCCAAGGGGATACATATCAGGCGTTGGTGGATTCTGGCTGTAATCAGACCTCAATTCACCAAAACCTGGTGCAAGACGAGGTATTGGGGGGAGCACAATTGGTGAAGGTGTGTGTGCATGGGGATGTTCACAACTACCCTTTAGTGTCAGTCCACATTCTTTTCCGAGGGGAAAAATTTATAGTGAAGGCGGCGGTTAATCTTCGCCTTACCCACTCTATAATTTTGGGGACTGATTGGCTGGGATTTCGGGATTTAATGACACACTTAGTGAAGAGTGGGTCCTGCCATTTAACAGGGGGAGGTCCCGGTGTTGCTTTAGCGGGAGCGGCTGTCACAGAGCCATCTACGTCATCACCACGTCAGAGTGAGGAGCCGCCGGCTCCTCCTCTCTCTGTTGGGGAATCCCTCGTGGATTTCCCATTAGAGCAATCGCAAGACGAGACTCTGCGGCATGCGTTTGACCAAGTGAGAGTAATCGATGGTCAAATGCTCCAGCCGAATGCCACCCCATCCTTCCCCTACTTCACGATTATGAAGGATAGATTATACTGAGTGACGCAGGACACTCAAACTAAAGAGCGAGTCATGCAGCTTTTGATTCCGAAGAGCTGCCGGGAATTGGTATTCCAGGCGGCTCACTTTAATCCCATGGCTGGACACTTAGGGCAGGATAAAACACTAGCCCGAATAATGGCCCGATTCTATTGGCCGGGGATTCGCGGCGATGTCCGTAGGTGGTGTACGACGTGCAGCGAATGCCAGTTAGTAAATCCAGCGGCCATTCCAAAAGCGCCTTTGCGCCCTCTACCGTTAATCGAGACCCCGTTCCAAAGAATTGGGATGGATCTCGTTGGGCCATTAGATCGGTCAACACGAGGGTACCGCTTTATATTAGTTCTAGTGGACTATGCAACGCAATACCCAGAAGCAGTGCCTCTTCGCAATATCTCAGCACGCAGTATTGCGGAGGCACTCTTCCACGTTATCTCCCGAGTTGGAATCCCGAAAGAGATTCTGACGGATCAAGGCACCTCGTTTATGTCACGTACACTGAACGAACTGTATAGGTTGTTGAGTATTAAGCCGATCCGCACCAGCATGTATCACCCACAAACGGACGGTTTAGTTGAAAAGTTCAACCGCACCCTCAAGAACATAATTAAAAAATTCGTAAGTGAGGACGCACGTAATTGGGATAAATGGCTCGGACCCTTGCTCTTTGCAGCGCGAGAGGTCCCCCAAGCCTCCACGGGGCTCTCCCCATTTGAATTGTTATACAGGCGTAAGCCGCGTGGCATTCTAGATGTGCTGCAGGAAAATTGGGAGGAAGGACCTTCACCATGTAAAAACGAAATCCAATACGTTATTGACCTGCGCGCAAAACTCCACACACTCACGCACCTAACTCAGGAGAATTTGCAGACCCGCCTGTACGACAAGGGTACGCGCCTTAGGGAGTTTGCACCGGGAGATAAAGTACTCGTACTGTTGCCCACATCGAGCTCTAAATTGGTCTCCAAATGGCAAGGACCCTTTGAGGTCACACGGCGAGTCGGGGACGTTGACTATGAGGTGAGGCGAGCGGATAGGGGTGGGGCGCTACAGATTTACCCCCTCAACCTGCTCAAACTCTGGAACGAGGAGGTCCCCATGGCATTGGTGTCGGTGGTTCCGGAGAAGGCGGAGCTGGGGCCGGAGGTTCAAAAGGGAACATTGGCATCGCGTACCTCTCCGGTCCCCTGTGGAGACCACCTCTCCCCGACCCAACTCGCGGAGGTTGCCCAGTTGCAGACCGAGTTTTCGGACGTGTTCTCGCCCCTGCCCGGCCGCACCACCCTCATAGAGCACCACATTGAGACGCCCCAGGGGTGGTAGTGCATAGCCGCCCTTACAGGTTACCCAAGCACAAGAAAAAGGTGGTTCGGGAAGAACTCAAGGCCATGCTCGAAATGGGCATGGTCAAGGAGTCCCACAGTGACTGGAGCAGCCCAGTGGTCTTGGTACCCAAGGCCGACGGGTCGGTCCGGTTCTGTGTAGACTATAGAAAAGTCAACACGGTGTCTAAATTTGATGCGTACCCAATGCCTCGTATTGATGAGTTGCTCGATTGGCTAGGCACGGCTCGTTTTTACTCGACACTGGATTTAACAAAGGGTTATTGGCAGATCCCCTTGACTCCATTATCCCGGGAAAAAACGGCCTTTTCCACACCGTTCGGCTTACACCAATTCGTCACACTTCCTTTTGGGCTGTTTGGGGCGCCTGCTATGTTTCAGCGGCTGATGGATAGGGTCCTCCGCCCCCACGCCACCTATGCGGCCGCCTACCTCAACGACATTATCATCTATAGTAATGACTGGCCGAGGCACCTCGAACATCTGAGGGCCGTCCTTAGGTCGCTGAGGCGAGCGGGTCTCACAGCCAACCTGAAGAAGTGTGCGATTGGGCGGGTGGAAGTACGGTATCTGAGCTTCCACTTGAGCAACAGGCAGGTGTGTCCCCAAATTAACAAGACAGCAGCAATTGCGGCCTGCCTGAGGCCCAAGACCAAAAAGGGGGTGAGACAGTTCCTGGGGCTGGCTGGCTATTATCGTAGGTTTATACCTAATTATTCGGACGTCACCAGCCCGCTGACTGATCTGACTAAAAAGGGGGCACCAGATCCGGTCCAGTGGACGGAGCAATGCCAGCGGGCTTTTTCTAAGGTAAAGGCTGCACTGTGTGGGGGGCCACTTTTACACTCCTCTGACTTTTCTCTCCCCTTTATGTTGCAGACGAATGCGTCGGACAGAGGGCTGAGGGCCGTTTTGTCCCAGGAGGTGGAGGGGGAGGATCGCCCAGTCTTATACATCAGTCGCAAGCTGTTGGTGCGTGGGGGCGCTACAGCACCATTGAGAAGGAGTGCCTGGCGATCAAGTGGGCGGTCCTCGCCCTCCGTTACTACCTGCTGGGACGCCTTTTCACCCTCTGTTCAGACCACGCGCCCCTCCAGTGGCTCCACCGCATGAAGGATGCCAATGCGCGGATCACCCATTGGTATCTGGCACTCCAACCCTTTAACTTCAAGGTGATCCACAGGCCGGGGGCACAGATGGTCGTGGCGGACTTCCTGTCCCATCAAGGGGGGGGGGAGTCGGCTGCAGCCCGGACGGGCGCCCAGCCTGAGTCGGGCGGTGGGGGTATGTGGCAGCGGGGGCGTGGTCAAGCATCGGTCTGTGACAGGAGGGCGCAGTCAGGGAAGGTAAGTGGCAGAATCACTACACCTGTCGTTAATTAATGTGTTTGTGTGTCTTCCCAGTGACCACGCCCTATTTAAGGAGAGAGAGCGAGAGAAGAGGGAGCTCTCTCCCAAACCAGACGGCTGATGTGTGTGCGTGTGTGAGAGTGTTTATAAAAGCTGAAAAGCTGAATAAAAGAGTTTTGTGAACTCAGTTCTGGCCTGCCGTCCTTCTGTGCTCCACCCACCTACATGAACTGTCACATATATTCTGTAAAATGTGGCAGATCACAGAATCCAGGGACACATGTCTGCCCGGGGGCATTTTGAGTTATTGACAGATTCAGAAAGTACAGTTTCTAAGCTTTCCAATGATGCCTTCCATGTGGAGATCTGACAATATTTGAAGAATGTGTGGCCTTTTGAAAGTGTATACTTAATTAAAACAGAAAAGGGAGAAAATCGCCCTCAAAGTTTTCCATCTCAGCTACTCTGGGTGTAGGGCGGGCACATAATGGTGCCCATTTGCATAACATTAAGGAAAGCTCTACCCCCTACTAGCTAGCACGATGCTACTTTCATGTAAACAAAGATCACCACGTCAATTTTCCTTCCATGCAAAGTATGCCCAACACAATTATGAAGTACAAAAATAAGTCCTAAAGTATACTTTAACGTTTTGTGGTTGAAAAATTACTCACAGCGTAAGAAAGAAAGATAACACGATGATGACACAACTAACACAACACTAGTTTCATGTAAAGCCTCGGTCACAACCGGCCGTACAGTACGTGCTCCTACGGCCGGTCTACATGCAAAAAACGCAAGAAACGCACAGAGAGCACGCAAGAAACGCACGAGAGCACGTGTGTGATGTGCTGATTTTCGAGCCGCGGACCGGCCGCAGAGGCTCTTTGTCATGTCAAACAAACTCTACGGGCGCTTACGTTTTTTTCAGGTTGCAAGACAAACTTACGGCCAACGCACGTCTTTCTCCGTGAACAAAAAAAAAACTGCAGCGATTTGGGAAACGCCAAAAATCACACGGCCAAAAAAATCGTACGTCCGGTTGTGACCTAGGCTTAACGAAACCACAACACTCTCCGTTACATGCAAAAATAACCACACAGCCTTAGATTAATAAACTTACCCCATCAGAAAGAGAAACGGCGCCTTGCACACACCAATGCCTCCGATAGAATGTAATCCTAGAATGGTCCGTGTATCATCCAATCATTCCAGTATTCCATTCAATCTGGAAAACGAGGTTGCGGGGTTTTTTTTGCTAGAAATGGTCATCTCCGATGTAAATACCGTGTGTCTGTTTGCTTCACGGTGCGTCAGGTCCTCTGCACTCTGTTTAGTAACTCATTCCATAGTGAAATTACATGCCTGTATGCAGTTAAGTAGCCATGCGCTCAACTCGGATCATACAGCTGATTCGCGGAAAAAAAAAACAAAAGACTTAAATCATCATGTGAATGGCCCATCTGGTAATTTACCCACACCCCCCAGCAGGCTACAGTCCTAACAAAAATGAGACAATTTGCAACAAAAAATGCATGCTTTTCCAACAAAACAATCTATTATCTGAAATACTGATTGCATTCTTCAAGATCTCAACTTGCACATGATGGAAAAAAACAAAAATCACAAATTTCGAAAAAAAAATGCTTCTTTTGCGATTATCTCGGATTCGTTTCGGCCGACATGTGTGCCTGGATTCGGTGAGGGGTCACAAATGTGTTCATAAATAATCCCACATTATTTTTTAAAAAGCAAGTTAAAAATAAGCGTTGGATAAAAACACATCTACCTTATGTAAATAAAGATATAAATGTTGTTGTCCGGTGAGCAAATGTTTATGAGATTTGTTGCTGTGCACTTACAATCGGGTTCCCTGTGATGGAAAACGTACTTTCTTTGTTCATTCGTACATACGCATGTTGTATGATCGCAAAAGCCATCAAAAATCAGGTCAATGCATTACCATCATCTCTTACGTATGGAGCCCCGCTCTGCTATCAAAAGTCATTAGACAATAACATTTACAGTGGTGCTTGAAAGTTTGTGAACCCTTTAGAATTTTCTATATTTCTGCATAAATATGACCTAAAACAACATCAGACTTTCACACAAGTCCTAAAAGTAGATAAAGAGAACCCAGTTAAACAAATATGAGAAAAATATTTTACTTGGTCATTTATTTATTGAGGAAAATGATCCAATATTACATATCTGTGAGTGGCAAAAGTATGTGAACCTCTAGGATTAGCAGTTAATTTGAAGGTGAAATTAGAGAATCAGGTGTTTTCAATCAATGGGATGACAATCAGGTGTGAGTGGGCACCCTGTTTTATTTAAAGAACAGGGATCTATCAAAGTCTGATCTTCACAACACATGTTTGTGGAAGTGTATCATGGCACCAACAAAGGAGATTTCTGAAGACCTCAGAAAAAGCGTTGTTGATGCTCATCAGGCTGGAAAAGGTTACAAAACCATCTCTAAAGAGTTTGGACTCCACCAATCCACAGTCAGACAGATTGTGTACAAATGGAGGAAATTCAAGACCATTGTTACCCTCCCCAGGAGTGGTCGACCAACAAAGATCTCTCCAAGAGCAAGGCGTGTAATAGTCGGCGAGGTCACAAAGGACCCCAGGGTAACTTCTAAGCAACTGAACGCCTCTCTCACATTGGCTAATGTTAATGTTCATGAGTCCACCATCAGGAGAACACTGAACAACAATGGTGTGCATGGAAGGGTTGCAAAGAGAAAGCCACTGCTCTCCAAAAAGAACATTGCTGCTCGTCTGCAGTTTGCTAAAGAGCACGTTGACAATCCAGAAGGCTATTGGAAAAATGTTTTGTGGATGGATGAAACCAAAATAGAACATTTGGTTTAAATGAGAAGCATTATGTTTGTAAAAAGGAAAACACTGCATTCCAGCATAAGAACCTTATCCCATCTGTGAAACATGGTGGTGGTAGTATCATGGTTTGGGCCTGTTTTGCTGCATCTGGGCCAGGATGGCTTGCCATCATTGATGGAACAATGAATTCTGAATTATACCAGCAAATTCTAAAGGAAAATGTCAGTACATCTGTCCATGAACTGAATCTCGAGAGAAGGTGGGTCATGAAGCAAGACAATGACCCTAAGCACACAAGTCATTCTACCAAAGAATGGTTAAAGAAGAATAAAGTTCATGTTTTGGAATGGCCAAGTCAAAGTCCTGACCTTAATCCAATCGAAATGTTGTGGAAGGACCTGAAGCGAGCAGTTCATGTGAGGAAACCCACCAACATCCCAGAGTTGAAGCTGTTCTGTACGGAGGAACGGGCTAAAATTCCTCCAAGCCAGTGTGCAGGACTGATCAACAGTTACCGGAAACATTTAGTCACAGTTATTGCTGCACAAGGGGGGTCACACCAGATACTGAAAGCAAGGGTTCACATACTTTTGCCACTCACAGATATGTAATATTGGATCATTTTCCTCAATAAATAAATGACCAAATATAATATTTTTGTATCATTTGTTTAACTGGGTTCTCTTTATCTACTTTTAGGACTTGTGTGAAAATCTGATGATGTTTTGGGTCATATTTATGCAGAAATATAGAAAATTCTAAAGGGTTCACAAACTTTCAAGCACCACTGTAGCTTGCCAAACTATTTTTTTAAAATCAAAGTGTGGCAGCGAGGGCTTGGTCAAGCGTCGGTCTGTGACCAGAGGGCGGAGTCAGGGAAGGTAAGTGGCAGAATCACTGCACCTGATGTTGGTTAATCTGTGTTTGTGTGTCTTCCCCAGTGACCGCACCCTATATAAGGAGGGAGAGAGCAGAGGAAGGGAGCTCTCTCCCCAACCAGACAACTGGTGTGTGTGTGCGCGCGTGCATAGCTGGAGAGTTATTTTGAGTCTGAAAAGTCCGAAATAAGAGTTTTTGTGGAACTTAATTCTGGCCTGCCGTCTTTCTGTGCTCCTCCCCTACGAACTGCCACAGTGGTGCTGAAACCCGGGATCCGAGCACAGGAAAGAACAGCCCCATGGAGTCCTCCCCCTTCGCAGACCTGGTCCACGCGTTCTGGCACCTCCTAGCGTCGGCGGGGTCCACCACCTCCACCGCCGGGGGCCCTTCTCCCCTCATCCTAACTAAGATGGGCCCGCATGACGACCCCGAGGCCTTCCTCGTGCTCTTCGAGCAGGCAGCAGAGACCTCGGGCTGACCGGTGGAACAGCGTGCGGCACACCTCCTCCCCCTGCTAATGGGCAAGGCACAGCTGGCCTCGCTACAGCTCCCCGCCAACCGCCGGCTGGTCTACGCGGACCTTTGCCGGGCCGTCCTCCAGCAGGTGGGGTGCACCCCTGAACAGCAGCGACAGCGCTTCCGCGCTCTGCATCTGGAGGAAGTCGGCCGGCCGTTTGTGTTTGGCCAGCAGCTCTGGGACACCTGCTGGCGGTGGCTGAGGGCCGACAACCGCGATGCCGAGGGGATCATCGATCAGGTGGTACTGGAGCAGTTCATTGCCCGCCTACCAGACGGGACCGCGGAGTGGGTCCAGTGCCACCGCCCGGCGTCGCTGGATCAGGCCATCGAGTTGGCGGAGGACCATTTGGCGGCTGTTCCAACGGCAGGACAGCGGACATCCTCTTCTTCCCTCTTCTCTCTCTCCCCCTCTCTCCTTCTGTGTCTCGTCCTCGCCCCATTCCCCCACTGCAGAGGTGGGGGCCGGCCCCACCCCAGCCGGCCCATTTCACCCCCGGTGCCCTCCCATTTTTCCCTTCTGTGTCTGTCTCTTCCCCCCACCAGGTGAGTGAGCCCCAGAGCGCCGGTGCAGAGAGGAAGCCCGGGCCAGTTTGCTGGTGATGCGGGGAGCTGGGCCACCTCCAACAGCAGTGCTCGGCGATGGAAGTGGGCGCGGTGGTTCGGATCCCCGACGCACCAGGAGCCACCCCCGATCGGGCCGGAGTGTATCGCATTCCGGTGAGTATCCAAGGGGATACATATCAGGCTTTGGTGGACTCTGGCTGTAATCAGACCTCAATTCACCAAAGCCTGGTGCAAGACGAGGCATAGGGGGGAGCACAGGGGGTGAAGGTGTTGTGTGTGCACGGGGATGTTCACAGCTACCCTTTAGTGTCAGTCCACATTCTTTTCCGAGGGGAAAAATTTAGAGTAAAGGCGGCGGTTAATCTTTGCCTCACCCACTCGATAATTTTGGGGACTGATTGGCCAGGATTCGGGGAGTTAATGAGCCATCTAGTGAAGAGTGGGTCCTGCCGTAGTTCAGCAGGGGGAGGTCCTGGTGTCGCATTGGTGGGAGCAGCTGTCACAGAGCCGTCTACGTCATCTCCACGTCAGAGTGAGGAGCAGCAGGCTCCTCCTCCCTCTCTCAGGGAATCCCTCGCGGATTTTCCATTAGAGTCTCTGTGGCATGCGTTTGACGAAGTGAGAATAATGGATGGTCAAACGCTCCAGCCAAACGCCACCCCATCCTTCCCCTATTTTTCTATTACGAAGGATAGGTTATACCGAGTGACGCAGGACACTCAGACTAAAGAGCAAGTCAAGCAGCTTTAGATTCCAAAGAGCCGCCGGGAATTGGTATTCCAGGCGGCTCACTTTAATCCCATGGCTGGACACTTAGGGCAGGATAAGACACTAGCCCGACTAATGGCCCGGTTCTATTGGCCAGGGATTCGCAGCAATGTCCATAGGTGGTGTACGGCGTGCCGTGAATGCCAGTTAGTAAATCCAGCGGCCATTCCAAAAGTGCCTTTGCGCCCTCTCCCATTAATCGAGGCCCCGTTCGAAAGAATTGGGATGGATCTCGTTGGGCCATTAGATCGGTCAACACGAGGGTACTGCTTTATTTTAGTTCTGGTGGACTATGCAACACGATACCCGGAAGCAGTGCCTCTTCGCAATATCTCAGCACGCAATATTGCGGAAGCGCTCTTCCACGTCATCTCCCGAGTTGGAATCCCGAAAGAGATTCTGACTGACCAAGGCACCTCGTTTATGTCACATACACTGAACGAACTGTATGGGTTATTAGGAATTAAGCCGATCCGCACCAGCGTTTATCACCCACAAACGGACAGTTTAGTTGAACGGTTCAATCGCACCCTCAAGAATATAGTTAAAAAATTCGTAAGTGAGGCCGCACGGAATTGGGATAAATGGCTCAAACCCTTGTTATCTGCAGTGTGAGAGGTCCCCCAAGCCTCCACGGGGTTCTCCCCGTTTGAATTACTATATGGGCGTAAGCCGCACGGCATTCTAGATGTGCTACAAGAAAATTGGGAGGAGGGACTTTCACCCAGTAAAAATGAAATTCAATACGTTATGGACCTGTGTGCAAAACTCCACACACTCACACACCTAACCCAGGAGAATCTGCGGCAGGCCCAAGAACGGCAAACCCACCTGTATGACAGGGGTACGTGCCTTAGGGAGTTCGCACTGGGAGATAAAGTACTCGTACTGTTGCCCACATCCAGCTCCAAATTGATCGCCAAGTGGCAAGGACCCTTTGAGGTCACACGGCGAGTTGGGGATGTCGACTACGAGGTGAGGCGAACGGACAGGGGTGGGGCGCTACAGGTTTACCACCTCAATCTGCTCAAACTCTGGAATGAGGAGGTCCCCATGGCGTTGGTGTCGGTGGTTCTGGAGAAGGCGGAGCTGGGGCCGGAGGTTCAAAAGGGAACATTGGCATCGCGTACCTCTCCGGTCGGTCCCCTGTGGAGACCACCTCTCCCCGACCCAACTCACGGAGGTTGCCCAGTTGCAGACCAAGTTTTCGGACGTGTTCTCACCCCTGCCTGGCCGCACCGACCTCATAGAGCACCACATTGAGACGCCCCAGGGGTGGTAGTGCGCAGCCGCCCTTACAGGCTACCCGAACACAAGAAAAAAGTGGTTCGGGAAGAACTCGAGGCCATGCTCGAAATGGGCATCGTCGAGAACTCCCACAGTGACTGGAGCAGCCCGGTGGTCTTGGTACCCAAGACCGACGGGTCAGTCCGGTTCTGTGTAGACTATAGAAAAGTCAATGTGGTGTCTAAATTCGATGCGTACCCAATGCCTCGTATTGATTAGTTGCTTGATAACTAAGCACGGCTCGCTTTTACTCAACACTGGATTTGACAAAGGGTTATTGACAGATCCCCTTGACTCCATTATCCCGAGAAACAACGGCCTTTTCCACACGGTTTGGCTTACACCAGTTTGTCACACTTCCTTTTGGGCTGTTTGGGGCACCCGCTATGTTCCAGCGACTGATGGATAGGGTCCTTCACCCCCATGCCACCTGTGCAGCCGCGTACCTCGATGACATCATTATTTATAGTAATGACTGGCCGCGGCACCTACAACACCTGAGGGCCGTCCTTAGGTCGCTGAGGCGGGCGGGTCTCACAGCCAACCCAAAGAAGTGTGCGATTGGGCGGGTGGAAGTACGGTATCTGGGCTTCCGCTTGGGCAACGGGCAGGTGCATCCCCAAATTAACAAGACAGCAGCAATTGCGGCCTGCCCGAGGCCCAAGACAAAAAAGGGGGTGAGACAGTTCCTGGGGCTGGCTGGCTACTATTGTAGGTTTATACCTAATTATTCGGATGTCACCAGCCCGCTGACTGATCTGACTAAAAAGGGGGCACCAGATCCAGTCCAGTGGACGGAGCAATGCCAGCAGGCTTTCTCTGAGGTGAAGGCTGCACTGTGCGGGGGGCCACTGTTACACTCCCCTGACTTTTCTCTCCCCTTTACGTTGCAGATGGATGCGTCGGACAGAGGGCTGGGGGCCGTTCTGTCCCAGGAGGTGGAGGGGGAGGACCGCCCCGTGCTGTACATAAGCAGGAAGCTGTCGGTGCGTGAGGGGCGCTACAGCACCATCAAAAAGGAGTGCCTGGCGATCAAGTGGGCGGTCCTCGCCTTCCGCTACTACCTCCTGGGGTGCCCTTTCATCCTCTGTTTGGACCACACGCCCCTCCAGTGGCTCCACCGCATGAAGGATGCCAGTGCACGGATCACCCGTTGGTATCTGGCACTCCAGCCCTTTAATTTCAAGGTGGTCCACTGGCCATGGGCGCAGATGGTCGTGGCAGACTTCCTCTCCCGTCAAGGGGGGGGGGGGGGGGGGGGGGAGTCGGCTGCAGGCCAGACGGCTGCCCGGCCTGAGTTGGGCGGTGGGGGCATGTGGCAGCAGGGGCATGGTCAAGCGTCGGTCTGTGACCGGAGGGCGGAGTCAGGGAAGGTAAGTGGCAGAATCACTGCACCTGATGTTGGATGTTGGTTAATCTGTGTTTGTGTGTCTTCCCCAGTGACCACGCCCTATATAAGGAGAGAGAGAGAGCAGAGGAAGGGAGTTCTCTCCCCAATCAGACGAGTGGTGGTGTGTGTGCGCGTGCATAGCTGGAGAGTTATTTTGAGTCTGAAAAGTCCGAAATAAAATTAATTTTGTGGAACTTAATTCTGGCCTGCCGTCTTTCTGTGCTCCTCCGCTACGAACTGCCACACAAAGTAAATTATCTTCGGTACCACTTTAGTAACAGTGACCTCTTGCTTCAAAATGAAAAGTTAGCTTGCTAATCCATCAAAAACTCGAATGCAAAGTTACAAAATAAGTTATCAAGATATCTTATTTGTATAAAACAAGTTACTTCATTATAGAAGTCATTTTAGCAAGTTTCAGGTAGTTCACTAACACTTAAAAACTCTACATGGCAAACGAATGAAAGCACTTCAATAATGAAACATTAGCTTGCTAATTGATGACACCAAAAAAAACTGCCTCGTCAATCTCACTAACACACCAACACATTTTAATAATGAATGTTAGCTTGCTAACCCATTGAAGCATTTTTGCAACAGAATGATTGTGCTTTAAGCAATTAAGCCACTTTAGCAATAGTTCCTTTGCTAACTTGTCAAAGCATTTAATGGAATGTTAGCTTGCTA
Source organism: Neoarius graeffei (assembly GCF_027579695.1). Classification (NCBI taxonomy): domain Eukaryota; kingdom Metazoa; phylum Chordata; class Actinopteri; order Siluriformes; family Ariidae; genus Neoarius; species Neoarius graeffei. The sequence continues at coordinate 66,786,045 of NC_083584.1, forward strand.
ATCAATTTTAGTGCTTTAGTAATAAAACTTTGCCTTGCTAATCTGTCAAAACTTTAGAAATAAAAAAAACCTTGCTAACTCAGCAAAGCAACCTTATTTATTGATGTTAGCTTGCTCTTTGATTCATCAATCCACTTAATAAAATGTTGTCTTGTTAATTTATCAAAGCAAGATGTTACCATGAATCTTAGCTTGCTTATTCATCCAACCACTTTAGCTAGAAAAAAATGTATTTGCCAAGTTGTTTCGGTCAAAAGGAAGTGCAATGCAAACATTTTCTCCTGAAACATTATCATAGGTGTACAAACATTTATACAGTAGAAATAAACACTAATAAAGGTTTCTTTTAGCATCTGAAAGATTTCTCAAACTAAGGGCACTATAGTGTACAATAATAGCTATATAGTAATTTATAATTAGCTTAGCATGACTACTGAGTGATAAACATGCCTTATTGATGGCTTTCACATTGTTTCTTGAATTGGTTTTCCTCATCTCTGATACATTTGCAGATCAGAAGCGAGACAGAGGCTCTGAATTTAGATTTGGTGTCACTTTTATCTGTGAGATTTCACGCTCGCTCCTGTGAAAAGTTGCACTTTGGTGTGTTTAATCGGTGCACATGTGAGACAGAGAGCTCAATGTTAATATGCAGCGTGAAGACGAACATCAGCCGATGAGTCAGATCTGTCACATTCACTGAGGAGAAAAATAAAACTCAGAAACACGATGTGAAAAGAAGGCAATCGAAGGCAAAGCCAAGCAGACTATTTATCTGGACGAGGCGTTCGCTCTGGCTCAGACAAAGATGAACAAGGCGAACGTCTCAAATGTGACACGTAATCAATTGATGTTTCATCTGTGCTGAGTGATGTATCATCCAGCTTATCGACACCATTCACCATGGCAACCATGCGGAGTATGATTTCTTTCTGAGTTATTTTTCCAACAAGTTTCATTTGTTAATCCTTCAAACTATTTTACTAATGCAAAGTTCTGTAGATAACTGGTCAAACTAATTGGTGACCCAAATGCTAGCTTTGCTAATACACATAAACTGCTTAGTCATGCAAAATGTTAGCTTGTTACCCACTTGTTTGACTTGTATGTAGTACGAATTAAACAAAGCAGAATATTAGCTTGCAAATTCATTGAAATACTTTCATAATGAAAGCTTGCCAGTTTATTAAGACACAATTGCGAGGTTAACTGTTCAAAACATGAATAAAGTGAAGTTTTGCTAACCAAATAAACCACAAACCACTATGTTATCTTGCAAACTCAAACCACACAGGCAGGAAAAGCCAGATTAGCAAGGAAAAGCTTGCTAATCCATCAAACCACTTTAGAGATGCAGAAGCACATACAGTAGTGAACCATAGAACTTTAGTCAAATCACTCGTGAAGTTGATTATTTTCCTATATCAGCATATCCAGAAGTGTTTTATTTGGTGTATGTAGCTCAAATTTTATTTAGACAGTTGTATTTAGATTCTGATACCTTTGGTCACAAAACATAAATAAAGACTCACCTATTTCAACAGGATATATTTATTTGACTGACATGGCAACTGAGAGATCATAGCCTTTACCTGTATCCTGTCAGCAAACTAACAAGAATATCACGTTTACTTGCCTACCTGCTTTGAGAAAAAAGGAAAAAGAAAAAAAGGTAAAGGTATGAGGACAGTGAACGAGTTTGCAATCTTGAAGATTCTGAAGCTCATCATCAGAAAAGTGTACAGTGAGAAACATTTTGTGGACCACCTTTTCAAGGCAACCTTTGGAAATAAAGAAGATATTACACAATTGCATGAAGATATGAAGTTTATCTTCAAGTGGTGAATGTATTTCAAAATGTTTCGAAAAATATATTTGCACCAGTTTGCCATTTTGACAACGCATGTCTAGTCAGCAGGAAAACACTGGGAGTGACATCACTGAAGTGAAATATCGGGAATTATTATACATACATGACACTTTTTCCATGGAATAAACACGTGTTCTATTCCCTTCTAGCGGGTTTCATTCATTTGGTTTGATAACATGCAATATTGTTAGCATATCACTTATCCTACGTGTATTACGCCACTCTACCCAATGAAGAATGAGCGTGCAATATTGTAACAATATCACACGTTGTCACACACTAGATATTCGCATCAGCTCTGACAAGAAACATTTCTGCTGCGCATGCGCAGAACCATTTCTTTGTCCACCAGCAAAGAGAAAGGCAAGGCTAATCCAGTGCTACTGCTAGGATTAGCTATGCTATAATTAAGCACTAAATAAATAAACTGAAAACTGAAACTAAAGACGTGCTGAACACTCGAAAGACTACCAAAACTTCATTATATATTCTTCACCCATATTTACAAGAGAAAAACATACCAATGGACATCGAAAAACTGGAAAAGAGACATCAGAAATGTAAAACTTCTGTACTAGTGAGCGACTGTGACAATTTGTAAATAGACATGGCTGCGAGGTTTGCTTAGTTAAAAACAGAAGATTTAGAGAGAATGTTGGCTGCCAGGTCACTCCATTGTGAGTAGTTGTTGATGTTGATTTTAAAAGAAACTCAGTAAATTACAGAGGGAAATGAATACTTAAGTCTAAGTGAAAAATACTGTGGCAAGTGTGCGTGGAAGAGAAGTCCTGAGACCGAAATCTAAGTTTCTTGGTTGTTAGCCTGTTACTTGCTCTCGATAGCACTGACTTTGCTGCTTTATTAGTATTTGCTAACACTACTGGTGAACGCTACACCGGCTGGAAGGTGACTTCACTGCCACGCTGACAGTGCCAATTTGTGGTTAAGCTAACGTTTGCCTTTGAGAATGCGGTTATGAAGAAAGTGTGCATGTATAATAATAATAATAATATTGGCTGGCTTTTTCATGGTATATTAGATATATTCCATTCAGCTACTCATCTTTCACTCATTCAATATCATGCTAGCTGAATGGAATATATCTGATAGACCACTCAATGGCAGCCAATATTATTTAAATATGTCACTCAGATCTGCAATGTATTTCATATGAAAAACGCAAGTTTTTCCAACAGGAGAAGATAAACTTCATATCTTCAAGCCAACATGTGATTTTTGTTTTATTATATAGATACATTCACAAACAAAAAGTACCAAAATTTATCAAAACAATTCATCGATTTCCTCAAGAGTGACATATAGAGATTTATGTCACGGTTTTGGTTCTCCATGTCCCATATGGAGCTCGGATGAAAAATACGAGTGGTGTTGTTCCTAGTAAAACACTCTTGTCCATATAAATATTTATGGTACATTTTTGACATATGTACTGCATATGATAAATGTATAACCTACATGTACTTAGCCAGCTAGCTGGTTGTGGAGAACTGAAGCTGCACCGTTAGTATATGAGTCTGTCTTAGAAACTGGGTACTGTGGGGGTACCCCACTAAATATACTCACTGTCAATAAACTATACGGTTTTGAATGGTGATGTCTGTTTTAATTTGAAATAAAATGATGAAAGAAATAATACAGATAAAACTAAATCTTTGATGTGAATACTCTATTCAGAATTTGGCAAAAATTCTGCAAATTTGTGGAAAAATGGCAGCTTGATCTGGGACATGATAAATGGCCGACTACATCGCATTCCCTTAAAAAGGTTGTAGTCACTGAAAAGTCTACAGTTATCACTAATTGTATTTTAAGTTGTAACTTTATACACCTAAGGATCGGTGCACTCACAGAATAATCATAACCGTAATAAAACATCATGCAAAATATTTGATCACCATTGTAACTCCATTTTCCACAAACCCAAAACCAATACGATCGTGTGTTTTGATCCAAACGGAAAGCCTCAGGGTCGAGGTCACTACCTCACCAAAAGTAGTAACTTAAAATCACTATGCCATATAAAAATTTAGTTATAAATATGTGATTTTGTTTTTTAAAACGAAAGCTGAAAGTTAGGTATAGAATATGTTTCTTACAGAATATGTTACGATGGTAGCTGGTCTTGTATGAATTTCTGAGCTATAAAATGAGTTGTGGTCTATTTTTTACCGTAGCATGTTATTTGTGTGCAGGGAAGGACACACATTAACAATTTGCATGTGTAGAATGGAATTTAGTTGATCGTGCTTCCATTTGCAGTCTTTCTGTTACGCGGGTGATCTGTTCGGGCGTTATCACTGAAAAGGTGAGTTTTGACAGTTTTATTTTGTTTTAGTCTTGCAGTATAAGGCAATAGAATGCTTCTTTTTCATCTTACTTTCATATTTCGTAGTGTTTGCGTATTTTTGGCCAATATTTTGCAACCATGGTCAATTTAGATCGAACTTTTGATAGAATCTACGGCCAGTCATTTTGCCCCGCCCCCACCTCGCGCTCCGTCCGGTGCGGTAGTGATGTTCCGTTGCTCGCGCGCCGCAGCAGAGACCCACACGACCTTCAGCCGGTACAGTCGCTGTTCTTTTACCACCGCCGTTATTCTCATCTTTCCGGTGTGTTCTTGATTTTGGGCAATTCCATGTAAATGTCAACCTCACCATGCAAAAATAAAGCAACATGTAATACATCAAAACCACTCCCAGAGATATCGCCTAGGCCTGTATTTTACAGATGTGAATAAGTTGAACCAATTTGTAACCAACCTAATATGTCACTGTCAGTCTTTCTTTCTTATAATGTAAAACCCAAGCTAAAATCAACTTTGATCATGTACAATTCTATATTATTTCCACAAGCCACAGAAATGTATGCTAAAATCCACAAAACAGCAAAACAATAGCCATCCTAAATATTATTTAAGAACTTTGATAGTTTTAGCTGATATTTAGAGAGTTTTTCAAAGAGTTATGGTGGTTAAATTGCTGATTTTCTAAACATATGCCATGTCTATTTCAGACGCGTCACATCCATAACGGAATTTCGTCACATCCATAACGCTGACTTTTCCTTCCGAAACTCTGCATGAAATACAAAATATTTTAAACAAAGATTTTTTAATATTCACCTTGGACCCCTCTATCAAATGGACATCTCCATTTTGACATTAGGTTTACAGTTTCACAGAGTTTGATAAAAATGTACAGTCACCCAAGAAAAGTGATACTTTTTCTGTCACATCCATAATGCATCTTTTATTGGCATTTTCTGGCATGCCCTAGATGTACTATGGGAATTGTTCTTGTTCTATCACTTCTCCAGTATGGTACAGCCTTAAAATATGCAACACCTGTTTAAATACTGGGAGACAATAAAACATGCACTGGGTCATTTGTTGCCATTTTGAGTTCAAGTGTCACGTCCATAACGCTGGAATTGCTCTTTTTCCATTGTGTCCTATTGTTCTATTCCGCCATATCAAATACCCAAAAGGTATCATATTATTCATATTTAAGTGAATAATCAATTCAGTCATCATAACTTGGCATTTTTAACCCAAGCAATCAAAAAGAGGAAATGTATTCAATATTTTCACTCATCTGTGAAGGAGGGGCTTTAATTCTTCATGATGTAGTTATTTTATATGTAAATCAATTTTACAAAAGCATTTGAATTGTAATAAAAAAATAATTCCACAGTGGAGGCCAGATAAAGCAAGATGCTATCTTTATTCTTATTAAACATGACAAAAGAAACATTGAGTAAATGCAAAAAAAAAAAGTAAAATTTGAAAATTTATTTTTTGACCATAATGTCCCAAATGAGAGACCAGTTTCTGAGACGGACCCATATACTACTGTAATGCTAACTCACTAACATCAGCTAGCTACGTAGGTTGCAACAACCAGATGTTTAGAAACAAAATGTTCTGATGATAAGCTATTTCACCGATGTTTATCTGGACAATTCTGACCAACCAGTGATCTGCACTATTTGAGCTCTGCCCACAAGTTCTGTCTCATGTGGTGCCTGGACAAGAATGTGAAACAATTTGGTATGGGTACCAAAGGACAGCATAGTTCACTTAGTTGAGCCAAGTCATCATATCAACTGAATAACTGAATGATAAACAAAGCAAAGTTAACTCACTAACCAACAAAACCATTTTCGCAACACAAAATTAGCTTGCTATAATTAGTCTAAACACCAAGTTGGGTTCCTCAGCCAGTATAGCGCATTACACAGAGGCACTTTAGAACTCAAGCAGGGATGAACAGGTGTTTCAAGAACTTTCTCCTGAAGGAAACATGACTCCAACTCAATTCACTCAAACAATGATTAAAACCAACTGTTAACACTCATAAATCAGCCTGTCCATTATCTCTGATAAAACTGAAATATACTGAGGGAAAACGTAAACTGTTTAGGCAAAAGCAAATGGCGAACCCGAGCACGTAATCTTGTCAGAAATAGCAGCATGGTTCCTTGCATGTCTTTCAAACACTCACAGTGTCTGGAGACATCGAATTTAGTATGTGTCCTCCTCGGTATGCTAATGTTACAAAGAGGAAACATTATACTGGGGTCTGGAATAATACACACACACACACACACCGAGGTAGCAAGATGATGACATACAGTCTATACATGGAAGGTAGCAACATGTAGCAGTGAGTAAAAACATGTTTGTTTGTTTTTTCGGCCCTTCCCTCAGTAAACAGTGAACTAAAACATTAGCCTTCATGCTAGCTAGCATGCTCACCTTTATAACAGTGGTGCTTGAAAGTCTGTGAACCCTTTAGAGTGTTCTATATTTGGAGAAATATAGAACATTCTGAAGGGTTCACAAACTTTCAAGTTTTCACCACTGTGAAAATCTGATGATGTGTAGGTCATATTTATGGAGATAAATATGATCTACACATCATCAGATTTTCACACAAGTCCTAAAAGTAGATAAAGAGAACCCAGTTAAACAAATGAGACAAAATATTATACTTATATATTATAATATTATAATTATATATATAATCAATGGGATGGAAATCAGGTGTAAGTGGGCACCCTGTTTTATTTAAAGAACAAGGATCTATCAATGTCTGATCTTCACAACACATGTTTGTGGAAGTGTATCATGGCACGAACAAAGGAGATTTCTGAGGACCTCAGAAAAAGCGTTGTTGATGCTCATCAGGCTGGAAAAGGTTATAAAACCATCTCTAAAGAGTTTGGACTCCACCAATCCACAGTTAGACAGATTGTGTACAAATGGAGGAAATTCAAGACCACTGTTACCCTCCCCAGGAGTGGACGACCAACAAGGATCACTCCAAGAGCAAGGTGTGTAATAGTCGGCGAGGTCACAAAGGACCCCAGGGTAATTTCTAAGCAACTGAAGGCCTCTCTCACAATGGTTAATGTTCATGAGTCCACCATCAGGAGAACACTGAACAACAATGGTGTGCATGGCAGGGTTGCAACGAGAAAGCCACTGCTCTCCAAAAAAAAATTGCTGCTCGTCTGCAGTTTGCTCAAGATCATGTGGACAAGCCAGAAGGCTATTGGAAAAATGTTTTGTGGATGGATGAGACCAAAATAGAACTTTTTTGGTTTAAATGAGAAGCGTTATGTTTGAAGAAAGGAAAACACTGCATTCCAGCATAAGAACCTGATCCCATCTGTGGAACATGGTGGTGGTAGTATCACAGTTTGGGCCTGTTTTGCTGCATCTGGGCCAGGATGGCTTGCCATCATTGATGGAACAATGAATTCTGAATTATACCAGCTAATTCTAAAGGAAAATGTCAGGAAATCTGTCCATGAACTGAATCTCAAGAGAAGGTGGGTCATGCAGCAAGACAACAACCCTAAGCACACAAGTTGTTCTACCAAAGAATGGTTAAAGAAGAATAAAGTTAATGTTTTGGAATGGCCAAGTCAAAGTCCTGACCTTAATTCAATGGAAATGTTGTGGAAGGACCTGAAGCGAGCAGTTCATGTGAGAAAACTCACCAACATCCCAGAGTTGAAGCTGTTCTGTACGGAGGAATGGGCTAAAATTCCTCCAAGCCAGTGTGCAGGACTGACCAACAGTTACTGGAAACGTTTAGTTGCAGTTATTCCTGCACAAGGGGGTCACACCAAATACTGAAAGCAAAGGTTCACATACTTTTGCCACTCACAGATATGTGAGCTTGGATCATTTTCCTCAATAAATAAATGGCCAAGTATAATATTTTTGTCTCATTTGTTTAACTGGGTTCTCTTTATCTACTTTTAGGACTTGTGTGAAAATCTGATGATGTTTTAGGTCATATTTATGCAGAAATATAGAAAATTCTAAAGGGGTCACAAACTTTCAAGCACCACTGTAGATGATGCACAGTATTTATCTAGCTATAAGGCTAGTCATTAATTGATAATACTGTAGATTGTTATTGTTAGATACCTAGCTTGCAGGCTACTCTTTTTATATATAAAATACTATGCACGTATTGATTGAGTGGGAGGGTCAGACGGCTTGAGGTCATACAAATGACCAAGAGGCAAATATTTTCCCGTCCGGCCCAACCTAACTCAGTGACGCGTTTTATCATATGACCTTTTTTAACTGACATACACAGTGGAAAACAGTGAACAACGGTGTGCGAAAAACGAACCAATCAATTTTTATTTGATTGACAGCAAGCCATTTATATGCTGAATCACCTTTGCACAAGTTTGAAATAAGAGTGTGATTTCTGTAAAATACAACTGACTTTAAAACGTTTATGTCATACTTAATTTTTTTATGGTGTTTTCTTGTTGTTGTCCGTTTATTAACAAGTTAATTTCTTCGCTCGAAAGTAACTTTTTTCATTTCCTTCGACAATTTCAGCTTGTTCAATTCGGTCTGTGTCTGATAAATCACCTGGATAATAAAATTCACTTTCACTGTGCTCAGTTGTGTTGTTCATTTTTCACAGTAACAATTCAGAGCGGGTGGCACGGTGGTGTAGTGGTTAGCGCTGTCGCCTCACAGCAAGAAGGTCCTGGGTTCGAGCCCCGGGTCCGGCGGGGGCCTTTCTGTGTGGAGTTTGCATGTTCTCCCCGTGTCCGCGTGGGTTTCCTCCGGGTGCTCCGGTTTCCCCCACAGTCCAAAGACATGCAGGTTAGGTTAACTGGTGACTCTAAATTGAGCGTAGGTGTGAATGTGAGTGTGAATGGTTGTCTGTGTCTATGTGTCAGCCCTGTGATGACCTGGCGACTTGTCCAGGGTGTACCCCGCCTTTCGCCCGTAGTCAGCTGGGATAGGCTCCAGCTTGCCTGCGACCCTGTAGAAGGATAAAGCGGCTAGAGATAATGAGATGAGATGAGACAATTCAGAGCAAAATGAAAACGGCGGAAGTGAGGGAAACTGGTCTGGGGCCATATACGGCTTTTTCTGGACTGGATTCAAAAATCTTCTGCCCAGTCACGTGACTTTTTCCAATGGTTTTATAAAGAACGCACACATGGGTCTGTACGGGGCATATGTTAAATATTAATTATTAAAGACAGCATTAGCCAACATTTTTTTGGGGTGGCATGGTGGTGTAATGGCTAGCACTGTCGCCTCACAGCAAGAAGGTTCCGGGTTCGAACCTCACGGCCGACGAGGGCCTTTCTGTGTGGAGTTTTCATGTTCTCGTCCTCATGTTTGCATGGGTTCCCTCTGGGTGCTCCAGTTTCCCTTAAAGTCATGCAGATTACATAAAATACCCAGCCACTGGGTTTGTACAAGACAGTGCATACTTAGTCCCAAGCCTGGATAGATTGGGAAGGGCTGTGTCAGGAAGGGCATCTGGTCTCAAACCTATGCGGAACAGATCTGCTATGGTGACCCCAAATTTACAGGAGCAGCTGGTAGAAGATTAGCCAACATTTTCTGTGTAGCCATGGCAACCATGAGCACCACAGACATCATGGGTGCAGCTAGTAGCAAGAAATAGCTAGACAACATTGCAATTAAAAAAAAAAAAAAAGAATGACAGTATTTTTAATAGGTTTAGCAGGCTAATCTTGAGATGATGATGATGACATACAGTCACTGCATGGAAGCTAGCAATGAGCAAAACATGTTTTATTTTCAGCCCTTCCCTCAGTAAACACCAAACAATTAAGCTGGCAGCAAGTAAGCAGTGAACCAGAACATTAGCCTTCATGCTAGCTAGCATGTGCGCCTTTATTAGATAAAACACAGTATTTATTAGATAACTAGCTAGCAGGCTTGTATTTTTATATATAATACACATTAATTGTTAAAGACAGTATTGGCCAACATTTTCTGTGTAGCCATGACAACCCTGAGCACCACAGTCATCGTGGTTGTAGCTCATACAAGAGATAGCCAGATAACTTTGTAATAAAAAAAAAAATCTGTTTTAATAAGGAATATCATTGCACACACATACATGTCAACCTATACGGAATGTCCGTATTTTATACGGATTTGATTCAATAAACGTCGTATACGGGCGTATAAATAAAGTTATACGGATTCTTTAAAAAAAATTTCAATATTTATTTAGAGCTATAATCAATTCCCACGATGATAAACGTACTGTACACCACAGACAGCCAGTAAAGAGTCTTATGAAATCGCGCATTATCTTGTGGTAGCGAGACTTCATTCCACTTTTGATCATGCGCACACCGCACTGCGAGAATCCCGCCAACCATGAAGTCATAGACGCCGGCTTCTGCGTAGAATCATACGTCATCCTCGCCCGAGAATAAAGATGCCTCATTCATGTGCTGCGTTTAACTGTACCAACAGGTTTACCGTCCAAACGAGATCACATGGGATTACCTTTCACAGGTGAGACTGGAAAAATACTTTTCATTGTATTTGGTCATTATAACGTAATTTTACGAACAGGTTTTCCTGACTTTGTGGCTAATATGAAGTCTCGCGCATAATAGCCGCTCGGTGAAACCTGTCTCCAAACAACGAAGTATTTCCTTCGTAACTACGCTGATAACACTTTGTGTTTTTGTCAAACATTGGAGCTTTGTATTCATTCTGAAGGTTTATTGTTATTAATATTGAATAAAAAGTAACTGGGATATATCATTGTTAATTATCATTCAAATTTTAGGTAAATTATTTTAATTTGCATCTTATACGGATTTTATAAGGGAAATACGGATTTTGGAGGTTGGTTATACAGGTTTGATTGACCAAAGGTTGACATGTATGCACACACACTGTGTCACAATTCAAACATTTCCGCACTTACACTTGCGAACATTTGTTGAGACACAGCTACAGATATAGTTTGCAAGATGCTGACATACAGCTGTATTTACAATCTAGGCTAATCAATATTTGATAGCTACTAATAACTGATATTAATCATTATCTCACGTTAGATAGCTATCTAATCATTAGTATGCATCATTTATTAATGACTAGCTCACTTTGTTTGCTGTGGGTTTTTTATTTTATTTAAATAAAATAATGCACAGTCTAGCTAGCTTGCTATTTAGCTGAATGATTACATAACTAGCTAGCAGGCTAATCTTTAAACACAGCATACAGTATGATGATTTAGATTCATGCTAACTTGAGGACGAGTAACAAATTTGGAAGATACTGACTCAAATATGAGTGTCTGAAAATAACCACAGGCTCTTGCAATACACCTCACACACACACACACACACACACACACATCTGATTTAGCTGGCCCTGGAGACGGTTGCGTCCTCCTTGGTATTCAAACATATAAGATGAAACTCAAAACTGGGCCTGGAATAGCGCGCACACACACACATTACAGGAGTGAGGAGTTATTTGCCCCCTCCTTGCCCTCTTTACACCGACATTTTTTGGTGTTAAGCACCGACCCAGTGTCTCAGCCACACTTTTGAGATGCTGCAGCTGCTCTGAGCTAAAATAGCGTCGTCGCGAGGTAAAACATGTAAACAAGCGACAATGTGTTCACTCAACGAAATCACAAACGTTGAAACCTTTAACTTGTTTGCATCAATATGATGATGTGTGGGGATGTTAACATGCCCTTATTATAGCTAAGAAAGATAAACAGTGTGACTTTTACATTGTTAAGTGCACGCAAAAGTGAATCTGGTCCGCACACACACTATCAGGACATTAAATGTATTGTGGAACGGAGTCACGTGATCAATCACATGACCTTTTTGAGCTCGCTACAATCCTGTCACGACTCAGGCGTGGCAGCTGTCACTCAACTGTGAAATGGAGACAGGCAAAGAACAGATTTTCTCTGTCACGTCCCGTCAAGCTCGCTCACACACACACACACACACACACACACACGCAGACTGCAAGTGCAGTCATACATGATTAAGCTAAAAGAGCTAGCATTAAAGGCGCGAATGATTATTTGTGGTCTGTCTGAACAGATGTTATATCGCAATGTTGTGGTGAATAAGCAATTTTACATCGACTACGTACGAGAAATAGTTACTTGCTGGCTTGCTAAGGCTGTAGCACTGGTTGAGATTTTGCTATTGAGCTAAGTTTGTGCTAACTTGGCTCGATAGTTTTGTGCTAGCTTGCTTCCTAGCTCTCTCTTGTTTTGTAGCTTTTAAGGCTCATTTAAACAGCATAACCTGAAGCTAACATGCAGTTATTTTTCTTAAAGAAAAAAGTTAGCCTTTTTAGTTTTTAATGTCTTTCACACAGCTAAATTTGGGTTAGTTGCGACACAAATCAGTGTTGTAGTCGAGCCACTAAACCTCAAGTCTGAGTCCAGTCTCGAGTCCCCGGTGTTCAAGTCTGAATCAAGTCCAAGTCACTAAAAAAAATATTCGAGTCAAGTCCACTATTGATCTGAGTCGAGTCCAGCACTCCAACTGCACCATTTGACGGTGGCTGTTTTAGCGCCATTAACATTAGTTTGTTCCTGAACATGATGTATGAACAGGTGAATGTGCTTCTCTTTGTCAGGGAGTGTGAAGTATTCTGTCAGAGATGGTTGGGAGACGGATGTAAGTGCAAAAGGTGTGTTTATTAATACAAGTGAAGACGGTAAACAATCCAGAATGGCAGGCAAAATCATAAAATGGTGAAACAGACAATAGGTCAAGCGAGGCATAAACAGACTATCGTAGACTCGGCAGAATCAAAGACAAGAAACAGGAAATCAGGGATCAGGAAACCAAACAAGGAAATAAAGCTCGGTAATGTGTCAGCAATGCAGCGCAATACTTCGCAAAGTAAGTGTGTTTTCACTGTTTTTATATCGGCATGCTGATTGTGCCTTAATCCTGTGCAGGTGCGAGTCATTTATGATCATGAAATCATGAAAAAACAATTTTGACCTTTTTGGTGACCTTGACCTTGATTTTGACCTTGTGTGTCAAAATCTTGGCCCATAAACATGGTTCTGATTCTGATTCTCATTCGCACACCATACTGCTCTCAGCCAATCAGAACACACCATACTGCTCTCAGCCAATCAGAACACATCTGAATGAATATGAAGTAAGGTATCACAACAAATGATTTTGACCTTTTTGGTGACCTTGACCTTGATTTTGACCTTGTGTGTCAAAATCTTAGCCCATAAACATGGTTCTGATTCTGATTCTCATTCACACACCATACTGCTCTCAGCCAATCAGAACACATCTGAATAAATATGAAGGAAGACATCGCGAAAAAACAATTTTGCGAGTCATTTATGGTGCGCGCGAGAGTCTGCTTGGCACGCGCGCTGTCCGGAGCGCGCCCGAGAGTCTGTCTGATGCACGCGCTAAGGCGTGCAGGTGTGACATTTTTACATGACATTAGTACAAAAATGAAAGTAGATATAAATATCTTAGGCCAAATTATTATGGCATGTTACAAAAAATAAAGAAAAAATCCGAGTCCCCGTCTCCATTGTCTGAATCCTAATGCAGTTAACGCATGAGTCTGAGTCCAAGTCTGAGTCATCAGTGCTCGAGTCACAAGTCCTTAAAATTAAGGCACGAGTCGGATTCAAGTCCGAGTCCTGGACTCGAGTACTACAAGCCTGACACAAATTACTGCAGACAAAATGAAAAATACAGATGCATTATTTACCAATAGCTAACTTCATCTAATATTTACTATTTACTATCTACTAATGACTAGCCTGCCCATGTGTTGTCTAATAATCCATATGTATTATCAAAAAATGGTTAGGCTGCTAGGCGGCACGGTGGTGTAGTGGTTAGCGCTGTCGCCTCACAGCAAGAAGGTCCTGGGTTCGAAACCCGGGTCCGGCGAGGGCCTTTCTGTGTGGAGTTTGCATGTTCTCCCCGTGTCCGCGTGGGTTTCCTCCGGGTGCTCCGGTTTCCCCCACAGTCCAAAGACATGCAGGTTAGGTTAACTGGTGACTCTAAATTGACCGTAGGTGTGAATGGTTGTCTGTGTCTATGTGTCAGCCCTGTGATGACCTGGCGACTTGTCCAGGGTGTACCCCGCCTTTCGCCCGTAGTCAGCTGGGATAGGCTCCAGCTTGCCTGTGACCCTGTAGAAGGATAAAGCGGCTAGAGATAATGAGATGAGATGGTTAGGCTGCTAGTAAGTTAGCTGCTAGTAATCGCGATGTATTATTCAGCGTGAACTAGCTTGCAAGCTAGTTATCCAATTATTTCTGTTAACTATTAAAAACTAGCAATTACATATGCAGAGTCGCCGATTCTTATCCTGTATTTTCCGTTATGCCTCTCGTTGTTAGAAAAAACACCATCTTGTAAAAACTCAAACATAAATATATCACAGAAATTAACAAGTCACTTCAAACAAGGCAGAAGATACTGTAGTGTTTTAGTGCTTCAGGCTAACACAGAGAGAGAGAGAGAGAGAGAGAATGTCCCCGATGGGACGGCTGAGGAGATGTTGTCCTACCCATAATGCACTAGTACACATTTTAAAATCACCACAGAGCGACACACTCTCATTTGCTCATCTTCTCCACCTTTATTCATTCTTCCTCTCCTCCTTTATTTCTATTCTCGGCCTAGTTCCCTCTCCCCTGCGTTTAACCCTGTGCCATAGCGCTAACACACACCATCACACAGCAGTGATGATGAGAAAGAGAGAGAAAGCTAACAGTGATGCGATGCTAACATGAAATATACAGTATATGAGTGAATAAAACTAAATATAATAAATAGCAACCTGAGTGTTAAAGTGTGTGAGATTTGCTAATAAATCTGTAAACTAGGATTAAAACTAATAGCTAGCTCACTAACAACTGCATAAAAAAAGTGTTTATTAAAAAGCATACAGACTGGCTAGCATTACACTGGAAAGTTCTTGGAAATAAATCGCTAGCTAGCTTGGTTGTTATGTAAGTATTAAATGAGGATATTAAATAAGCCATTTAGCTGACTAGCAAGCTAAGAAATAAGTTAGCAACTCAAAACTGCCACCACAGTATGTGTTCAAGTCATCTACATTGGATTAGCTTGCTATTAACCAAGCTAGCTACCATTACATATATAAATAAATAAAGCTAGCTGTCTATGTATTTTTTTCAGTCTGTTCAAATAAAACATTATGTGAGGTATTAAATAAGCTATAGCTATAGCTAACTAGCAAGTTACCGGTAGATAAAAAGCTAGCAACTAATCATTTTATGCAGCTATTAGCTAGCTAGCGACAGTATTAGTTTTAATGTTAGTTCACAAATCTGTTAGCAGTCTCACATTCTAACACCCAGGTTGCTATTTATTTTAGTGAAATATAAATTCTCACATCCTTGAGTGAAATATATACATTATATTTTTAACATGAATAATGAACGGAATGCTAATGTGAGCTAGCTAGTCATAGCTTATCATTAAATATGCTTGCTAGCATGACAAGAACAGTCATGGTTATTAAATAGCTAGTTAATACCTACATTAAAAACAAGGATATTTAGTTATCTTGAAACTATGAGGATATGTTGTGGTTGTTCTGAAAAGGCAATTATTGCGAGATAATCTGTCATTTTGATTCAGCACAAAATATTAGCCTTTGATTTGAGACAGTGCTGCATCAAAAATAAGTAAATAAATCAAAAGTGTTGCCAGGCAAAATACACCTTGCCTGGTAGCACTTATAATGAATATGAAGGAAGATATTGCGAAAAAATGATTTTGACCTTTTTGGTGACCTTGATTTTGACCTTGTGTTTGAACATACTTGGTCAACAAACATGATTCTGATTCTCATTCGCACACCATACTGCTCTCAGCCAATCAGAACACATCTGAATGAATATGAAGTAAGGTATCACGAAAAAACGATTTTGACCTTTTTGGTGACCTTGACCTTGATTTTGACCTTGTGTGTCAAAATCTTGGCCCATAAACATGGTTCTGATTCTGATTCTCATTCGCACACCATACTGCTCTCAGCCAATCAGAACACACCATACTGCTCTCAGCCAATCAGAACACATCTGAATGAATATGAAGTAAGGTATCACAACAAACGATTTTGACCTTTTTGGTGACCTTGACCTTGATTTTGACCTTGTGTGTCAAAATCTTGGTCCATAACATGGTTCTGATTCTGATTCTCATTCACACACCATACTGCTCTCAGCCAATCAGAACACACCATACTGCTCTCAGCCAATCAGAACACATCTGAATAAATATGAAGTAAGGTATCACGAAAAAATGATTTTGACCTTTTTGGTGACCTTGACCTTGATTTTGACCTTGTGTGTCAAAATCTTGGCCCATAAACATGGTTCTGATTCTGATTCTCATTCACACACCATACTGCTCTCAGCCAATCAGAACACACCATACTGCTCTCAGCCAATCAGAACACATCTGAATAAATATGAAGTAAGGTATCACGAAAAAATGATTTTGACCTTTTTGGTGACCTTGACCTTGATTTTGACCTTGTGTGTCAAAATCTTGGCCCATAAACATGGTTCTGATTCTGATTCTCATTCACACACCATACTGCTCTCAGCCAATCAGAACACACCATACTGCTCTCAGCCAATCAGAACACATCTGAATAAATATGAAGTAAGGTATCACGAAAAAATGATTTTGACCTTTTTGGTGACCTTGACCTTGATTTTGACCTTGTGTGTCAAAATCTTGGCCCATAAACATGGTTCTGATTCTGATTCTCATTCACACACCATACTGCTCTCAGCCAATCAGAACACACCATACTGCTCTCAGCCAATCAGAACACATCTGAATGAATATGAAGTAAGGTATCACAACAAATGATTTTGACCTTTTTGGTGACCTTGACCTTGATTTTGACCTTGTGTGTCAAAATCTTGGCCCATAAACATGGTTCTGATTCTGATTCTCATTCACACACCATACTGCTCTCAGCCAATCAGAACACACCATACTGCTCTCAGCCAATCAGAACACATCTGAATGAATATGAAGTAAGGTATCACAACAAATGATTTTGACCTTTTTGGTGACCTTGACCTTGATTTTGACCTTGTGTGTCAAAATCTTGGCCCATAAACATGGTTCTGATTCTGATTCTCATTCACACACCATACTGCTCTCAGCCAATCAGAACACATCTGAATAAATATGAAGGAAGACGCCGCGAAAAAACGATTTTGGCCTTTTTGGTAACCTTGACCTTGACTGGATGAGCCTCAAAATGTTGTAGGTTCTATTTGAGACCAACGCCTATCTATCCTGAAAATTTCATGAAGATTGGTCCAGCCATTTTCCCGTAAAATCAGTAACAAACAAACAAACACTGAAAACAATATCTCGCCCCCTGGTGGACTCAGTCCCGGGCGAGGTAACAAGTAGAAAATTATAAAAACAAATCTGGTGCTTTGTAGTCACTACACAGTATACTTGATAAAGTGCATAGTGTATTATTTGAAACACAGCTTGTTCAAGATGGCCACCCCATGACTTTAGCATTCCTTATGATGTTATTTGTGGAAAGTGTGTGTGAGTGAGAGAAAATGAATAATTTTTCTGGTCCTGTACTTCCTGGCAAGGTATCCCTTGTGATCTGCGGTTAATGAGTACTCTGCTACACTCACACTGATGTGTATGTATGAAGGGAAAATATGTGGGAAAACCTGTGTATGTGTATACACTAACTTCAGAAGTGTTAACGTGGAATTAACAGGTGCACCCGAGGTGCGAAATTGCGTCTTGCTTGATTTCTCCTTTAAAGATCCACAGTGGAAAAGTCAGCAGTGCTTCTTAAACCTGTTTTATACTACTCTGTTTGTGAGTGAGCTCCAGGCTAATCAAATTTGATTAGCTCCACAGCTAATCAGAGGTAGCTACTCTCCCTGCAATGAACACAATGATTTCATTCCAGATCAAATCAAATTCCTGGGATACAACTAAACCCCTGGGTTATATCTCTGGAAATTAACATGGCATGGACGTCTGGTGTGTATTAAAATATAGCAAATACCCACATGTGTAGGTCCTGATGTAGCACAAGTATGTCTGATGTGAGTGAGTCACCTTGATGCTAACTCTGACAGCTGAATGATGAATGACCGAAGCTCCACAGTGAACTGGCACAAATTTGGCTCATCACATTACCTCACAGCAGGGTTAAAGTAGACATTCACTTAAAAATGCTAATCAGGCTAATAAAAATGGAAAGCTAGTGTTCAGCCATATAATGCTAACCATCAGCTGCTAGCTTTTATTTCTGATTAGTGATGTTACTAATTTGGATGCTGTAGGAGTGCAACTGAATATTTTTAGCAAAATAATGGAAGTAAAAAAAAAAATCTAATTTACGTTTTAAGCCATTTAGTTTATTTATAAACAGGTCATAGTATTTCATTTTCTGAATTAAAATGTTTGCAATATACGAACAATCTGATTTTTCCTCTTTTTTATTACGTAATTAAGTCTGAATTATATATACAGTATATATTTTGTTTTCATTTTAGTGAGTTAGGTGTTTCTAACCAAGAAGGAAGCAATTGAATTGCTTTATCAGGTCCCTTAAATGGACTTTATTTTATGACGACATGTTTGACCCCTTATTCACATATTTTGCCAGAAGCCTGAGTAGATTAACAGGACAAAATAGGATTTCTGATCATTTGCTGTTTTAATGGCATGCACACCTTTTTTTTATCATGACCACAATAAAGTTAAAAACTGGACATTCATTTGGAGGACTCTTCATCCTAAGGTTTGTGATTTTAACCTCCAAGCCATCCCCCTGGTGATGGACTCTCGCATGGACCTGAGCCCCTTTGAGGCAAGGCATCTTCTTTTTCTTCTTCTTCCTCTTCCAGCTTCTTCCTCTTCCAGCTGCCCCACTAGGGGTCACCACAGCAGATCTGTTCCACACATTCGATTTGGCATAGATCTGTTTAGTCAAGCCTTTTGTTAATGGTGTTTATGAGGTAAAGGTGTAGATCTGGATGGTCGTCAGACATATGCCCCTTTTCCACCAAAGCAGTTCCAGGGCTGGTTTGGGGCCAGTGCTTAGTTTGGAACCGGGTTTTCTGTTTCCACTGACAAAGAACTGGCTCTGGGGCCAGAAAAACCGGTTCCAGGCTAGCACCAACTCTCTGCTGGGCCAGAGGAAAGAACCACTTACGTCAGCGGGGGGGCGGAGTTGTTAAGACCGACAACAATAACAAGACCGCGAAAGATCGCCATTTTTAAGCGACGAGAAGCAGCAGCTGTACAAACGCGAAGTCATCCATTATTATTATTGTTGTTGTTGTTGTTGCTGCTTCTTCCGCGTTGTTTTTGCTTCGATATTCGCGCCAAAGTTTATGCAAACGTAATGACGTAACTGACGTATACAGCGACGTAATGACGTATGGAGCACTTGCATGTGACGTCACAGCCGATCCAGATTGTGACAGACGCCATCTTGTTGGTCAAACACCATATTTCCGCCTTCTACTTCTACTTCTGGTTCTACTTCTGCTTTTACTTCTACCTTTTCTTCTGGAAAACCCTACTATATACAATTCTACTAGAACGGCTGCGGCTACAAGCTCTCCCTACCTGTACACGTTTTTTATGTTTTTTTGTGTATATTTTTGCGTGTTGTTCGTCTGTACAGGACTTCAATATCCACTACAACCGTATGGACTTAATGGACATTGGTTTCCAGCAGAAAATGACGGTTTGTAGCGATTTCCATCGCATGCACAACATTCCGGACGAGATAGCGAGACCAGCGGGGTCTCTGTGGATTGTTATCGGAAGCAAAGCGAAGGAGGTTGCGCCGGGAGCGGAAGCAAAAGCGAGGCTGCAGAGCCGGCCTGTTGACTAAGCTCAGAAAACAACCACTCAAACCTCCACTGCTAAGCCTCTACCTCTCCAACGCCAGATCCATGGTAAACAACACGGATGATTTGGAATTACAGCTGGAATTACCTTATTCTATTCTATAAATCGGCTAGTAAGTGCTATACTCAATACTTAAGTGACTTACCCGTCCAATGAGGACTGTTATTTTCTTGTTTACAAGATGCCACATCTGAGTCGCTGACAAATCCTGAATTTCTGTAAAGATAACTGTCCAGAGATTTATAAGCATGCAGTGCTTCACCACTGAACAGCGAGGGAAGGTTAATGAGGTAATTATACACGTCCGGGTATTCCGCTGGCATCCACTGACACGGTCGTGAAAACTCCGTCAGGTAAGCCATAAGGGTCACTAATCTGTAGATCGTTTATTTTAGACATATATCTAGTTATCTATTCATTAGAAAAATGAGCTGTGTAGTCCGTCGGTTGAAATTGATCCATTCTGTACACCAGTGCAGCAGTATTCAGCTGTGTTTTTTACTGACAAGATGGCGGCTGTGTACTTTCCGGTCACGTGACTGCAAGATCTCTATACAACGACGTAACTGACGTATACTGCGGTGTAATGACGTGTCTTCTCTTAGCACCGTGAGCAATGGAAAAGCAAGCTGGTTCTCAGCTGGCTCGCAAGTTGAACAAGTTGTGAACCAGCACCAGCACTGGCTCCGAACCAGCCCTGGAACTGATTTGGTGGAAAAGGGGTATTAGAGTGTTTTGGTTAACTGGGATGTATGGATGCTGTCAGTCTCCCACTCGCTTGCTCACTCAAGTTTGTAGACGGTGTAGTGGCTGGCTGCTTTATGTCCCGGGGCTCCCTCATGCCTGTGTTACCTTCTGGCTCTCTCCTTTTAGTTATGCTGTCATAGTTAGTTGCCGGAGTCCCTACTTGTACTCAGTGCAATATGTATACTGTTCCTACTTATTCAGGTGACATTGGGCATACCTAACAACCTGTGTTCCCCCCCCCCCAGATCTGTCCCTCTGAGTTACATGTAGGTCCTGGGATCGAGATGCTGACCTCTTCTGCTCCTTGGACCTGCCTGATCCATCCTGGTGCCCTGTGTCTGGTTGGAGTCTCATCGCATCGCTCCTGTGGAGGACGGCCCCATGTGGACAGTTGAAAGTCACACCTGGAGGACGCTCTGGACTCTTACAGTAATGATTTTATGGCTGACGACTAAGTTGACTTGTTAACTTTAGGACTGCAGTTGTCATGAACAGTTTTGCACTCAAGTTTCCATCAATGAAGAGTTTATAACATCAACAAAACTGACTTCATGTTAAAACTGTTAATGTTATAGGCATGTTGTCTGTTGTTGCCCAAATGAGGATGGGTTCCCTTTTGAGTCTGGTTCCTCTCGAGGTTTCTTCCTCATGTCGTCTGAGGGAGTTTTTCCTTGCCACCGTCGCCACAGGCTTGCTCATTGGGGATAGATTAGGGATAAAATTAGCTCATGTTTTAAGTTGTTCAAATTCTGTAAAGCTGCTTTGCGACAATGTTTATTGTTAAAATCGCTATACAAATAAACTTGACTTGACTTTACCTTCCTGACGCAAGCAACAACACTAAGTATGCACTGCCTTGTGGGTATTTTACCTAATCTGCATGTCTTTGAACTGTGGGGGAAGCTGGAGTACCCAGAGGAAACCCATGCAGACACGGAGAGAACATGCAAACTCCACACAGAAAGGCCCCAGTTGGCCGTGAGGCCTTGCTGTGAGGTGACAGTGCTAACCACTGCACCACTGTGCCGCCTTTGATGCAAGGCATCTTCATTAAAAATTGAACACGTCAGATTTGGGTTGAAACCAACCTGGAGATCCGTTCAGGGGCTCAGTGACCATATTTCATCCCAAAATTGGACCTCCATTAAGAGAACTAGAAACTGCTCCTCATCCCCAAAGATGAACTGTTTGGAATTGAGAGCAGAATGTCCCATTTGATTATAACACCATTTTGCTTCTACTATTCCATTCAACACCAACTCCTTCTTCTCCTGGAGTTGGACATTCCCGGTGATATAAGATCAAGCATCTACAAACAATGTCATGCTACATTTGCGTTGAATCTAAACTGGACTAGTAACTTCTTGTCACTGATCTTGAGAACAGAACTCCTCCTGCCTGACTCTCAAAACCATGAGCACATAAGCTACACCACTATTCTACAGCCTTGATCTCCATGGACATCAACTCCTTTGTCTTATCAGTGGACCTTCCCATGGATTTGACCTGCATTGTAAATCAATCAAGTCAGAAAACAATCTGAACCAAACAGAAACCATTTGGTTGAAACCAATCTGAACAGCCGTTACAGAGGATAGTGACAGTTATTTATCCCAAATCTATGTGGTTTGAATAACATAATTGGGAACTGAACACTGGACCCCACCAACAACCCTTTCCTAGAGATGCAGCTTCCCATGGATTTGAGCTCCAACTTTAACTGTTGATGTTTGAGCCACAGCATCTACACAAGATCTAAAATGTAAAATCCGACATCTGTGAGGAAGACATAATTGGCTTTCTCACCATTCTCTAGTCTGTAACCTTTGGCTTGATTTGCAGAATCTTCACAAGATCGCCCTGTGGTCAGATTTGGTTTAAAACCAAATTAGACCACTATTAGGAGGATGAGTGACTGTTTTCATCACTTAAATCTAATGGTTTTTTTTCTTTTTGAAAACAGAAATTTGACTCTGTAAAACCATACTGTTATCAGCTCTCTATCCTTTTTATCGCTGGACACCAACCTCCTTCTTCTTGACATGGACTTTTCCATAGAGTTCTCCATGAATTTCAGTTCCAAATCTAAGGCTGTGTCTGAAATCACTCACTTGCTCACTACTCCCTACTCACTATCTAGGGAATTCTATATAGAGGACTATATAGTGAGCTCATTGGTCAAATGAAAGAAAAAACACTTTCGAACACTACTCTGCCATGTAGTTATTTACGTCATTACTGTTGCATAATTAAAACGTGCCAGATCAGTCGGCTGGTGGGTTTTCAAAATAATAAAAACGTGTGTATTTTTGTGATAAATCCATATTATACTGAGCATATTTCCCACATTAATAAATACAAAGTACTTTGTGTCTGCTGCATCTTTCAGTTCTTTTAAATCAAGACTGAATACTTTCTTTCTTCTTTGCCACTGCCTTTTATTAAATCAAATTTGAGACTTTTGATTAATTCCTCATTCTGCACTCTAACTTTTATTCTTGTCTTTTATCTGTCTTATTCTATTTTAGCTTATTTTCTATTCTCTTACTATTTTTAATTGTACTTGAATGTACATTTATAATGTGTTTCTTCATCCGTCTATTCACCCCAACACACTTTCTTTCCTTCAGCGCAACCACAATGCATGATGAGACATATTGCTTGGTTAGTGACCATCAGTTGTACACGACTTTTCATGGTGCATTGTGGAATACTATGAGTCCACTATATAGGGTGTAATAATTCTCACTATACATTCAGACAGCACTACAAAATGGCGAACTAATGATATAGTCCACTATATAGTGAGTAGTGAGTGATTTTGGACACAGGGTAAGTTGTGACATGAGCCACAAATTAAACTGGACCTCAAGTAAGGGGGGAAAATGGTAACCATTTTTTTGTCTTGAATGGAAATAGAAAGTTATTAAGAGCTAAATCAAAGCTGTTTGAACAACAACAATTTAAAAAAAATGTTAGTAGTCCTTCTAATGGATTTCAAGTTTGGTTTCAACCAAAATCTGGCCTGATGGAGGTCTTGTGAAGATGCTCAGGTGCAAGGTACACCAACCCTTCTCCTCATGCTGGACCATCCCATGGATATAAGCTTCAACTCTAACTAAAACTTGACTCACGGTCTCTTTATGAAACCAAACTAGACCTCTATGAGAAGAACTTGTGACCACTTTTTTTTTAAACACTGAATAAACTTGTAGGCTTAATTGTTTACCTAGTCCTGTTCCTATTTCATTATCATGGAGGTAACATCAATAATACCAACCATTTTGCATCTTCTCCAATGAGACCTCCAGTATTCCATGTTAAATGTCCATTATAAGGCTTGGCAACCAATTTATATCCCATAACTCTTTTGGATAAAGCACAATAAAGGCATACGAGTTGATAACAGAGGCCTTTCTGTAGAAGCAGTGAATCTGACCATCGTGTGTCCTGACCCATGATGAATACTGTTAAGAAGAATGCAAGGCCTAACACAGAATCCTTTCAGGCTGACTCTATCATCCAACCTTAAATATCTAGAAGTTGTAAAGATAGATGAGTGAAATCATTCTGTGGGTTTGTCGCTAGCCAGCCTGATTATATGAACAAAGCATAGTATCCAGTACCTCTCAGAGAGAGAGAGAGAGAGAGAGAGAGTGTGTGTGTGTGTGTGTGTGTGTGTCTTTGGTTGTCCATGCAGTACTCATTGGCTCTGGTCTCTGATGTTCTCCCACAAGGATTCACGTCAACGAAGCAAGCATGCAAAGTGATATTTCAAAGCCACGGCCTGCTTTCAGTTCTGCATATCAATAAATTAAATCCGTTTGCTTTTAGACGCTGCATTCAGAACAGAATTGCTTAATGATGAAGCGAATTATGGCGCATCGGATACTGAATCTATTAGCGAGACAGAAATTCAACACGCACACACATACTGAAAAAAAGGTCACTGGCTCATATTTTATGAAAATTATGCAAATTCATAAAATGCCTGATAAACATAATTATGAAACATGAACCTTAACAAGCTGTGTCACAAAAAAAAAAAAATCTAATTTTAAGGCATAAAAGCCTTGGGTTGAATACTAAATTGATTACCCTGAGAAATGACAAAAAAAAAAGCACAGGAATACCTCTACACCTTTGCATTCATAAAGAATGAAAGGATTGATGAATATTCATGATATGCAAATTGGAATACCGTAATTCCATATTGCCATCTCAACCCCCATCCTCACTACTATGGCTACACTAAGCTACTACGTAGGGTGTAATGCAATAAGAAATAGCCCATGATGGGATATGCTGTTTTAGGGGAAAAATTATATATAATTTATATAATTGTTATTTTACATATTAATAATTTTCCTATACTGGTATGTGTTTTATTTGTCATATACCACAGCAATTACTAATGATTACGATGTGTCATTTATTAAATACAGACACATCTTAGGCTACTATCACACTGTCTCATATCTTGCCACGTAAGTGACTTGTGGGTCAAACACCAAGAAATGAGGCGTATTTTGTCTGAAATTAAAGTCCTGTGACATACACGGCGTATTATGTTGCGTTCCTGTGGCATATCTGGGGTTTGTATGGGGTTCAAGGGATGTAAAGTTATGGCGTACTGAGGCATATGCGTGGTGTATCATGCGTTGCCGCGGTGTAACCGTTTCATTGGCGTGGCATTTCATTTTTACGTGTAATGTTGCTGCTGTGTACCTGCGGCGTAAACAGGTGGGTATAAAAGGGAGCCTCATGCTGCATTCATTGTCATTCGTCACAGTCAAGAAAGCATCATGCCAGCGAAGAAATCAGGACCCAAGAAGGGCAATGGAAGAGGGAAGACATCAGCCGCATCCACCCAGCCAGCCCCGGAGCCACCTTCATCACGCACTGAAGTCATTCCAGAGAGCCAGCCACAGCCTGAGCCTGAAGCCCAGTCTACTAAAGCATTTGCACAGCGTCATAGGTGTTTGAGCAATGCTCCTGTTGTGTCACTGCTGCATAGCTTTCATTTTTACGGTGTACACGTGACGTATGTGTGACATATCAAAGCTGCTACATATGTGCTACGTATTTTTAAGTGCGGACTTAAAAATACGCCGCACCCTGGCATACAAGGAGATCGCGTTACACATCCTAGAGTATTAGCTACGTAAGCTGGTGATGCTGTGGTGTTCCTTTCTTACCGCCACGTATCCTGATACGCCATACATACGCAAGGCTGAAATGCCAATGTGTGAACCAAGCATTGCATGTTATAGTTATAATGATATGGGACGTCCATAAGACTAGTCACTTGCTGTTATTTTGTAATTAAATCAACACCTTCTGGCTAATCAGCACACAGAAATCTGACCGTTGATGAACTTTTAAAACATGTTGGAACACGTGTATATGATGTGTACTGTATATGATATGATGAAAATGGTATATGATATCACCTTCAGTGTAAAACAGCAAGTCCGCTTCATTACACCACTCTGTTGTTTATATGACTATGACAGCATGACACTGAGTATTCTATTCCTCCTGTACCACAGCAATTTGCCAATCAACACTGTTTTTACCTCCACCAATATTGTTGGAGAAGGTTATGTTTTCGCCTCTGTTTGTCTGCTCATAACTCAAAAAATAGTGAATGGACTTTGATGAAATTTGGAGGAAAGGTGAGCCATGGCCGAAGGAACAATTGATTAGATTTTGATGCAAAGCTGAATACGTATGTGGATTTAGGATCCAGATATGTACGTGGATCCAGGATTTTTAAAAAACTTTTTCCAATGTAACTCAAAAAGCAGCAAATAGATGTTGATGAAATTTGGAGGAAAGGTGGACTACGGGTTAAGGAACATTTGATCAGATTTTGACACAAATCCGAATACATATGTGGGTTTAGGATCCAGTATGCGGATCCAGGATTTTTTAACTTTTCCCAGTGCAACTCAAAAATCAGTGCATAGATTTTGATGAAATTTGGAGAAAAGGTGGACCATGGGTCAAGGAACAATTTTAAATCCGAATGTGGCTTGGTGGAGGTTTGCAAGGACTTGTTTTTGAGTAGCTTTGCTAATTTAGGAGCTTTGCTAGTAAACTCACCTCTTTCACTGTATCTACAGCAGTGGTTGCGTTAGACTTTTTCATTGTCCGTCATTTTGACGGACAGGGTCGTAAAAATTCCGTCATTGTCCATTATTATCTGCCATTTTATTTTAACTTTTAAATGACAATGTATATAGGCTATAAATGCTATATATTTAATAACTTGTGTTTTCATGGACTCATTTTCATTTAAAAATTAATTCACAGAACAAGCTTGTATTATTTAATCATTTATTTATGTATTTATGATGCAAAAAGATGAACAGAGATTCTGACGTTCGGTCACTTATGAACCCCTCCGCTAAAAACATTGCGGCTGTTGTGCCTTAACGGGCATATGAACAATGTTATTTTACAACGTAGCAAGACAATTGCAGTTAAAATATGAACAGTCCACTACAACAATTTAAGTGACAATCTAATTTGACCTGTTTGTGTGAGCTCAAACCTTCCTTCTGGCCCGCATGGATTTAAATTGGAAGCTCGCTTGTGCATAATCAAAGTCGTCAATGGAGACTGCCGCCGAGGCAATTGTCATTAAATTTTGCGTCTTTGCCTCAAACAGACGACTTCTCATTGACGTTTTAATTTTATTCTGAAGGCTGAACCCGCGCTCTGCTGCGACACTGGAGACTGGAATAACCAGCGCCACTTCAGCCAAAGTTCTGAAGTCGGGAAACATTTCTCCCAGGGAAGTGATCAGAAGCCGGCAAGAGCCTCTGAAAGTTGGATTTCCCGACCCTGCTAGTACTCCCTTCATACGGAGGAGATCCTGCAGCATGCGGTCTTTCTGCACCAGTGGTGCAGCTGCACCCCGCGGTGACCCGTAGTGGGCTGACACGGAAGGTCTTAAATAAAACGAAGTTATGTTTAAATGTTAGTTTGTCTACCCGTGCTCTCATTAAAATGATAGTTTAGCAGATATTCGAGCAGTGATGTTCGTAAGCTTGCTGGGGAAGAATACAATAAATCGGCATTTGTTTCATTTTAAAAACAAGAAAACAACTAGCCTAAACGAGCACTATTGCATTAAGACGTACAGGCAGGGAAACGACACAAACAACCCAATGCATCTCTTTTTTTAAGAGCAAAAATGATGTGTCTTCTGCAGAGAAGGGAAACATTAATACAGCTCACTGTGCTAGTGGTTAGAAAAGTCAGAGCGCGGTCAGGAGCGCGATGGGGGGAACAGCCTTGCGTAGCCTATGCACTGAACATCAAGACTGCCACAACGTCGGCTCAGATTGAAAGTGATGGCAGTGAAGACTATGTATACTGTATGTAAGAAAACTCTGCCACAACTTGCCAATCATTTCAATTGTGTGTTTCATTATGTTTTATTATTGTTATTATTAGGCTATTATTGTTATTGGTAGGCGGCACGGTGGTGTAGTGGTTAGCGCTGTCGCCTCACAGCAAGAAGGTCCTGGGTTCGAGCCCCGGGGCCGGAGAGGGCCTTTCTGTGCGGAGTTTGCATGTTCTCCCCGTGTCCGTGTGGGTTTCCTCCGGGTGCTCCGGTTTCCCCCACAGTCCAAAGACATGCAGGTTAGGTTAACTGGTGACTCTAAATTGAGCGTAGGTGTGAATGTGAGTGTGAATGGTTGTCTGTGTCTATGTGTCAGCCCTGTGATGACCTGGCGACTTGTCCAGGGTGTACCCCGCCTTTCGCCCGTAGTCAGCTGGGATAGGCTCCAGCTTGCCTGCGACCCTGTAGAAGGATAAAGCGGCTAGAGATAATGAGATGAGAATGAGATGTTATTGGTAATGGTAACGGTAAACATCCGTCAACATGACCGACGGCCTTCAGATTTTTCCGTCATAGCTAAAAAAAATCCGTCAATGACGGACAATTGTCGGTTAACGCGACCTACGATCTACAGGCAAATCAACCAAACACATGCAGTTAACTTTTACATATTTACAGATCAGAACTTCCAAACTGAAGCTTGGAGCTCTTTCATTACACTTATTTATATTTTGTGACACAAGGCATTTTGTGCTATCGGCTTTTGCTCTCATCAGGCAAGCTCAACACATACGCTAATCTGTTGTTATTTTTTCATAGTTTCATTCCCAGCTGCAGAAGAGAAACTTAGATAGAACAAAAAGAAAAGTTAAGTAAGTAAGAACATTCATTGTGATTGTTTTTTTTTTTCCTCTGAGCATGATTACATTAACTAAGCAGAATGAAAATTTACTTCAATCTTATCAACAGTTCATTACGCTAGCTTGCTAATGACTGTGCTCGACAAAACAGAATGTTTGTTGTTTTATCACAGCTGTAGATCTCTCCAGAAAAAAAAAAAAAAAAACTTTGATGGTGAAAAAACCAGGGGTGGGGGGAAGAAGTCATTTATTTCCAGTCAGGTTAATTTGTGTTAGCTTAGCCTGAGGTGATCGCTAATGCCTCAGTGTCAGCGTAAGAATTTAATTCTGAACCCAACTTCTCTCTCTCTCTCTCTCTCTCTCTGTCTATTTCTTGTGGACTGAAATTGCATGAAGGTTCAATCTGGGTTGCAGCATTTTTCCTGTCAGTCCTGTCAGTCCATCAATTTTCTCACGAGGGGATTAATAGAAGATAGAAGAAAGGTGAAGAGAAGGAAGTAAAGAACACCCCATTCCTTCATCTCCACCCCTTTTTCTGTTTTATGCTTCTGTTTCTTAGCTTCCTTATCATCACAAGGCAAAAAATGATAGAAGGTTAAGAGAAAGTCATGGATATTATACAGTTATGGCCACATTGCAGGGATAAATACATGGAGTAAAAGGTTCTTCTCCAGGCACTTGGCCTCCAGGTTTTGGAGATGACTTTTACGCTTCAGCCAGTAAGCCATGCTTGGAGCAATACTTCAATCGGTATCTCACACGGCAAGTGAGATTGAGAGCGAGAGAGGCAGAGAAATCGCTATAACTTCTCGACACAGATATCAGCTCCATCCTGAAATATGTTGTCAATAATATATGAGGAATAAATAAAACATAGCCTACAGGCTTTAGCCTCAAATGAAATGACTTGCTGTTACGTCGAGTTGAAGTGCTGAAGAAATCTTTTTTTTTTTCTATTGCTCTGGAAATACTCACACAATATGACCGTTTCTATTTATTTACAAACAAAGGATAAACCTTACCAGACACAAAGTTCTTCTATTTTGAGTTTGCAGCGAATGTACTTGAGTAAACTATACTCGAAGTTTCCACCTAAGCTAGCTAACATACTTAAAGGTAGACTGCCTTTCAGATTTTTCAAGTGTAGGTCATAAAAAGAATTTTCCCCAACTCCCAGTTATTTTTGTTTAGTGGACCGAAAGCTACTGAATTTGAATCAGACTTCCAATTTTATTAGTTTAAATTTAGTGCCACGTGGCCCTAAATTCTGCGCTATTTTTTCCTGTTTCACCGTGACCCAATTCAAGATACTACGTCATGCATCACATGGTGGGCTTTCCCCATTCGTACAAGACACTGTGGGATACAAATTTGAAACAGGAGAGAAAAATGGAGGACGCGAATGAAACGTGAAAGACCGACTACAGTGACGGAAAGTAAGAAGAAAAGATGTTATGTTATATACGAAGGAAAGGAAACGCAGGACCAAACTAATAAATATTGGCGGTCAGCGAGCACCTTGGTATGATCAGCTGTTCGTTTAGTAACAGAATGATGGAACTGTCAGTGCACGCTCAGAGGTAAACCTGTAGATGGCAGTAATGCAACACTGTGGATGCCAGCTGCTGTAAAACCCAAAAGAAGAAGAAGGAGGTAAACCTGTGCATGCGCACATGGACTTCCTCTGTCTGCTTGACTGTGTGAAGCGAGCGATTTCATGCACATTATTTGCTCGGGAATCTCCTCAAATTAAATAACTTCCCAACCTGATATTTTGCGAGATATTACAGAAATAAACATATATCATAATGACCACATTTCAGAGGGAACTAAATTTCACCGATTTTACAAAATCAAAAGACCGTCTAGTTTTAAGTATATATTAAAATCTATCAGGTTGTATGATAGTGTATATTCCCCATGCCAGATTATGCGATGAAGAGCCTCTAATGATAGATCTATGATTAATCAGGTCGCCGACCCCCCACAGGGGACTTTTAGGACTGTTAAGGCCTCTGCATGCTCTTGCGACAAGGCTTTCGCAGATAGCTTTTCGCAGACAGTTGTAATTTATCGTTGAGCGGGGAGTAATAGGCGTGCACGATGTTATTCACCGCCACAACGCAAGGGGGCGCGAAGTCGCGAAATCGCTAGGAGTAGTTGGTGGGTGTGGTTAGTGGAGTGTTTATCCTCCGGTTACTTATAATGACTAGAACTGGAGTCGTATAGATGTACGTACTTCCTCACTTCCTCGATCAACCGCTCTTCGTGCTGCTCCATCTTCGCTCGTGTTTTTAAAAATGCCGGTCGTGAAAACAAACCAAACCGGGAAAGTAGGGAAGCGGAAGTGCATGTACAGCAGATGTAGAGTGGACCAATCAGAGCCCTCTTGTCTGCGACGCTGTCTGCGAGGCTTCTGCGGTGGTCACAATTTTTGGGAGGTGCGCGCAGAGCATCTGCGAAGGTGGGGGGGCTACGCAGACACTGTCTGCGACGCTATCTGCGAGGACTGGGTTGTCAGCATAAATTGGCCTTTAGTAAACACACATCTAAAGCGCCGCGAGTTTTTGTGCTATTAGCATTCAAGTAACACCACTAGAAACCTTGAATCTTCTAGTTTTCAAATCTTTAGCACTTTGTAAAGAGAATAAAAACAAATCTTACAAATTTCAGTACTTCAGCCAGCAACAGCCTCTTAACGACACACCCATCAGCTATTCACATGTTAAGCGCATGGAACATCAGTGTCGTCATTCGCTCATTATGTAGCAAGGGGAGGTGAGAACACGCCCCATTTCACCGGTATAAAGAAGTGCACATGTTCACTTGTTTCCATACCAACTGAGATGGAATGCAAGGAAGGGATGTCTCACTAGCAGTTGTTGTCATGCTTTTTCAGTTAGTGTATAGGGAGAACTACATTACATTACATTTAACAGACGCTTTTATCCAAAGCGACTTACAATTGAGAAAAACAATCAAGCTACGGTAAAACATAAGAAATCAGAGTAAGAAGAAGAGAGTGCATGTTAGATGGTTAAGGCCAATTTATGCTGACAATGCAGTCCTTGCAGACAGTGTCGCAGACAGCGTCTGCGTAGCCCCCCCCACCTTCGCAGACGCTCTGCGCGCACCTCCCAAAAATTGTGACCACCGCAGACAGCCTCGCAGACAGCGTCGCAGACAAGAGGGCTCCGATTGGTCCACTCTACATCCACTGTACACGCACTTCCGCTTCCCTACTTTCCCGGTTTGGTTTGTTTTCACGACCGCCATTTTAAAAAAAACACGAGCGAAAATGGAGCAGCACGAAGAGCGGTTGATCGAGGAAGTACGTACATCTATACGACTCCAGTTCTAGTCATTATAAGTAACCGGAGGATAAACACTCCACTAACCACACCCACCAACTACTCCTAGCGATTTCGCGACTTCGCGCCCCCTTGCGTTGTAGCGGTGAATAACATCACGCACGCCTATTACTCCCTGCTCAACGATAAATTACAACTGTCTGCGAAAAGCTGTCTGCCAAAGCCTTGTCGCAAGAGCATGCAGAGGCCTTTAGTGGGGTGGGTTGTGAGGATAGGAGGTGCTCTTTGAAGAGAAAGAACTAGTTGATCGAAACGTGCTGTTATTTTCGTCAAGTTTTGAAAGCATTTTTCTGTTGCCAAACTATGTTTCACTGATTTACTGATTTAAAGTAATTAGTTACCCAAGTCAACATGCCCTGCATAGTCATAGTTTATCTTCATTGCTAACTTTAGATTTATTATGGTCTGTGCATAAGTCGATGCATAAGATTATGAAATGTAGCTTTGGCTTTTAGGGCTTCTTTTCTTTGCAGTAACTTTCCAAGCAGAGAGGTGTGGGGGCAGGGAGGTACAGGGGCCAGGTGAATTACACCGACCTCATCAATATTCATTTGAAAGGGCAAATGGCTTTGGAGAAAACATACAGTGCGTTTACATGCACATAGAGAGAATCAAATTTCTGCCGTTGCTCGACTGAAATCGAAGTTCAAAATGCCATGTATACACCTTAATTCAGCTGAAATTGAACCGAACTTGATTTCTCGGAATCGAGCTACACGACCTAGATTATGCGATTTCTGCCGAGCTACTTAGTGCATGTAAACCCTATCGAGCTACGTATTCGAGCTACTTACTTCAGCACTGCCCCTTCCGGAAGTGACAACTGACGAGACCACAAGCGGGAAACACAACAGCCAACAGCCTCGGTCGGCATGACAACGAATCATGACAACGGCATGAATTTTTTCTTTTTGTGGCATTGTTTGCACTGTTAAAATTTAGCTCACTTACTGTATCACCAAATACATCTGTACAGCTGTTGCATAGCTGTGAATTGTGTACATAAACAAGTCATTGTATTTGTGTGTGTGTGTGGGTGTATATAGATATGTCCAACATCTGAAGAATGTCAATAAAAACAAAACAACTGAACTTTTTGTGTGTTTATTAAGACATAAGTTAAATTGTAAGCAAAAAAAAATATTTTTTTGTAAGCAAAAAATGGACTTTAGAAAAATATACAATTGTGCAAAATAAGTTGTCTTACAAAACAGTGGTCTGCACAGGACAGTTTGTAGCCATACAGTCTGTTGGAGCAAGCCTAATAGCTTGAGCACGGAACTTGTGAACACGGAACTAACTTTGTTTATACTCTTGAATAGCTCTTCTTCATGATGACAACCGGAAGTGTACCAACACGATGGGGCGTGTAGCGCCACCTGTGGCTTGGGTGCACAATGCACCTCACACAATAGCTCGATTTCCTTGTGTGCATGTAGGATTGGATTTCTCTGGCACCCCTGCTGGGACCCTTAGCTCGATTACCGACAGTAGCTCGATTTGGATGTGCATGTAAACGCACTGATAGATAGTCTGAAGTTTCTACAATTAGTATTGAAACTACATAAAATTTCTGAATGCTGTTCTTACTTTTATTTAGCCAACACCTATGTTTACAAGGTTAAGATTTCAAAAGTCTTGTGCAGATATATTTATAGTATGTTTTTTTTTTTTTACAAGGTTTGAAGACTCTGAAAATCGTTTTTTGTAAGGTTGTGTTTGCACTTAATTTAAATAAAAACAAATTTCATTACATTCACTTTACTCTCATATTATTATTGCTGAGGGTGTCCAGAATATAACCATATGTGTCACT
The DNA here is from genome assembly GCF_027579695.1 of Neoarius graeffei. Lineage (NCBI taxonomy): Eukaryota > Metazoa > Chordata > Actinopteri > Siluriformes > Ariidae > Neoarius > Neoarius graeffei. The sequence continues at coordinate 66,820,357 of NC_083584.1, forward strand.
TTTGCATGGATGTTTTTAGTTAGATGAAATACTTAAAAATGTCAAGGTTTATCAGACTGCCACAGAGTGTCTGACAGGCCCAGGACCTCAGAGTGTTAAAGAAAATGACTACATTCTGCTTACGTCATCAATCAGTGTGATCATTATTTAAATAATGAATCACACATTATTTAAAGTGAGCTTGACATAATAAGGAGATTTTTTCCATCCAGTAGCATATTTTATTTACATTTCTTTGTCGCCATGACCGTATTGGTAGCTCTCCCACGAGTCGGCATCATACTATGCCACCCTCCTATTGCTGGCTTTCAGACAAGCATCATAGCAGCACTCGGACTCTGAGATTTTAATTTAAAATGTTTCACAAAGACAGAAATTTGTTGTTGGATGTCTTTGGTTGCAGAGGTGCTAAATCAGCTACTGATTGATCAACCACTGATCTCAACCTACAACCAAAGAATCGTTTTACGACATGTGATTTTTATATGCGACACCAAAATTTCAATGTAAGTAGCACAGTGTAAACTTGAAGCAATGTCAGGAGCACATACTTCTTCCTGCAAAACTATCACCTCGTCATGGCATCCTTACGACATTTACATGCACAAAATATTCCAGTTTTTGCCCTTATTCTGGAAAAGACAATATCCCTACTAAGCTGTTAACATGGCTAATGAACATTAATATTCCACTAATATTCCCATTTACATGCAGCCATGTATGCTCTGAGTAATGTAAAACACCCACATGTTGGTTTGTGTACAACGTACAGAGCTAACCGTAAACAGGCAAAAGGCTGTGTGTCACAAACTGCCGTAAAAACTCCGAGACGTATATTCCAAATACGCCTTATACATAAACGAGGAATGCTCCTAAAACCTGAATAATATCAGCATATCCCATATGTCTTGACTGGAAGATGCTGAATTCGGAATCAGGCCAAATTCAGAATATCCAAATGGAATATGCTGTTACCTTATCTGTATCACATTCCAACTATTGCATATTTGGAATATCAGTGGAATATTAGTGTGCATGTAAACCTGATTGTGTTTTCCTAATTTACTATTTTGAGACAATTCCAACATAAACCCTGAAGGTCTATTTGTTTAATCTATGTAAACTTTTGATTAAATTATGATAGGATAAACTAAATTAAAATTTAAACTTTCACAGAAATGGGCATTCATGATGTATAGTGCCCGCCATGATTATTGCCCCCCACCCACCTACCCACCCCTGGTGAAGATGAGTAAAACGGGTTAGAAAAAATCCACCTTTTGGTGAAGTCACTTTGTCTCACACTTAAAAAAAAGGAAAATCCAAACTTTAATTCAAATAAATTTATTCAAAGGAAAACAAATCCCTCATCAGGAAATAATTATTTTCAACAAAAATGCATGTGTCACTATTCTTGGCGCCCGTGTATTTCATACCTTGTACAGGTATAACCTCCTTTGTCAGTAAAACAGCACTGAGTTTCTCCTATAACATTTTATAAGGTTGGGGATACAGAGCAGGGCATCTGAGCCCATTCCTCTTTACACAATCACTCCAGATCATCCAAGGTCCTCGGCCCTCTCTCTCTCTCTCTCTCTCTCTCGCTCTCTCCTCTTCAGCTCAACCCACAGGTTTTCACTGGGGTTCAGGTCAGGGGACTGAGATGGCCAGGGCAGAAACTTGATTCTGTGCTCAGCGAACCATTTTTCTGTTGATTTGGACATATGCTTTGGATCAATGGCATGATCCGAATGGCCAGTGGCAACCCAGTTATAGTTTCCTGCCAGAGGAGCCAGATTGTGATTTAAAATGTCCTGGTATTTCATGCAGTCCATGATGCCGTGGACCCTAACAAGGTTTCCAGGCCTTTGGAGGAAAAACAGTCCCAAAACATCCCAGAATTTCCATCATATTTTACAGTAGGGATCGAGTTCTTTTCATTATAGCCGTCCTTCTTTTTACACCAAACCCACCACAAGTGTTTATTGCCAAAAGCTCCATTTCAGTGGCGGCTGCTGGTTTTTAAAACAGGGGAAGCCCATTTTACGCATTCATCGTAAAACCTGTAGGCCGGATATCAAAGCATAGAAAGGTGTGCCCCATTAGCATAGTGAACTAGACAACCCCACCTAGTGGCAGAAAGTATTTTTGCTTGTACATTTCATGTTATAGTCTGGCTTGCCAGGCTAGTGCCTCATATCCTTAATCAAAAATATCAAACATCCAAAAATCACTGGCTATTCAACGAAGAGCCTTGAACAATCATACCCTGATATGCAACACAGAGTCTTTAACACAACACCCAGCTGTGCAACACATCCCTGAACATCTTCTGCAACACAGTCTGGAAATTCATAACCAGGTAGGCTATGCAACACACAGAACCTTGAATATTATACCCAGGTATAACCTATAACACAGAGCCCACCATTCTCTTAACATTACTGAACAATGTACACACTTCACATTCATGAACATCATATGATGCACACTATTTATACACAAATTCTGCCCTCCGCTCCTTTTCCAGAAAATGGTCTGTGACCCTGTCATACTAGCTGGTTGTGCTTTCCAGAGACTTCACCAATTTCTGTTAGCAGCTAGCACTGCAGATCCCAATAAGGCTCAAGCTAGCCTACAACCAGATTGAACTACAAATGAAATAAACGAGTGAATTCACGAATGATCAAACTGATAGAATGGATGAAAGTTAACGGAGCACAGTGAGTAATATTTACATTTATTTACAGAGTAATGTACAGAGACATCAATGAGAAGAAACGTTTATATGAAAAGAAAGTCGGACAGCACTTTGGCACACAACTACACTTTCTCGACATCCGCTGGGGACTGACTGATCATACTTCCGTGTTCCTCGCCGACGCCAAAGTACAGAGCCCGCCCTCCTCATGTTTTTCAAACACTACCTCCAATAATCCTTCATCAGCCCGGCTTCTTGTCCCTCCCACTGTCTCATTTAGTCCCAGAGAAGCCCGGCTTCCCTGGAAGTGACGATTTTGTCGATTTTAACCAATAACAACTAGCCGAAATTGGCTGTTCAGAGCCCTCTCATAGACTGCAACGGATACCCGGCTGCCAGCCATAGAGCCCATTGAAATAAGAAAGGTTACAGCCAGTGTTGCCAGATTGGGCGGTTTTAAGTGCATTTGGCGGGTTTTGAACATATTTTGGCTGGAAAACGTCAGCAGTATCTGGCAACGCTGGTTACAGCCTGGCAGCAAAGGTGATTCTCGTAGCAAACTGCAAGTTCATCAGACATCACTCAAATAAGTTACAGGATAGTTATGAACGTAAATACAATCTTGGGCATATATTATGTTATGCAAGTTATTGTTTTAATGAGAATTCAACGTCGTAGATGCCGCAATTTGGGGAGAGAATTTTAGGGGAAGCTCGGCTTCCCTTGTTGTCTCTGAGAAATCGCCCCTGCTCCATTTTTGTTCCATCAGACCAGAGAACACGGTTCCAGTCAAAACTGTCGTAGAGTTTCACAAACTTCAGGCATTTACATTTGAGGTTAACTGATAGAAAAGGCTTTTTTCCGGAACCTTCCAAATAATCTGTTGGCATGGAGGTGGAGCCTGATGGTGGTTTTGGAGACTCAGAAACCCCAAGATTATTATTATTATTATTATTATTATTATTATTATTAATTTATTTATTTATTTTTGTAATTCATCAACAGTGATCCTTGGATCTTTTTTATTTTTATTTTTTGTCTTGATTACCCTATTACTCACGGTACGTGGGGGTAAAATAAACTTGGCCCCTCTTCCAGGTGAGTTTGTACCAGTTGCAGTTGGTGTCCACTTTTCATTATTTTTTCCCAAACAGTAGAAATGGACATTTTCAGGCAAGTAGTTATTGTTTATAACCATTCCCTGACTTATGAAGGTCAACACATGTCTCCCTCATTTGGTCTGTGTCTCTTATCTTTCACATGTTGATGAATGTCTCAGGGAATTTGGCCTCTGTGTCACCTCATATTTGTTCCCCAGTTAACCAGGAAGTCATGGATTACAGCTTGAAATTTCCTACACACTCCAATCAACTCAAAAATGTGTAACCTGCTTCAGTTATATTGTGTTCACAATAATTTCCAGGGGTGCCAATAATAGTGGCACACATGTTTTTGCTGAAAGTAATTATTTCTTGATGAGGAATTGGTTTTCCTCTGAATACATTGATTTCAATTAAATGTTGGATTTTCTTTCTTTTTTTTTCAGTGTGAAATGAAGCGGCTTCACCAAAACATGCATTTTTTCTAACCCTTTACAATCTTTACAAGGGGGGCAATAAACATGGCGAGAACAATTATATAGAAAGGATATGACATGGTTGCGCGAAGATATGAAGCTTATCTTCGAGTGGTGAATGTATATTTCACAAATAAGTGCAGTAAACAAGTGATATATTTTTCAACATGAGAAGATAAACTTCATATCTTTGCTCCACCGTGCAGTGTTCTTTATATTATATAGACATATCCCAAAGAAATACACAAGCTTATCAGAAATTTAAATTTTGAACCGGTTTGCTATTTTGACAACACATGTCTAGTCAGCGGGAAAACACTGGGAGCGACATCATCAGAGTGAAATATCAGGAATTATTATACATACAGGACACTTTTTTGATGGAATAAAAACGTGTTCTATTCCCTTCTAGAAGGTTTCAATCATTTGGTTTGATAGCATGCGATATTGTTAGCATATCGCTTATCCTACATGTATTACGTCACTCTACCCAATGGAGAATGAGCGTTGAATATGGTTTACGATATTGCATGGTTGTCAAAACGACACGATGTCACACGTCAGAGACGTAAAACTTCCATGCGAGCGAGCGACTGTGACAATTTGTAAACAAACATGGCTGACAGGTTTGCTTCGTTAAAACCAGACGATTTTGAGAGAATTTTGGCTGCCAGGTCGCTCCATTGTATGTAGTTGTTGATGTTGATTTTAAAAGTAACTCAGTAAATTACAGAGGGAAATGAATACTTAAGTCTGAGTGAAAAATAATGTGGCGAGTGTGCGTGGAAGACGAGTCTGGAGACAGAAATGTTAGTTTCTTGGTTGTTAGCCTGTGCTGCTTGGTCTTGATAGCACTGGCTTGACTGTGCTCGCATTGGCCTTCGCTAACACTACTGTTGAATGCTACACCGGCTGGAAGGTAACTGGACTGCTGTGCTAACAGCACTGAGTTGCCGGTAAGCTAGCATTGACCTTCAAGAATGATGATATGAAGAGTGTGTGTATGTATCATAATAATAATAATATTGGCTGACTTTTTTTCGTGGGCTATCAGATATATTCCATTCAGCTACTCGTCTCCGACTCGTTCAGTATCAGGCTAGCTGAATGGAATATATCTAATGGACCCCCCCAAAAAGCCAGCCAATATTACTGAAATATGTCACTCAGATCTGCAATGTATTTTGTACGAAAAATGCGAGTTTTTCAACACGAGAAGATTAACTTCATATCTTCAAGCCAATGTGTGATTTTCTTTTTATTATATTGACACATTCACAAACAAAAAGTCCCCAAATTTATCAAAACAATTCATGAATTTCCTCATGAGTGACATATAGAGATTTATGTCACGGTTTTTGTTCTCCATGTCCCGGATGGAACTGGATGAAAAATACAAATGGTGTATTACCCACTAAAACACTGGTGTCATATATAAGGTTTAAGATAGGTATAGTAGAATATTTATGTACATGGTATTTTCACGCTTTTTGGGCCAGAAGGCAGAGTCTCTTTTTGATCAGACTTAGACACGATACTGTTTGTTTTCCTGATATCTCTGATATTACGGTCTGCATTTTGATTTATTTTTCTGAAGCAGAAATGAGAGCGTGCATTTATTACTCTCCACCCGCAAGATCACAGGATATATGAATAATTCATCATGCTGACATTCTGGACCAAAAACGTCATTAGGAAACAAATCGCTATATAATTAGCGGAGCCATCATTTCCATTCCTCAGAATGTAAAAAGCTTCTCTGAACTGTAATGTAAGTGAAAATATGAATATTGAACAAAATGAAATCATGGTATTGTTTTACCTCATAAACTTTGCAGTAAATTTGAGAATATAACCTTTTTAGGGTCTAAAGCTCACCCTTGAGGTATTCCCATCCATCTCATTTTAAATATCTGATTTTTCTTTAAATATTGCAGTAAATGTTGTTTTTAATTGTACGATATTGTACGTTTTAATGATACATCATTTACATCAGGCCCTTATTGTAATCTTGATTGGACCTAGAGCTCACCCTTGAGGTCTTCCCATGAATCCAATTTTAAATGTGTGGATTTTTTTTTTTCTCTCTTAAATATTGCTGTATATTTGACAACATAAATATTATACAATCTCTAGGGTTTTTTTTTTTTAATTGTTAAGACATTTCGATTGGGCCAAGAGCTCACCCTTGAGGTCCTCCCATACATCTAGCTATAAATATTTATTTTATTTTTTAAATATTTAAGTGAAATTTACAATATGATAAGCATTACACTGTCTGAAGTTTAATTTTTAATAATAAGGCATTTAGATTGAGTTCTATTTTCACTTTTGAGCTTTGTTTTGGGCCAATACATCACTCTTGAGCTATTCCCATTCAACTCATGTTAAAGATTTCTGTAAATTATTTCTTTAAAATTAAGGGTCGCTCTTCGGCTGATGTTTGTCATGTTGGGTTGGCTCATTTCCTGTTTTTATGATCAGCTGTGGAGTATGTCAAGAATAAACCACTATGTATCACGCTGTATTCGAAAAATAATCAATCACAGGGTGGTGTGTTACTATTGCCAACTCTCAGTTGATTACCTTTCCATGATTTCCTTTCCATAACAGCACATCTGAAAGCATTTTATTATTTTATACCACAGCAAGTCAACAACAATCAGTCAATCTATCTATCTATCTATCTATCTATCTATCTATCTATCTATCTATCTATCTATCTATATTAAATAATGCAATCTAGATTGCAATACATGTATATAGGAATCATTGTATATAAAATCACTTAAGTTATTGAACTTATTTAAATTTATTTAATTTTATTTATTCTTTTTTCAGACAATTTTATCTTCTATTTTTAGACATGTTTACTTCTTTGATTCAGGAGCTTAAAGAAAATCATTTTATAAATCTGTTACATGTAATATCCATGAAACAGGTGACGCAGAAAGAAGTGGATGGGTTCAAAACCACACCCACACCACACTTTTAATTTCTGTATGCTTGTGAGTAAGTAACAAATGACGTTAAGGATGTATTGTGCTCTTAATGAGCAAGAAGCAACTTTAGCTGACAAGCAAATTTAGCAAACATAGCAAATTCTTGCTATGAGCAAGAACAGTAACCTTTTTCCCTAAAGACCCTGCTACTTGATAAAGGGCATCAGATCAATTAAATACCAAAGAAACCCAGAGAGAGAGAGAGAGAGAGAGAGAGAGAGAGAGAGAGACTGTGTTTACAGATCCTATTACCTCTCTACCACAAAAGTGCTAAATTAGCCACCATCAAACCAACCCTAGTGTGTGTACAAGCGTGTGAGTGTGACTGGAATAGAAAGTGAGTGATAGCGACAGAGAGAACATTACCATTCACGTTCACGTGTTTCTGGCCAGATTTTTGATTAGAGTGGATGAGCACACACACATGCTTGTTAGCATGTCTTAGCACGTATCTGTGTGTGTGTGTGTGTGTAGGTTGCAGGTGAGAACAGCTAAATTTGCTCGATGGTAGAACGTCCCATGATACAAACAATGAATCTTGTTCCATGTTTAATAAAAAGAAAGAGTTTTTTTCTTTTTTTTTTTTTAAAGAAGCCAAGACACAAGTTGTTTAAAAAAACAAACAAACTTATCCAGTATTACAGTATTACAACCTAAAGTTCTGGTTTGCTTTGTTTCTAATTTCTTTCTTGGATGTGTTTAGTCCATATATTATTAGGCCTCTCCCTCTTGTTATTTCAAAATTTTTTAAATATTTAAATTTTATAAATTTTATCGATATATTATTTTTTATTTCCATGACACAGTAGTTCATCAAATTATGGCAAAAAAAGTAAAATAAATAAAACAGTAAATAATATACCCAAAGTAGAAAATAGCAAACTAAATATTATTTATTTAATTGTTAAAAAAATAAAGAAGATAATAATTAAATTGTGCAAAAGTAGCATAAAATTATAATAATTAAAATATTATAAATATAAACCACCAGTTAAAAAAAGAGCTATTTTAAATGAGCTAAAGTAAAAATAAAATTTGTTTCAACTTTTTTTTTTAAATCGATAACAGCTGGCTTGCTCATCCCTAGAAGCGTTGCAAGCATCCGGTACCAATCGCTCTGTCCTGGTTTCCAGCAGGGACGCAAATTTTTGAACACTATGACCAAACTTTGAGTATGATACAAATTCACAACAAGTTCCTGCCTTTAATGGGGCCAAGAATTCACCCTTGGGGTATTCCCATTTGTCTTATTTTATGTTTTAAACACTTATTTTAATTTGACAAATAAATAAAAGAAAATTCCATACAAGGCTGTGTCTGAAATCACTCACTCATTCACTACTCCTGACTCACTATCTAGGGAATTCTATATAGAGGACTATATAGTGAGCTCATTGGTAAAATGAAAAAACACTTTCGGACACTACTCCATTGCACCGTTATTTACGTCATTACTGTCGCACAATTAAAACGTGCCAGATCAGTTGGCTGGTGGGTTTTCAAAATAATAAATACATGTGTGTACTTTTGTGATAAACCCATATTATACTGAGCATATTTCCCACATTAATCAATGCAAAGTACTTTGTGTCTGCTGCATCTTTCAGTTCTTTTAAATCAAGACTGAATATTTTCTTTCTTTTTTGCCGCTGCATTTCATTCTCATTATCTCTAGCCGCTTTATCCTGTTCTACAGGGTCGCAGACAAGCTGGAGCCTATCCCAGCTGACTACGGGCGAAAGGTGGGGTACACCCTGGACAAGTTGCCAGGTCATCACAGGGCTGACACAGGCCACTGCATTTACAGTATTAAATAAAATTTGAGGCTTTTGATTAATTCCTCGCTCTGCACTCTAACTTTTATTCTTGTCTTTTATCTGTCTTATTCTATTTTAGCCCATTTTCTATCCTCTTACTATTTTTAATTGGACTTGAATGTCCATTTATAAGGTGTTTCTTCCTTCGTCCGTTCACCCCAACACACTTTCTTTCCTTCAGCGCAACCACAATGCATGATGAGACATATTGCTTGGTTAGTGACCATCAGTTGTACATGACTTGTTCCAGTTCTCTTAATCACCAAACAGGATCATGACACGGTTATTAAGATCCTCTTGGTAATGGACATTATTGTCTGTACAGCGTTCAGTAAAGGACAATACACTCATTTGGAGTGAATTAGAAAAATATTAAAGAATCAAACCATGGTGTTAGTATTTGCAATGTTTAAACTAAATATTCTAGAAAAAAATGGCAGGTTATTATTTTTTTTAAACTTCAAAAGACTGTTCACCTCCAGGCCGCTAGATGGCACCCACTTATATATTTCTGAACAACTTCTTCTGTGGTTGCATTCATTTCCTGTCTTTCCATCCTATGATGCATACTTCCTTACTATTAGTTCAAAGGCAACTGAACTGCCATGCTAACAGCACCAAGTTGCGTGTAAGCTAGTGTCGGCCTTCGCTAACATTACTGCTACGCCGGCTGAAAGCTAACTGGACTGCCATACTGACAGTACAGAGTCATGGGTAAGCTCGCGTTGGCCTTCGAGAATGCTGATATGAAGAGAGTGTGTATGTATTATAATAATAATAATAATAATATTGGCTAGCTTTTTTGTGGTATATCATCTCATCTCATTATCTCTAGCTGCTTTATCCTGTTCTACAGGGTCGTAGGCAAGCTGGAGCCTATCCCAGCTGACTACGGGCGAAAGGCGGGGTACACCCTGGACAAGTCGCCAGGTCATCACAGGGCTGACACATAGACACAGACAACCATTCACACTCACATTCACACCTACGCTCAATTTAGAGTCACCAGTTAACCTAACCTGCATGTCTTTGGACTGTGGGGGAAACCGGAGCACCCGGAGGAAACCCACGCAGACACGGGGAGAACATGCAAACTCCACACAGAAAGGCCCTCGCTGGCCACGGGGCTCGAACCCGGACCTTCTTGCTGTGAGGCGACAGCACTAACCACTACACCACCGTGCCGCCCCTGTGGTATATCAGATACATTCCATTCAGCTACTCATCTTTGACTTGTTCAGTATCATGCTAGCTGAATGGAATATATCTGATAGCCCACTCAACGCCAGCTAATATTATTTAAATATGCTTCGTGTACTTCCTGTATATTTTACCACTAGCTGCTTTCACTTTCCAAGAATGCACTTATTTGAAATCAAGACAATTTGAATGTTTCATGATTGAAGTACATCTTTATGAAAAACAGTGGACCAATGGTGCTACTATATGCTCGAAAAATATTTTCAACCAAAATAATTCCACGTTTGCTGTCTTCATGACTTCAAATAGTGAAATTCTAGCCAACTTTTAGTTATCAGTTTGAGCCCCAAAACCAGTTCAGGCAGCTAGCTCGCTAAGCCATAGCTTTGAATTCATTATATATTCATGTCTGTTGTATAGATACTCATTCAACTCACACAGATATGTGTACATGTTGCAAATTTAAGATAGATAGATAGATAGATAGATAGATAGATAGATAGATAGATAGATAGATAGATAATGTACGCTCAAAGAGGCCAGTGGTCAAAACCGAGCAGCACGAGCATGATTTGAAGCCGGCTGGACTTAGCGATGCATGCTGGGAAGGTGGAGTGCGCGTGGGAAGTGCAGGAGGGGAGATTGGAGCAGATGGCCAGGATTACACCAGCCTAAAATACTCTGCTGATTCAGAGGAGGAATGAGCCAGAAAAGCTGAGAGAGAAAGAATAAAAGAGAAGAGATGAAATGAAATCTCATAGTCAGCTTCAGTAAATCCAAAAGATCCAAAAAGTCAGCAAAAGAAAATGTCCATGTCCATTTTACCCTTTAAAGTATTCACAGTAACCCTTCGAGATAAAATTATTCAGTGACATGGGTCTTTTGAATCAGTTCGGTTAAATGATTCTGATTTGTTCACCAATTTGTTCAGAATCATTTCTAACAGTTTCTTAGACTCGTTTGTTTATATGGTCATATTTATAAGAATCTTTTTTTCATGCACCCCCCAGAGTGAAAAGCAACTGACTGAACTAATCTGAACATGACTCACTCAAATCACTGACTCAGGAAAACTGATCCAGTGAACAAAACGGGAGAGGAGTGACTCTCAGTCTTGACAGAAATGATTCTCTGACTCAAACACTGATTCACTGACTGAGAAAGGAGCAAATGTCTTGTCTTGGCTCACTGACTCTAATATAATGAATCAAAGTAATTCACTGACTCAAATTATCTTCTGAATGAATCACTGAATGAGAGAGAAGAGAATCTCAGTCATGATTGAAAAGTTTCACTGATTTGCTGGATGACAGGGGAGCAAATGCTGGTCTGAAACAAATAATTAACTTCTTCAGACAATGATTCACTGAAACAGAGAGGCGTGGACCTCAAATTTAGACACCGATTTGCTCGATTAAGACAGGAAAGAATCACACTCTTGACCAAAATGATTCACTGAATCAAGCAATGAATCACTGAATGAGAAAGGACTGAATACCAGTCTCGACTGAAAAGATTTGTCAATTCAGACACTGATTCACTGAACGACAGAGGAGAAAACTTCAGTCTTCATCAGAAATTGACTGATTAAAACACTTAACACTCACTTTTGACCAAAATGATTCACTGACCCAAACACAAACAGGAGTGAATCTCAGTCATAACCGAAATGATTCATTTAATTGAAAGATTTGCTTATTCAGACATGGATTAGCTGAGAGGAGCAAATCTTATTCAGGAATGAAAAGATTCACTGCCTCATGGAGCACACATTGGGCTCAGCACAAATACAGTTGCACATTTACGCCGAACCTGATTCACTGCTGAGTCGATATAACACAAAATCCTCCTCAGTTCAGTTTGTAGTTTGCGAAGCCCAAGATCAGCGAGTCAACCAAAGGAATGAGTCAATGACCAATTCAGATTCATTTACCTTAAAGACTCTTTTCAAATGGCTCAATCTTTCACGGAGTAAACATGACTACGTGACTTTAGATTGACATTTAGTGATTTGTAAACCATAGTTATTCCAAGAAGGTGGAATACACACGGCATCATTGATGCTTTTGAACATCGTGTTTGCTATCAGAGGACACTTCACAGAGGTGGGAAGAAGAGAATTCTGGGAATTCAATCGAATGTTGGTCTTCTTTTCAAATCCGTCTGTAATTAGCAATGGTAGAAGATGGCCGTCTTTATGTTCACGTCTCAATGGGATGGATTTGAGGACTAAAAATGCTGCCCAGGAATGCTGTCAATTTACACAACCTTGAACCAAATTGAACGATTTTCTTTCTGTGGTGAATATCGTGAAATTTCCTCAAACTGATTATTGCCAGTGTGAAGAAATAACAGTTGCATGATTGTTTTTGGTATTTGTGTCTGTATTTATGAAAGGAACTCTCAGGAGATTGTGGTGTGTGTGTGTGTGTGTGTGTGTGTGAGAGAGAGAGAGAGAGAGAGAGAGAGAGAGAGAGATCATGGCTTTGAGCACAGTACCAACCCTCAGTAAATAACAGTAATTAGCAGCAATGATTTGGCTAATTGTACACGTCACGCCTGTGAAAACGTGTCCGCTGGTATTTAAACACACAAACACACACACAGCTCGGCCAAATAATAATTAAACACAATTACAATCCCTGGAGTGATAAATGAGTCACTGAATAAAGCTATGGGTTTTATGCTAATTAAAAAAAAAAGTGCTGGTTAACCTTCATGACATAGTGTGATCATGTGTGAAGTTGGAGATGATGTAAGAATTTAACAACAACAACAATATACATCAATGTTCATCAAAAATTCATTCAACAATTATAGATATATACACTCCCCGGCCACTTTATTAGAAACACCCCTCCATCCACCTGCTGTTTGATGCAGTTCTCTAATCAGCCGATCCCCCGTCAGCAGCATGATGCATCAAATCATGTGGGTGCAAATCAAGAGATTCAGTTAATGTTCACTTCAAACATCAGAAGGGGAAAATTTTGAGCCAGATGGACTGGTTTGAGTATTTCAGAAACTGCTGATCTCCTGGGGTTTTCACACACAACAGTCTCTAGAGTTTACACAGAATGGTGCCAAAAACAAAAAACATCGAGCGAGTGAACGACAGTTCCGTGGGTGGAAACAAACACCTTATTGATGAGAGGTCAGAGAAAAATGAACAGATTGAACAGTTCAAGCTCAGAGTGTGAATTACCCCACCATAATTGGGGGGTACCATCATGGTCCACTATCATATCAATCGTCCCCCCGGTCCTGTCCCGTCTCGTCTATGGAAGTCGGTGTCAGTAACTCAACACAATAACGCTGAACAATAATTTTTAATGTCATTAAGAAGCATGACAAACCATACAGTACTACCACAGAAGAAAAACAGCAGTACAACCTGATAACCTTCTTTGTCAGAACAAACTGGGTATCAACACTACAAATGAGTCACATACAGTATATACACACATGCAGAACAGTCTTGCTCTCTTTCGTCCTGCTGTGCCTCTCCTGTCTGCTGGGAACCCATTTTCTTTATTCACATGAACAGTGTATAAAACCTAACTGCACCTACACTTGTACTGTAATTGTCTGTAGATCTTAGTGCTAATATTTACTACTTACTCTTTTAGCACCAAAAAAATGCCTGATGTCTGGCCCTTTTCTTTTCATGTTTGGCCTACTGTCTCTGTGAATAAACTCAAACAGGGTACTCAGATGAAACTATGAATATCTTAAAAATAATACAAAAGGAATGTAAGTAAAAACAATAGAAAACATCCATGTACTAGGCTATTTTGCCTAGGCTAGCCTACTACCTGGCTCTTTTTATGTTGCCCCCAGTCCCCAGAGGTTCTGATTGTAATTTTACATAGGCTTAGCGAGGCCTACACCAGAACTCCTTGTGCCTAATCACACACACAGGTTGGGCCTATGTGCCAAATGAATTTCAAAAGGGCACAATTTATTCATGATAAAATGAGAATGGAAACATATGGAATTCTTCTCCTTTGAAATGAGAATCGTTTCTATACCACACTGTAATAAGCTTGATTTAAATAGAGACTTAGCTTATCTTGCTAACTAACGTTGGTAACTAACGTTAACGTCCGTCCACTGTAGCCTACCGGCCTCAGTGGGTAAGTAATTCAATGTATAAAGACGTGACATGAGCTGAAAGAACAAATCACTTTAATAAATGAAAGTTGTAAAATAACACATTTTCAACAGGCTAAAAGTTGGTTAGCAACTAACATTACCAATGCATGTCTTCTGCTGCAGACCATAGACTGTATAAATTGCTGCAAACCCATGGATTGTATCTGATGAATCAACCGAATACGGTGTGGACTAGAAGCTATTGCTTCTAGCGCAGGGCTTTTCAAAGTGTGGGGCGCGTCTCCCCTAGGGGGCGCCAGAGTTCTTCAGGGGGGCGCAACGTGAGGAAAAATAAACCAGAATAAGTTACTATTGCGGACATTTAGCGAACTTCAGCTAGCCTTTGCCAGAGACAAAATGGATCGATTTTTAGTACCTAAAGCTACAGTGAGTGAGGAGACAGAGTCTGGGCCAAGCAAAAAAAGAAGGAAGTATGACCACAATTATTTAAAGTTTGGTCTTTAAATCTTACAATCACCAACAAGTTCCTATTACAGTATAGTCACCGGTGTGTGTGTGTGTGTGTGTGTGTGTGTGTATGAGAGAGAGAGAGAGAGTATTAGATTGTTGTTGTTGTTGTTTGTCCTTCAGGCAAATTGCTCTTCTAAAAAAATAAAGATATACAGTTTTGATTATTTGCCTTCCTGTGACAAAACTTACAATTTTAATATTTTCCCTCTTTTTTTATATTGTTAATATTTGTTGCATTTTTAATATTTTTATTTTTCTTCATTTTTATATTAGTTATTCTACATGTTGCATCACTGCTATCATTTTTTTGCATTTCAGTTCATGCTCTTCATTTCTATTCTATTTATTTTTTTATTTTTTACTAATCTATTTTGCTTTTGGACATTTTTTGCATATGAGATTTCTTCATATTTTATGGTTTTGCTTCCTTTTTTGTGTCACTGCTATTACTTGCTACAATTACAGAAGTTGCTCATTTTACTAGTTATTTTTTACTTTTTATTTTATTCATTTAACGGCCCTTTTTTCCAGTTACATTTGCACACAATCTCTTACTAAATAAGGAGAAAAAAAGCCTGAGACTCTGATACAGTGTACTGATTTAATGAGACGTCCAGTATAGCACGATAAGCATTTGCGAAGAAACCAAGTTTGAGAACAAACTAGTTGAGGACACAAGCAAGAAATGCACTAATGACAAGATGCGGGGCAGAGTTTGGTTTCGAGTGAACTCTTGAGAAAATGTCAGGGTTGTTTTTTTTTTTTCCCCCCCAACTCAGGCTGATCATCTCTTCAGGAAGTGTGGGTCTGTAAGTTAAAAGACAATCGTGGATTAAAACCCCAGCCTTCTGCTGAAGACAGATCGTCACAGATTGCGATGTGTATATATACACGAGTGTACCATATGCTGCTGTTAGTAATCTCCTAATGTTCCTCAGCCTGTGCTGTCTGTCTTCAATTCCTTGTGTGGAAAAAAAAAAATTAGATTTAAATCTACAGTACGTCTGGGGGGTTTATTATTGTTTGTCTGTTAACTTTATGCTAGTGGTTTAAACTTAAAGCAATTACCGACAATGACTGTGAGGTGATACGGAAATAATCCATGCCGGTGTTGATGTGATATGACGTGATGTGATGCACAACATGAAGTCTGGAGCATCTTACTTCACTTGTACTACGATTTGGCAATGAGTATGATGTTTAATTTATTAACGAACAACACTTTGCACATTTTAACATTCATGTTCTCACTTACATTAACAATAAACAGATTGAATATCACAAGCTTAAAAATGGTTCATTTCCCAAGAAACTGGAAAGCGTAAACTCTGTCCTAGAGATTGTCCCATGCTGGGAAACCATACAACACACCAAGACCTTTGTCAAAGCACGAACACTGGAGACTGCTTCCATAAATGTTAAATAAAGAAACATTGAACAAAAGAAAGTCGCCATATGAACAATTACATTTTTACTTTGCTTTAAAAAAAAAAAAACACTGTTTTATTATTAGTCATAGTGCGCAATGTTCACCATACACGCCCCTGCGAATGAGCTGTTACGATAGAAATGACACCATCAACACCTTGATTTTGACCAATCATAATCCAGAATCTGAACAGTGGTATAGTATTATAGTCTTGTATATCATATTATATCATATATTTGTGCTCTTTCAGTCATTGAGTTAGTAATTCAAGTACGAGTGCATCTCAAATAATTAGAATATCATGAAAAAAGTTCAGTATTTTCCATAAGTTATTTAAGAAGGTTAAGACTCATTACACGTAAACTACAATGTTTCAAGCATCTTTCTATTTTAATTTTGATAATTATTTATATTAAATTATTTCATTTTTAGTTTGAGTAAAACAGAATAAATACTGTGTATCACTTGGTCTAGTTCAGTACACACACCCACAATCACGGGGAAGACTGCTGACTTGACAATTGTCCAGAAGATGATCATCAACACCCTCCATAAGGAGGGTAAGCCACAGAAGGTCATTGCTGAAAAGGCCGGCTGGAAAAGGTGCACAAGCAACAGGGATGACTGCAGCTTTGAGAGGATTGTCAAGAAAAGTTGATTCAAGAACTTGGGAGACCTTCACAAGGAGTGGACTGAGGCTGGTGTCAGTGCATCAAGAGCCACCACACACAGACATCTTCAGGAAAGGGGCTACAACTGTCGCATTCCTAATATCAATCCACTCCTGAACCAGAGACAACGTCAGAAACATCTTACCTGGGCTAAGTTAGAGAAAGAAGTGGACTGTTACTCAGTGCTCCAAAGTCCTCTTTTCAGATGAAAGTAAATTTTGCATTTCATTTGGAAATCAAGCTCCTCGAGTCTGGAGGAAGAGTGGAGAGGCACAGAATCCAAGGTATTTGAAGTCCAGTATGAAGTGTCCGCAGTCTGTGATGATTTGGGGTGCCATGTCCTCTGCTGGTGTTGGTCCATTGTGTTTTATCAAGTCCAAAGTCAATGCAGCGTCTACCAGGAGATTTTAGAGCACTTCATGCTTCCATCTGTTGCTGACAAGCTTTATGGAGATGACGATTTCCTTTTCCAGCAGGACTTAGCACCTGCCAACAGTGCCAAAATTACTACCAAATGATTTGCTGACCATGATATTACTGTGCTTGATTGACCAGCCAACTCGTCTGACCTGAACACCAGATAGAATCTATGGGGGATTGTCAAGAGGAAGATGAAAAACACTCGAGCCAAACTACAGATGAGCTGAAGGTCGCTATCAAAGCAACACCTCAGCAGTGCCACAGTGCTCCATGCCACACTGCACTGATGCAGTAATTCATGTTAAAGGAGCCCCAACCAAGTACTGAGTATATAAATGAACATACTTTTCAGTAGTTGGACATTTCTGTATTGTAAATCCTTTTTTGATTGATCTTAGGAAATATTCTAATAATTTGAGACACTGGATTTCTGATTTTCATGAGCTATAAGCCATAATCATCAAAATTAAAACAAAACAAAAAAAAGGCTTGAAATATTTCACTTTACATGAAATCAATATAGAATATACGGCATTTTAGCTTTTAGAATTAAGTTACAAAAAAAACCCTTTTTCATGGTATTCAAATTGTTTGAGATGCAGTCGTAATTAAACAAAACTGTAACACATTTACACACTAATTTTGTGTTTGTTTGTTTTTTCCATTTTGTTTCTCAGAATCTTCTTGGTCTTTTCACTCCCAGTACTGATATTACTGAATGATATAACTGTGCTTGACAATACTGCATCACTTTTTAATAAATGAAGGAAATTTCATTTTATCCTGGCTTTAGTTCTCCAGCACAATAATAATCATAATTTCTGCTTGTTTTACTCTTGTACGTAGGTCAAGGTCACTCCACTGGGAGAACACACCCAGCATTTGTAACATTTCTCTTTCCTTTTTGAGGACAAAGGCAAAAGCTTCTGTTAGGAAAAAAAAAAAAAAGGCCATGCAGGATGTCCAGGAAGAGGAAGGATGGTGTTAAAATAAAGTCATTCTAGTCCAATTGTAATACCGGTCAGGGTACAGAATTACACTGTCGTATAACCAGCATCCAGTCACGCAGTTAAAGCAGAAACACACTACTGAGTCGAGGAAGAATGAGAACAGAACGAGGGCGACTTGTTCAGTAGCAGACAATAATGACAGACACGGAGACAGAGTGAAATAAAACACTCCCTATCACAAACTACAATGTCCTCATAGATAATGTTAAAACAAGACTAATAATAAATACAGTAACATTCAATCATGGTTTTTTTGGTAGGAAAAACAAAGAAAAGTTCATTTTCTTTAAGTTCTTTCATGTTTTGATTTATTCCTTCATTTTTTCATTCTTTAATTTTGTTTTCATTTTTGCATTTAATTTGGATTCTTTTATTTTTATTAATTTTCTTATTCTTTTCAACATGTATTTTCTTATTCTTTTGCCAGATTTATTCTTTTTTATTGCACCCCTGTGACTATAAACAAGTATTTTAATAAGTAAATAAATACATTAAGACCCCGTCCACACGTAGCCGGGTATCTGCTAAATCGAAGATATTTTTCTACGTTTTGGCCTGTCATCCACATGAAAGCACATCAAAAACGAATATTTAAAAAAACTCCGGGCAAAGTGAAGATTTTTGAAAACTCCGTGTATGCCTTTTCGTGTAGACAGAGATAACCGGAGTTTTGCGTTTTAGAACGTCACAATCTGCGCCAAAAAAATGACAACAAATCTGCCCTGACGTCAAACGTGCGACCTTTGTTTACTGCAGAATCCAGATTAAGCATGGACTTAAGCTAGCCGCACACCACGGCGATCCACGCGGTACCGAACCGACCCATTTCAGAGCCGACTCCCGACAGGGCACACACATATCCCCCGACTGTTGACGAGTGCATTCGCGATTGAAGCGACACGTGACAACTTAATAGCTTTGTGTTTGGCTATTGGATATAGTTACTGTAAATCCAACACTTGAAGATGCTACAGGCTGAATTACAAATGACACAACATGGAATATGTAGCGCACTATCTAGGCTGCATGAGCTATTATTCCCAACCTTAAATAGTGCACTTATATAGGGGAGTTAAAGCGATTTGGAATTCAGCCACACAACTTGAGCAGAGTGGCTTTCCAGCCCACTGTGTCTATGGATAAAGCTTCAGTCTATGGAATTACAGTATATACCTGCATTAGGTGCTACCAACACGTATTTCTCGCGCTAGAAATTGTGTTTAATGATGTCACGTGTTATATGCGAAAGATATGATTGGCTATTGCTAGCGACTCTCGCCGATCAGTCTGGCTCCCGATTAGTTTTTCGAATCGGCTGTGAGATGAGTCGGTACCATCGAAAACTAGTCTTTACGCCTGACTCGCGACTTCAGTTGGCTCGGTACGCTGAAAATCGGCGTAGTGTGCGGCTAGCTAAAGAGTAATGGATCGGAGTAGTGCCTTGAAAGCGTTAATTATTGTGCAGGTGCTATTTACATGTTTAATTTTAGAAGCCCAACTACTGCTCCAAGAGCACAGGCGATGTGATTAGGGGGTAGGATTTGGGGAAATAATGCCATCTACAGGTTTGGAATGCTTATGAATGTGATTGAAAACGCAGATGTTCGGTTATGTGTGGAAGGGATTTTTTTCGAAGACGAGGTGGTGTGGATAAAACATTTTTATAAACGGAGGGGGGGGGAATGTTCGGTTTTAAAAATACCCGGCTACGTGTGTACATGGCATTAATATTCTTCTGCTTATATGAATATTATTATATTTTATGATAAAAATGTATTATTATTATTATTATGAATGTATTGCACAGATGCTTTCTCATCTGGAAGTTAAAGTCACTGATACCAGGATATGACTCATATCCTTAGGTCCCAAAGACTTTTCTAATGACTCTAGCAGTTCCTAAGAGTGCCGATTTCTGAAAAGGGTCTGTGCGCATTGTAACACGTAAAGTATGCAGGTGAGATTTCAGCCTCGCTACAGTTCCCAATGCAGCTATTACAATAGGGACAACCCTGCACTTAACATTCCATATCCTTGTGAGTTCCCAGGCTAGGTCTTGATATTTCTGTGTCTTTTCTCTTTCTTTTTCTGAAATATTCCCATCATTTCGCACAGCTACATCAACAATTACAGCTTTCTTTTTGAGCTTATCGATGACAACTATATCTGGTCTTCTAGCTGATATCTCTTTATCAGTCTGAATTGAGAAATGTCACAATACTTTATTCTGATCATTTTCTACCAGACTTTCAAGTTGATACTGATACCATTTTTCAGCAACTTCAAAACCGTTCTGTTGGAGCACGTCCCAGTGGAGAGCTTTTGCTATGCAGTCATGCCTCCTTTAATATTCTTTTTGTGTCAAAACACTGCATCCACTGACAATGCGTGGGATTGTCAAATCTTCCTCTTGACGCATTCTACACTTACTGTTCTCACTTGTTTTGTCGATCTTTGCTTTAATGACATTAGTTCGTAATGCTTGAGACTGCGCAGCAATTATAAGACCTTCTGTTTCCTTTTTTAACTCTCCATTCTTCAGCCAATTCCATGTTTCCTCTGCTGCTATATCCTTGGTTTGTCTCAAGTGCTGACCATGCAATTCTTTCCCGTATATCTGTTGTTTTCTCTGTTGTTTTCGTCTTCGTTTGTATTCTTTTGCACTTTCCACGGGGTGTGTTGGATCATTCCTGGCTGCAACTATTAGGCTTTCCGTACTGTTATTTACATACTCTTCAAGATTCAATCTCGCCACCTCTACACAATCTTCTATCAAGAGAAGCCTTCTTCTATCATCTTTTCTCTTTAGGTACAGTCTATCAACACTGTCTCTTGGGTGTAATGTCCTGTTCATTGTCAATGTTTTCCACATTTTTCTGTCCAAATTTCTCAACTCTTCTTTTGTTCATCCCAGGAAAGGTGCTGAATACCTGACTAATGAGACTGCCCACGTGTTAATGGCAGCAATAGTGTTTCCCCCATTGAGCTTGGATTTCAAGACCCTTTTTACACGTATAATATATTCCTTCGTTACTTTGTCTTTCATCGTAAGTGCCCTACCTGCTTCAAGTAGACCAAGATACTTATAACTCTCTCCTTCTTCCAAAACTTTGATCTTCTTTTCGTCTGGGAGTACGATACCATCCAACTTAACTATCTTACCTCTTACATGTAGTATTATTATTGTTATTATTATTATTATTATTAGGTGGCACGGTGGTGTAGTGGTTAGCGCTGTCGCCTCACAGCAAGAAGGTCCAGGTTCGAGCCCCGTGGCCGGCGAGGGCCTTTCTGTGTGGAGTTTGCATGTTCTCCCCGTGTCCGTGTGGGTTTCCTCCGGGTGCTCCAGTTTCCCCCACAGTCCAAAGACATGCAGGTTAGGTTAACTGGTGACTCTAAATTGACCGTGAATGTGAGTGTGAATGGTTGTCTGTGTCTGTGTCAGCCCTGTGATGACCTGGCGACTTGTCCAGGGTGTACCCTGCCTTTCGCCCGTAGTCAGCTGGGATGGGCTCCAGCTTGCCTGCGACCCTGTAGAAGGATAAAGTGGCTAGAGATAATGAGATGAGAATGAGGATAAAGCGGCCAGAGATAATGAGATTATTATTATTATTGTTGTTGTTAGATAAGTAAACAAACATTTGTACAAATTAATATATTTTTTTAATGGGCATACCTCAAGGCTGAGTTCTGGGCCCACAAAAGTTGTTGTTGCTGTTGTTTGTTTGTTTTAAATTCCTACCAAGCAATATTATGCATTGAACATAAACTATCCAAGACTAAATGTTATTCCCAAAATGTAATTAAACAGAGAGATGATTAAAAAGAAATATATCGCTATCACTTGTGGGTAAATTAATTTACCCAGACTTTTTCAATCCTGTATCAAAAATAAATAAATGAAGGACATAATCCTGTTTCTAATTCTGTTCTAGAATACATTCCCATAGCATTGGATGATGTAACACAATGAGATCAATGTGCAACCGATCAGGTGGATGACAGCACTGCTCATTGCATTGGCAGGCGAAGGGAAACAATCGATACCATAACCGTGATGTGTGCTCTATCCGTGTCCTCAATCATGACGAGGCGAAGAAAACACTCGATCCATGTCTGAAATCTATGAGTGATAATTATGTTTGGAAGCTGGTGGCAGGATCATTTTAATTAAACACCAGACAGAGGAAATGGAGGAAAAATCTATATTTGTGCTGTACGTGTGTGTGTGTGATTATTGAGGCATGATGGGAGTGTAAATGTGAGAATATGTAACATACTGTATATTAATAGCAAATAGTCAGTGTGTAGATTAGATAAGACATGATTATTCTTTCTTCTTTTGAGTTTGATCCATGCAGGTGAAAATCCGAGGAATGTGTGAGGAATCAATGGTGAAGTGAGAAAGCAGATCTCACACTTTGTCTGAATTAGATTTACAGCACAGTTTATAAATAATTAGGCAGCACATTAACTACATTTCGCTCTCAGCCACACAAACAGAGCTCAGATGTACATTTCGAGGTACAAAATCGTATTCGAGGGTGGAACCCTTCATGTCATCTAAGCAAGTGAAACTAAAGAGTGATCAAAAATATACAATTATGAAAATGGCCGTCAGGGATTTGGTTCCTTGATTACGTTAAAAAAAAAAAATGGATTCAATAATTATAAACATTAAGCCTCAGTTTTGTATAAGTGCATGAAAGAATCCTATTTTTTTCTCTATATTTTTGCACCCACACACTTTTTTGTTCATTTGTTTAATCAGGTTTAACTTGGTAATAACTCAACACTCAACCTTTCAAAGAAATACACTGATCGAAATCTGAGCTGCGCACAAATCAAAGATGGAAACGCCTTCCCTATTTCCAGCACAGACACCGAATCATGTGTAATAGTTACTAAACTTCATGTTTTAAGTTGTGAGTTTCGTTTATAAAACTAACTTGGCGTCTGGCTGCTTGCTCGGCTTAAAACCTGCACCCATATTTTTCTAAAATTACAGATTTTTTTTTTCAAGAATGTCTATTTCAGTGATAGCTATCAGCATGCAATAATGTCTGTGAAGGCTGTCAGTCATCCAGGTCATAGTAAACCGTAGGTGCTCAAAAAGGCAACTGGACATGCTTGAAATTCTTGATCCACACCAAAACTCAGCTGACTTCAATAACTTGCATGATGGCAGAGAGCGCCAACGACCCACAGATCACCCTCACAACCCTCTAGGCTGCTAACACTATTCACACCTGGCCCCCAGGGACCTACACCTATGGACCCTTTTCACGTGACGTCACGACAAACGCGGCCGCCGTTTTGGACATGTACTACCAGTAGTTTACCACAGCCAACATTGAGGAACGGCAGCAAAGAAAGTGTTTTATTTTCAGCAAGACTTCCATCATGCCACTATATTGTTGTGCACCTGGATGTAGTAACCATCAACAAACAAGGCAAGGGTTATCATTTTATCGGATCCCGGTAGATGCTAACCGACGGAGAAGATGGATAGCGGCATACCAACGCTTGTGTAGTGACCACTTTGTTGGAGGTAAGACGAATAAAATTAGCCAGAAAAGGCATTACATTGCTGTTAACATTCCATTCTAGTTTACTGTAATTATGATCTGGCAGCTATTTACACCGGATCCAGTGTAAATAGCTGCCGGAGCCAACGTCCGAGGTTCCGGAGCGCGCTCGCGGCTGGCTGGCTAGCTCGCTCGCGGCCGGCCGGAGCGCACTCCGGCAAGCTCGGATGTTGGCTCCGGCAGCTATTCACACTGGATCCGGTGTAAATAGCTGCCAGATCATAATTACAGTAAACTAGTAAATACAGTTTTCTGCATCTCGCTCCTTTTTCTTTTATGTTTGTCGCCTTCCTTGCATTCAAACCAATTCGAGCCGAAGTCCACTACATGTCCAAAATGGCAGTCGTGTTTACGAAGGTCACGTGACTGAAAAGGGTCTATAGGATGACTCAACGACCCATGTGACCTCAACGCCTCTCCTTAAGGTTGCTTTTGATCCACTAGAGGATAAATACCTGGAACTCCCCACTAGTCAGACAGAATTGAAGAAGCTTTTCGGATGAGAGGTGACACATCTTCAAGAATTTCAAGGAAGTCCAGTTGCCTTTTTTAGCACCTACAGCATGCAATAATGGTTAAGTCAGCGAGAACCATAAAGAAATCACTTACCCTACCTTTAATGACTACATTAGAGGGTAACCACCTGATTCAAGGTCAGTCCTTTAGATGTCTTATGACCACCATCTGAAAACATCCCAAAATAACTAATGCAGTTGTATGATGGTGTAGCACCTTGACCCCAAAAGGGCTCATTGTTCCACACCAACACCTGATTCCAGATCAAAGGACTCAGCAACATGTCCAGTTTGTAAAATTAGCTTAGTGTCCAGCTGCTCTTCACACTCACACTGCTGCTTTTATCAAGCTAATCAGGACAACAAATTCCATGAGAACCTACAAAACAAATTATAATTATCTCTCGTTTTCCTTTCAAGCCCTTTAAATTTTCAGCACTCATGACTCTTGTAATAGTGGAACCAATTTTTTTTTAAATCAAATATAGCAATAACTCAGTCTTAACTCGGCTCATTTTTGTCTCAATGCAGATAAGGTTTTTTTTTTTTTTCATTTATAACCTAACCTTGCTCTGATAGTGGGTGGACACCCCAATTTGGGTGGTCCACAATAGGAGCAGTAAGGTGTCTTCTTCCCTCTGCTAGCCTGGGAGTCCACTGTGGGAAGGTGGTAGTACTCCCTGAACCCCTCTGCCAGGGATACTGGCAAAACCATGAGGAGCAGCATGGTGGATTTCAGGTGCATTATGGATGAGTTCTCATTGACCAATGTCTGCACATGCAATTGATGTTGGGCGGATGATTTGCGCTAATACAAACTACTGCCAAGGTCTCCCAGTCGTGTTAGTTGACTACTGCCAGGACCGTAGGCGTGGCATCCGCAGCTCCTTTTCTTCGCCACCGAAAGACTTACCATGTCTCAGCCTCAAATCTGTCGTTCATCCTGCATCGCCCATCATGTGGTTAAACAAGGGGTGCGTCCCGCAAAATAAAGAACTATACGGATTTATTCCCCCCATATCAGCAACCATCCGGGAGAGATGATTAGTTTGCTGGCTACTGCTGGCACAACAAGGAAGAGCTGGCAAGCGATCTCCTTTTATGGCAGCTCAAACACGGTACCACCTCTGTGGGTCGTCCCACATGTACCTACATCGATCAACTGCGGGACGACACGGGCTGCCTAGTAGAAGACCTGCCTGCGGCGATGCAGGATAAAGTCAGTTGGAAAGGCAGGGTCGTGGGGGTCTGTGCTTGCTCGACTTGATTGATTGATTGATTGATTGATTGATTGATTGATTGATTGATTGATTGATTGATTGATTGATTTGCTCTGGTGCTTGTGGTTTGCCCCGAAACAGTATAGAACACCAACGTTACTCAGTGTCTCAACTGCTTATTTGTTACGTTTCATACTCAGCTTCATACCGGATTCCTTCTCAGATTAGACTTGCAAAACAAACTAACAGTCCTAGCTACATACATTCAGCAGAAGCAACAACTCTCTCTCTCTCTCTCTCTCTCTATGGCTTCCAGACTTTATTTTTCTTTGTAATGTCTCCATACATGTTTAATGACAGCTCATATATGACATATAGTCTTGAAGAAAGCCACACATGCCATAAGATTAGTCCATAGAATGATTTGATTTGTTGCTTTACAGCGCCATACCTAATTTGCAGAGAATTGGGACAACTAATGATACTGCTAGCATAATGTTGGGTAAGATGCTTCCTGATTGCTTATAGCCACCTCAGACTATGCTCAAAGTTTTTATTTTTATTTTATTTTATTTAAATTGCATATTATAGATTTATTTTTCCCCAGAAAGCATCCCTTTCAGCAATAGCTACCAGTATGCAATGAGAATTAAGTCAGCAAGAACCTTTAAAAAAAAATCGCTTACGGCACCTTTAATGAATACATTATGGATAACCACCTGATCCGAGGTCAGTCATTATTATTCATTTCCCAGGATGTTTGAACTCTGTAAATCCAGGCAGTCGTGTGTGTGTGTGTGTGTGTGTGTGTGATGGAGAACACTTATGGTCTATTAGTCCCCACTTTAATGGTACCTACTGCCTGCTGTATGGTGTGGAATGTCTTTCATTTTAGAGATGGAGATGCAATCGTTTTAGATGTCAAGCTGTGACAGGGTGAGATGGAGAGAGCAGCGGGAGATGGGGAGAGAGAGAGAGAGAGACAGAGAGAGGGAGGGGGGAATTGTCACACAGTCTGGCAAAAAAGATCAGTTCTTGGCATGCAGCAAGGTGGGAACTACCCATAATGCAATCTGTGCTCTCGCTACACACACACACACACATTTATACATACATATATACATACTTATACACAGTATATATGCATATACTGTACATACATACATACATACATACATACATACATACATACATTTCCTCACCAATATTGCTTTTCCCTTTAAATCAGTGAAAATTCTAGCCAATTATGGTGCTAAACAATGGGCACAGAGCCTCTGAAAAGCACATCTGTTACCATAGATACAGCCGCGTGCTGGCGCCGAGTCTGGGGTTCCGACCGAGTGACAGTGAACATTCAATGGTTTCACTGGGAGATTCGATCATCTTTCGTCCTTCCTTCCTTTCTGCCCTTTCTTTTGTCTTTTCAATCACCCTTTCTATTTCTAGAAAAGTTAAAAATTTTAACCTAATGCATCATGAGGCTAATAGCAAAGAGCAATTAATTTTTGATTCAGTGGTATAAGAAAGAAAGGTAAGAATGCATATGCTGTAGGTTTAATTATTAATGAATGATCATATAGTATACTACCTATAAATGATTATAAATGGGTTATAATATATAAAATTATATATCTGGTAAAAGGTTAGGAAAAAGATATTTGGTGCCACAAAAGGGACAGCAACGGAGTTTTTAAACACTCAGATTTGATGACGAGAGTAGTGAAAGGAAAGCCAAAAATGGCAGTGTAAATACTGCAGTGACACATCATTCTGTGTGTGTGTGTGTGTGTAGTGAAGGGGTTTTAGAGAATAATCCAGGGCTTCAATCACACCGTCACACTTTGACAATTGCAGAAGCCGAGGCTCTTGAGTCAAGACAAAATCCTTCGCTGTTATTGATTTTTCTCTGAAGCAAATGAGAAAGAAAAGAAGCTCATCAGCTACTAAACTACAGATAATTGGGTTTAGTTTTAGCATGCTAACATCAACAAAAAGTTGAACTCTGAAAGTTCTGCTCAGAAAAAAAAAATAACTGACTGCACTCTGCCCACCTTGGGGACACTTCGCAGAAAAGTATTGACCAAGATTTGTTTCTTTGGTCTGTTTCACAGATGCTTGACGTTTGACCCAAAATCAACAAGAAGGGATTCCAGTCTTCTAACATTGCCTTAAGTACCTTAGTTCAAATTCTAATCTAATGTGTACTGTTTTGTACATCAAGGCCTTCAGAAGCGTCTTCAAATTCTCACCAGGTACACCAGTAGAGCTTCAGCAATAGCACTGGAAATCCATGTTCTGCACCAGGGTTACCATTTTTTTCTCCAGGAGACGTACCTTGCCCAAATATACTGTGCAAGTCTACCTAGTTGATCTTGATCAATGACTCTCAAGGTTGGTCAAGTGCTGGTCAGTCGGGTGTGTTTCTTTGTGGTTAGTTTCAATGGTTGAATCTAAGTTAGGAAGTCATTATCAATTTTCCAGGCAAAAGAGCGATGCTCCTTGACATCTGAAGTTCTTTTGCCAATACAAAGCCTGGTCTATTCTTCATAAAAATTACATTACATTCATGGCATTTAGCAGACGCTCTTATCCAGAGCGACGTACAACATACCCAGAGCAGCCTGGAGAGCAGGCACCTTGCTCAAGGGCATTTTAGCCATTCCTGCTGGTCCAGGGAATTGAACCAGTGACCTTCTGGTCCCTAAGCTGCTTCTGTGAAGCCATTAGGCCATGGCTTCCCCAGCAAAGCTTATCAAAGGGTAACTTTTTTTTTTTTCTCCAGCAGAGTTATATTGCTACAAATATAAGCTTCTGTGTGATATAATTTGGCTGATCTTCTTGATCATTAACCCCCAAGGTCAGTCAAGTGCTGGTCAGTGAAGTATGGTACTTGGGGCATTGAATCTAAGGTGGGAAGGCAATATCAAGACTTCCAGGAGGATGTATGACCGTGAAACAATTGAACCTTTATGCCAGCATCAAGCATATATCCATCCATCCATCCATCCATCCATCCATCCATTACCTACGTATACTGTTTATTTCTTAGGGTTGTGAGTTGAGCTGGAGCCAATCTCAGCTGACTTCAGTGAGAGGTGGGGTTCACCCTGGACAATTCACCAATCTATTGCAGGGCTAACTCAGAGATAACCATTCACACTCACATTCACACCTATGGACAATTTAGAGTAGACAATTGATATAATCCGCATGTCTTTGGATTGTGGGAGGAAACTAGAGCACCCAGAGGAAACCCACACAGGTACAGGGAAATCATGCAAATTCCACATAGAAAGGCGCCAGTCAGCTGTAAGGTTTGGATCCAGATCCTTCTTGTTCTGAGGTGACAGTGCTAACCACTACATCACTGTACCACCTGTCAAGCATATACTGTACAAGGCTCCATAAATATTATGTTTAATGAATAGGCTACCATTTGTTTCTCCAGGAGACCTACCTTACTTAAAAGTTAAGCTTCTGTGCAAACCTAACCTAGTTGATTTTCTTGCTCAGTACCTCCCATAGTCATTTAAGCACTGGTCTGTCAGGTGTGTTATTTCAGGGGTTGAAGCTAAAGTATGAAAACATTTTCAGGAGTAATGACCTTTTGAGGTTTGGAGCCTTTTTTGTCAAGCCTTGTATGCTTCATAGACAGATCAAAGAAAACATTCAGTAAGATGGAACTGGCTGAAACTTTAGGAAAGTGATAAAAGCACTGATCACAGGCTTTGTTCTTGTCCAGTCCGAACACACTTGAAATCACTACTCAGTGATGTATGAAGCCATTAAAATGCCAGCTAAGGCGTGTGAGTTCAGGATTAAATCTGTGCAGGAAGGCAGGTCTTTATGAGAAGAACTGGTGAGCACTGTTCAAGAAGATCGGAGACTCAAAGTTAATTACAACCCCCAGTGCAATTACACAAAGGCATTTATAACTGTCAACCTTTATTTTGGATGAAACCCATTGTTACTATACCTGATGTAATGTGATAGAAGACCACACATTAGCATGGACTGATGGGGAAAGGTTAACGGGTGCATGTTCTTGGGAGATTAGCTGCATGGAAAGGCAACATATGGAGATACAAGGTTCATATCCAGGTTTGTAAAGCTGGCACAGTTTGCACATGGCGATGGGACCTGAAGATCCCTTAGCCAATATTCCATTTTCCTTTTCAGTCCCTTCTAACAAGTTTTCCTTCCAACCCATTCCAAGTACAATCCTTTACTAAAGTATCCCAAACTTTCTGACCCTTAATGATTTTCTGCCAGTCTTCTGGAGAAGCTACACCTAACTTTACAGGCCATTCTTTCACTTTCTGTCCACATTTGTTAGAAAATTAGATTAAGTCTTTACACTGAGCTTTTCAGCTCTATCATTTTTCCTTTTCTTGGTCCACCCTCCTCAGCAAGGCTCTCCTGAGACATATCCCAGATTAAACCACAAGGAACATTAATCATTAATTGACTGACCTGATAATAGTCGTCGTGCGTAATTAATGCAAAGGTAAATGATCTTTGCATGCATATGAAGCACAAGGGCATTGTTCATAGTGTGTGTGTGTGTGTGTGTGTGTGTGTGTGTGTGTGTGTGTGTGTGTGTGAGAAAGAGAGAAATAGAGAGAGAATGAAGTATTTTAGTATTGTGGAAATGGAACTGATGAAGAAACCAAGCTGGTGTCAAAACCAAGACTGGGATGCGTGGACAGTACTGCCAGAATATTACAACCTGAAACCATGACAGTCATTTGGGTCAGGACAACAATGATATATGCACAATCTATCATGATTAATGAGCTCATGATATTAAATACACAGTTTGTCAGAGAACTTTCTTTAATGAAAATTTGTCCATCATCGTATCTCATCATCCTCTATCCGGAAGATGTCGGAATACTTAAAGTTACAGCTTTATCTCTGACTCTTCCAAAGCGCTGACACTTCCATAAATGTTCCATAAACATCCTCAAGGAATATCAACTTCTTTTATCAACACATCCATCATAGAATTCCCAATGAATCAGCTGTTACTATAGAAACTATAATGCGCATCCATCCATTATCTGTAGCCGCTTATCCTGTTCTACAGGGCCACAGGCAAGCTGGAGCCTATCCCAGCTAACTATGGGCGAGAGGTGGGGTACACCCTGGTCGCCAGGTTGTCACAGGGCTGACACAGAGACAAACAACCATTCACACTCTCATTCACATCTATGGTCAATTTAGAGCCACCAGTTAACCTACGGTAACCTGCATGTCTTTGGGGGAAACCAGAGCACCCGGAAGAAACCCACACAGACACGGGGAGAACATGTAAACTCCACACAAAAAGCCCCTGTCGGCCACTGGGCTCGAACCCAGGACCTTCTTGCTGTGAGGCGACAGTGTGAACCACTACACCACCATGTCACCCACAATAATGTGCACATTAATATAAACTTGATATTTACAGTTGCGCTACTGTCAGATCTGCTGTTGTATAAAATTAATCACCTTCTGACCAAACACAATCCAGAATTCAACAATTTACCCACAATACACACTGCTTGGGAATGTAATATCATATAAACCATAAAAACCTGGCAAACATAAACACATGATGTGTCAGCTGATATTATCCCCATTCACAGTTGTTTCCTTCCAGCTTCTACGGTACTCTTTGTCCATTTTCTTTCTATTTCCATTTCTCATCAAGCCTCTCTTGTGGTCATGTGTAGAAACGTTACTCTTGTAAAAAATAAATTTTGAAAAAACGTGTCCACCATTTCCTGAGCACACACCTTCAGGAACTGAGTGGAAATGTTGGCTATGAACTGAACAGGACGCTTCAAAACTACTGTAATTGGGTTTTTCATTCAATTTTCCAGAGTCATGATTAAAAATGATGAAAAAAAAATTTAAATATTGGAATCTGAGACCAACTTTATTGGAGTAAAGCAATGATTGTGCTTTGTACTATCAAACGTGGTGTATCGGTGTTGTGGGGCAACTGATAATGAATGGATTGGTGCTACTGAGCATTTATGGAAGGAGTTTCCAGTGTCTGTGATTTTGTAACAGTCTGAGGTAGAACTGTACCAGATGAGTTTACGCTTTGTGGTTTCTGGGTGACATGACAAGTCACATGTTTTGTTTTATTTTTTTTTTTGTCACATGTACACTCAAGCACAGCAAAACTCCTCCTCTGCATTTCACCCATCTGAAGCACATGCACACACAAGTGAGCAATGAGCACACACATGCATACCCAGAGCAGTGGGCAGCTATACTACAGCGCCTGGGGAGCAGTTGGGGGTTAGGTGCCTTGCTCAAGGGCACTTCAGCCATGATGCGGAGGGAGGGGAAAGTGCTACTCATTCACTCAACCCCTCACATTTTTCCTGCCAATCCTGGGAATTGAGCCAGCCTTTGGGACCAAGGCTGCTTCTCTAACCTTCAGGCCATAGACGCCCCCATGTGGGGTGGGGGGGGGGGGCAAAACAAGGTTGGTGAAGGAATGACTGTAGCTGCTATAACGGAAGTGACAGGCTTGTAGTACTCGAGTCCAACTCGTGCCCTAATTTTAAGGACTCATGACTTGACTTGGACTTGAGCACTGATGACTCGGACTTGGACTCAGACTCGTGCATTAACTGCATTTGGGCTCATAAATTGGAGACAAGGACTCTGATTTTTTTCTTCATTTTTTGTAACATGCCATAATAATTTGCCATAAGATATTTATATCCACATTAATTTTTATACTAATTTCATGCAAGAGAATGCACATTCACCTGTTCATACATCATGTTCAGGCACAAACTAATGTTAATGGCGCCAAAATGCCTGGAGAGAATGCCCCTAGGACTGTCCGCTTTGCTTATACAGACTTCTTGTGCAGTGGGAAAAAATGCACTGTTATGTGATTAGATAGATAGATAGATAGATAGATAGATAGATAGATAGATAGATAGATAGATAGATAGAACTTTATTGATCCCTTTGGGAGGGTTCCCTTAGGGAAATTAAAATTCCAGCAGCATCATTACAGAATAAACAGAGAATAGAAAATAGAGAAAAACTTCTAGATAAATTAAGTATTAACATATACAAATATAAAAAAAAAATATGAAAAAAGTCCAGCAGGAGAGATATTGCACATTTATATTGCACATTGTCCAGTATTGCTTTTTGTCAGGCTAGGCTACTGCTCCTTCCTGTCCTCTGTTCTCCTGTTACCCCTCCTCCCCCCCCAGAGAGGAGTTGTACAGTCTGATGGCATGAGGGACAAAGGAGTTTTTAAGTCTGTTAGTCCTGCACTTGGGAAGGAGCATTCTGTCACTGAACAGACGGTGTGCAGAGGGTGACTAGCATCGTCCATGATGTTCAGTAGTTTGTCTACAGTCCTATTCTCTGCCACCGTCACCATAGAGTCCAGCTTCATGTGTTCCATATGTAGAAGAACTATCGAGGAGACGACGGGGACAACCTCGAACTTCAATCGTCATTTGGCAAGTCCACACCCAGAGAAGGAAGGGACACGCTATGTTCATTGCCCTGTTGATAGCGGGGCTTGCTGAGCGATGAACTAGCTAGTGTTAACCCTCTCTCATGTAATTTGCCCTGTTGATAGTGGGCAGGGCTTGCTGAGCAATGAACTAGCTTTTTATCTGTAGCCTGTTAACTAAAATGGGGCAGTCAAGCAGTAACGTTAGTCCAACACAGTAGCAGAGACGCTTTCACATAAAGGCAGCAGCAGCCACCGTCAAATGGTGCCATTGGAGTCTTGTTCTCGGACTCAACTCGGATCAATAGACAGTTTTCACATGACGTCACAGAGTTGAGGATTCCCTAGTGGTGGCCATCTTGCGGGTCAAGCTTACCGTACGGGTGACTGAGCACACATTGTAATGCGTGAGTACAAAGTCTTCAAAAGAACCCAAGCAGGCTATTTAAAGCTAGCAATGGTGCACTCCTGTTGTATTCACGGCTGTCGTAATAGGTCAAATGATGAAGTCAAGCGGAGCTTTTATGGAATTCCCACTGTACGGGAGCACGAAGGCGAGCAAACAAAGAAACTCAGCATACAAAGGAGAAATCTATGGCTTGCGAGAATCAACCGCAAGGATTATCAGCCTTCCAAACACAGCAAAGTCTGCTCCGATCATTTTATAAGTGGTAAATTGTTTAAATAAACAATCAATTGTGTTTAAGTTTGTTTTTGGAAACCAAAACATCATGTAAACAATCTCTGGAGAATGCCTAACTGGAACCGCTGAGTGTATGTTTACACTGTAATGTACACTTAATATCGCTCGTTTGTCACGTTTCTATTTGAAACTTCTCACTTCACTCATGCAAGGGTTATTTTTGAAAAACATTTTAGGTCTATTCTGTATGATTTGATTTGTGTTTGGGATGCAAACAGCGTGCCTTTTGGCGGATGCCGCCTGAATCGCGCAGATCCGATTTTTTTTTTTTTTTTTTTGGGGGGGGGGGGCGTTGGAGTGTCTGATTATAATTTCAAAGTAAATTCTGTATTAAAATTAGTAAATAAGCAAATCCGTTACAGTCCATGAAACAGGAAGTATAAGGATGAGAAAAAAACAGTTTAAATCGGAAAGCTGCGCACATTTGCGCAGCCCGAGCGGTGTGCAGGACTGCGCAAATGTGCGCAGCTTTCCGATTTAAACTGTTTTTTTTCTCATCCTTATACTTCCTGTTTCATGGACTGTAACGGATTTGCTTATTTACTAATTTTAATACAGAATTTACTTTGAAATTATAATCAGACACTCCAACGCACCCCCCCCCCCAAAAAAAAAAAATCGGATCTGCACGATTCAGCCGTGAAAAAGGCGGCATCCGACAAAAGGCGCGCTGTGAATATATAAAGTTGTATATATCAGACAGCCTTTAAAGTTTGATGAAGTCAGTTTCAGGCTTTGGAGCAGGCTTTGGCAGTTTCAGGCTTTGGCAGCCCTGCATAGTCACTTGAAAATGCATCTTTGTCCACTTCGTAGGGGTCAATTCCCCCAATCAAGGCCAGTTTGGCTGCATACCGTTGTCGTGAAATGTCGTCTAATGTATCTATATACTTCTGTTTGCTTGATTTTGCCGACATTGATCTTTATTTTAGAAAACTGACTATATAACTTCATAAATTCGTCCAAGATAACGTAGCCAGTAATGGCGATGGTCCGTTTTGTTTGCCCCACAAGATGGCGGCTGGACATCAGTGAAAACTATCTATAGTGGACTTGGACTTGATTCGAAATTTTCTTTAATAACTCGGACTTGAACACTGGGGACTTGAGACTGGACTCGGACTTGAGGTTTTAGTGACTCAACTACAACACTGGGAAGTGACAAGAGGAACCAACTTGTTTCATGGATGTTCCATAACACAAAATGTAACTATGAACTGATAAAAAGTATGATGCTTTATTCTTAAAGTAGAGGGAATATATATATATATATATATATATATATATATATATATATATATATATATATATATATGTGTGTGTGTGTATATGTATGTGAGTGATTCCACGCTTATGGGTACTGAAATGGGGACATGAACTTATTTTTAAAAATTCACCTAAAACCATTTCTTTTTTTACCATCAGGTCACAAAACATGTAATCTTTAATGAATGATATGTTAAAAGATAACTTTAATTTTCTGAGATGTAATAAAAACATATTTATATGCCAAAGTCAAGCCTATGAGTTCCAAAATGATGTCTGTTACATTACTTCTGTTACGATTGTCCATCTCGCGTCTGTTACAAATTAATTACAATCTAGCTATATACCATGTTAATCTTATTGAAAGAATGTGTATGTTTATTCTACTACACATGTTTATTAATTATATTTGCTAAAACATCACCTTCCTATGTTTCAAAAAGTAATTCTACATTGTTAAAATTGAGAATATACAGTGGTGCTTGAAAATTTGTGAACCCTTTAGAATTTTCTCTATTTCTGCATAAATATGACCTAAAACATCATCAGATTTTCACACAAGTCCTAAAAGTAGATAAAGAGAACCCAGTTAAGCAAATGAGACAAAAATATTCTACTTGGTCATTTATTTATTGAGGAAAATGATCCAATATTACATATCTGTGAGTGGCAAAAGTATGTGAACCTCTAGGATTAGCAGTAAATTTAAAGGTGAAATTAGAGTCAAGTGTTTTCAATCAATGGGATGACAATCAGGTGTGAGTGGGCACCCTGTTTTATTTAAAGAACAGGGATCTATCAAAGTCTGATCTTCACAACACATGTTTGTGGAAGTGTATCATGGCACGAACAAAGGAGATTTCTGAGGATCTCAGAAAAAGTGTTGTTGATGCTCATCAGGCTGGAAAAGGTTACAAAACCATCTCTAAAGAGTTTGGACTCCACCAATCTACAGTCAGACAGATTGTGTACAAATGGAGGAAATACAAGACCATTGTTACCCTCCCCAGGAGTGGTCGACCAGCAAAGATCACACGAGCAAGGCGTGTAATAGTTGGTGAGGTCACAAAAGACCCCAGGGTAACTTCTAAGCAACTGAAGGCCTCTCTCACATTGGCTAATGTTAATGTTCATGAGTCCACCATCAGGAGAACACTGAACAACAATGGTGTGCATGGCAGGGTTGCAAGGGGAAAGCCACTGCTCTCCAAAAAGAACATTGCTGCTTGTCTGCAGTTTGCAAAAGATCATGTGGACAAGCCAGAAGGTTATTGGAAAAATGTTTTGTGGACGGATGAGACCGAAATAGAACTTTTTGGTTTAAATGAGAAGCGTTATGTTTGGAGAAAGGAAAGCACTGCATTCCAGCATCAGAACCTTATCCCATCTGTGAAACATGGTGGTGGCAGTATCATGGTCTGGGCCTGTTTTACTGCATCTGGGCCAGGATGGCTTGCCATCATTGATGGAACAATGAATTCTGAATTATACCAGTGAATTTTAAAGGAAAATGTCAGGACATCTGTCCATGAAGTGAATCTCAAGAGAAGGTGGATCATGCAGCAAGACAACAACCCTAAGCACACAAGTCGTTCTACCAAAGAATGGTTAAAGAGGGATAAAGTTAATGTTTTGGAATGGCCAAGCCAAAGTCCTGACCTTAATCCAATCGAAATGTGGGAGGACCTGAAGCGAGCAGTTCATGTGAGGAAACCCACCAACATCCCAGAGTTGAAGCTGTTCTGTATGGAGGAATGGGCTAAAATTCCTCCAAGCCGGTGTGCAGGACTGATCAACAGTTACCGCAAATGTTTAGTTGCAGTTATTGCTGCACAAGGGGGTCACACCAGATACTGAAAGCAAAGGTTCACATACTTTTGCCACTCACAGATATGTAATATTGGATCATTTTCCTCAATAAATCAATGACCAAGTATAATATTTTTGTCTCATTTGTTTAACTGGGTTCTCTTTATCTACTTTTAGGACTTGTGTGAAAATCTGATGATGTTTTAGGTCATATTTATGCAGAAATATAGAAAATTCTAAAGGGTTCACAAACTTTCAAGCACCACTGTATATGTCCACAACACTTCTGTTACATTCTGACTTTGGCATATAAATATGTTTTTATTACATCTCAGAAAATTAAAGTTATCTTTTAACATATAATTCATTAAAGATTACATGTTTTGTGACCTGATGGTAAAAAAAGAAATGGTTTTAGGTGAATTTTTAAAAATAAGTTCATGTCCCCATTTCAGTACCCATAAGCGTGGAATCACTCATATATATATATATATATATATATATATATATATATATATATATATATATATATATATATATATATATATATATATATATATATATAAAAAAATATGCGTCACGGTGTTGTAGTGGTTAGCACTGTCGCCTCACAGCAAGAAGGTCCTGGGTTCGAGCCCCGTGGCCGGCGAGGGCCTTTCTGTGTGGAGTTTGCATGTTGTCCCCGTGTCCGCGTGGGTTTCCTCCGGGTGCTCCAGTTTCCCCCACAGTCCAAAGACATGCAGGTTAGGTTAACTGGTGACTCTAAATTGAGCGTAGGTGTGAGTGTGAATGGTTGTCTGTGTCTATGTGTCAGCCCTGTGATGACCTGGCGACTTGTCCAGGGTGTACCCCGCCTTTCGCCCGTAGTCAGCTGGGATAGGCTCCAGCTTGCCTGCGACCCTGTAGAACAGGATAAAGCGGCTAGAGATAATGAGACGAGATGAGATATATATATATATATATATATATATATATATATACACACTTACTGGCAAATTGCTGTTAGGTTGTATTCCTTACTTAACTTGCTGGACTGTGAACAGTGTATCTGATATCAAGCCACTGGAGGAGAGAATGAAGATTGCTTGTGTGTGTGTGTGTGTGTGTGTGTGTGTGTGTGTGCGACATGACCTTTTCTGAACCTAGTCTACACGTGGATGCTTTTGTTCACACTGCATGAAGACTATTTTCAGGTTTGTAATTGGTCCCAGAGAAACCCAGCGACAGATCGCCATCCACATCGAACACACGAACATGAAAGACGTCGAGAGAGACGCCACTGTTCCATCGGATTGTGTCCGATTTACATTTAAACCCCATTTCTGTGCTGCGCTTCATCACAGTATGACTTTCGTTGTCCTGATGAGTTATTATCCATGATCATCCATAGCATGCAGTATTAATGGATTCGGTCACGAGTTAGCAGCTAGCATAGCTCGATGGTACAGTGTTTCAAAAAAATTGCAAAACATAGCAAAAATTGCATCAAGTTTCACTTGCGTCAGCTATGCACTGGTGACAAACTTCGGTGAGTCACATCAGCGCGCTGTTTGTGAATCCACTGACCCACGCCTGTTTCCTGCAAATTACAGATAAAGTTCACCTGTCAGTGTATCTCAGAGGGACTGAAATACTCGTTTGCCTGACACAATGCAATGACGGAAATCAATAAATCAGTGCAGTAAATGTGGTCGAGCTGCTGGTTTAACTGCATTGATTCTGAAACTGAGACTGCGAAGCATGGCAGCTCGTGTCTGTTAACATAGTAGCTGAAAGAGCGGCAGTCCCTGAACGGAGAACATGATGGCAGAGAAACAGCGTTGTCTAAACTAGCTGCGTGGCACACTGAATGCACTCTTTCACATGAAAATTAATAAAACCTTAGTGCAAATTTTTGTTATATACTGTATACACTTATATTGAGCTGTACATTTACCATTATTGGGTAATTTGTTGTGGGTTGTGGTCTAAGAGGAAAAAATCTTCTTTTTGTCTCTGCTTCACACCACACATCACATTACATCACATCACACTACCATTGATTATTTTCCTCTAACACTATATTTTAACTGTGAGGACATTTCAAAGTCGAGAGATACTGCATATTTTAGCAGTATAGCACCATGGGTAGTTAGTCCTATCTCGTGGATAGAACCTCACCGATGATCCCAAACGTTTGCTTTCTAATTGATTGATTTATTTTTTTCCTCATGCATGTGAAGTAAAATCCTGTGACTCAGCGTCAGAGCCCTGCTGTGTTCCAGCTCCTCGTCTAGGATGAGGACAGGGCTTTTCTTTGTTCCACTGGAAGACGGACGAGCGCGCTGGCATGCTAATGAGAGACAACAAAGCGACCCGGGACGGCCGTCTCCACGGCAACCGGCCCTGCACCAGGACGCTGATGCATTCAGGACACATTTGTTATGAGCCCATGGGGGTTTACTCGGCTTCACGTCCAGCAAAATGAGAACAGAGGGTCCAAGAAAAAAGGACTGCTGGGAGAACACATACCCTCGGACGAGCGCTAACACACAAATGTTCACTCTGATCGCGTAGAGACAGCTTCATTTAGTCACAACACAAACATACATCGTTACTGGGGTGAAAGCGTTTTTATATATATAAAAAGAGTGTTAATCTGATACACTCAAAGATTTTATTTAAATAGTGGAGAATTTATCAAGGATAACCCATGTTTATCATTCCATCATTTATTTTTTGTTTACTGGCAAATTTGTTTTGCTCAGCGTCGATAATTTTAGCCGTTTCTAACACTGCTGTGTTTAATATGTTTTTGTTTCTTATACACTCTCCGGCAACTTGTTGTTGATTCTAAGATCCCCGTTCTCAGCTGCAGGAGTGGAACCCAATGTGGTGTTCTGCTAATGCATGCTGAGATGCTTTTCTGCTCACCACGGTTGTAAAGAGTGATTATATAAGTTACTATATCCTTCCTTCCTGGCAGCTTGAACTGTTCAATCTGTCCATTTTCCTCTGACCCTCTCTTATCAACAAGGTGTTTGTTTCCACCCAGAACTGTCGCTCACTCACTTGATTTTTTTGTTTGTTTGTTTTTGGCACCATTCTGTGTAAACTCTAGAGACTGCTGTGTGTGAAAACCCCAGGAGGTCAGCAGTTTCTGAAATACTCAAACCAGTCCATCTGACTCAAACCAACACCCATGCCACAGTGAGAGAAAGTCACACTTTGAGATCACAATTTTTTTTTTCCTACTGTGATGTTTGAAGTGAATATTAACTGAAGCTCTTGATTTGGATCTGCATCAAGGGATTGGCTGATTAGAGAACTGCATAAAAGCAGCAGGTGGATGTTGGGGTGTTCCTAATAAAGTGGCCGGGGAGTGTATATAATATGAAACTTTTGTTTATTGCAGATTATTTACCCTAACCCTTTTTAATTTCTAGCTTGCTTTGTTCAGCATGGGTCATTTTTTAAAATTTATTTTTACTTCTAATATCATTTTGTATTCTGTACTATGATTTGGCTTTTCATTTATTTTCAGAGGCGGCACGGTGGTGTAGTGGTTAGTGCTGTCGCCTCACAGCAAGAAGGTCCGGTTTTGAGCCCCGGGGCCGGTGAGGGCCTTTCTGTGCGGAGTTTGCATGTTCTCCCCGTGTCCGCGTGGGTTTCCTCCGGGTGCTCCGGTTTCCCCCACAGTCCAAAGACATGCAGGTTAGGTTAACTGGTGACTCTAAATTGACCGTAGGTGTGAATGGTTGTCTGTGTCTATGTGTCAGCCCTGTGATGACCTGGCGACTTGTCCAGGGTGTACCCCGCCTTTCGCCCGTAGTCAGCTGGGATAGGCTCCAGCTTGCCTGCGACCCTGTAGAACAGGATAAAGCGGCTAGAGATAATGAGATGAGATTTATTTTCAGTAATTTAGTGATTTTTTTTTTTAAAACTTCTACCTAATTTTGTTTAACAAATGTATTTATTGAGGGTTTTATTTTTATTTTGCATAATTATTATTTTTTTACTTCAGATGCTTGTTTAGGATGCTTTTTGGCGCAGTCTTTGGCTGAAGCCTGTCGAGGCACCTGTCTGTCTGTGTATGTTTAACTGAGTTCAAACGTGTTTAAGAATGTAATTGGCATGCCAGCCTCAGGTCATGATTCCACAGTCAAGGTTTTGTGCCACTGTTTACTGACTATGTAAGCACAACTTTACATAACCTCTGTAGCTGTGTAGTCTAGTGCACCGTTTCAGAAAGGAAAAGGTTTTACAGCGTTGGTTCGAATCCTGGCATCAATGTATTTCTGAACAGCCTATTTTTTCGATATCCCATCATTTCTATCTCCCAATGAGACAAAGGCTGAGCTCAGACCTGCACAGGTCTCTAGTTTACTTCTAATTTGTGTTGTTTAGCGTGTAAATATTTTTATTTCATTTGAATAATTTGTTACTTCTAACTTTGGTTTGATTTTTGGCTGGGTAGCATCACAGTTGCTGTATGCCCCAATACACAATCCTCCTCCTCGATCTTCTTTTCCTACAAGTTATGAGATGCAAAAATCCCCAAAGCCGTAATTCATGAATGGTATCATGTATCCACATACAATCTGTCGGTCTCCGTTTGATCAAAACAATCAAGGTTTCCAGAATCAACATGTCGGCAACTTCAAATCAATGTTAGTGTCCAGTGCTGCTGGTTTTCTGGATTGAGCCGAAAAGTTCATCTACTCCGCCAGTGCCGCCATGACTGAAAATCACATGATTGCATTCCTGCATGCTGACTGGTCAAAGCTCGAACAGTGTTCGTGAATCTTACGCACTGTGCTGTTTTACCTATCAGTATCCCCCAGTCAGCGCACCCAAATAAACTTCAGAATGATGATTTGAAGCCACATAGTGTATGATAAATTTAGACTTTGTGTACTATTTGTTTAATTTCCAACCCTTTCATACCATGACATGGTGTGTTGTGAGCCTTTAGTCCTGTTTTTGTTACTGATTTTGACAGTACACATTTAAAACATTGGTGCATGGTGGTTTCTTGGAGATAAATTCAATGTCACTCACCTTTCAATCAATCAGCGTTGTAAAGTTATCACGTGATAATTACACCTGGGGGTCAAACAGACACCGTCTTTTGTGTAGACAAGCCTTAATCTGTCTTCAATATGGTTCATTTTTGCGTTATTTTTGGTTGTTGCTGCACGCATGTGACATGGAAATAAACAGACTAAGGAAGGCAAAAATATTTTGGATAAAATTATTACTGTTTGTTACACACTAATCAGCCTGTGTGAGTCAGTTGTGCCTTTTGAATCGAGAATAAATGAAGAGGGAACTGAACATTAACCGTTTATTGAAATTGTTATGACAAGAATGATTATAGTTACTATATGACTATAGTTACGACTGGAATGTGCTGATTCTGTTCGTGTTTGTAATTACTGTACCATACACTATTAGATAAATTTAAAATAAAATCTTACAATATTGTTTGAAAGTCTAGAGCAAGATATTTTATTTTACAAATAATAACACTTCAGGGCGGCACGGTGGTGTAGTGGTTAGCGCTGTCGCCTCACAGCAAGAAGGTCCTGGGTTCGAGCCCCGGGGCCGGCGAGGGCCTTTCTGTGTGGAGTTTGCATGTTCTCCCCGTGTCCGCGTGGGTTTCCTCCGGGTGCTCCGGTTTCCCCCACAGTCCAAAGACATGCAGGTTAGGTTAACTGGTGACTCTAAATTGAGCGTAGGTGTGAATGTGAGTGTGAATGGTTGTCTGTGTCTATGTGTCAGCCCTGTGATGACCTGGCGACTTGTCCAGGGTGTACCCCGCCTTTCGCCCGTAGTCAGCTGGGATAGGCTCCAGCTTGCCTGCGACCCTGTAGAAGGATAAAGCGGCTAGAGATGATGAGATGAATAACACTTCAGATATTGTTTTAACAATAATAAGCATCACTGTATAAATGATAGAGTATAAATAGCTCTGTAATTAAATGTCCTTGGAGTAGCTGAGACATAGAGGGGTGGGAATAAGATCTAGCCCAGAGTTTAGGTTAGAGTCCTTTGAGAGTAAATGCTTTGGTTTTCACAACACTCTGTTCCCAAAAGCTGATGTCAGGAAAAAAGTCTTTACACAAAGAAGCTTTTCTTGCTTTTGTAGTTTTTTAACTGTTTTTCCATGTCAGGACTCTTCAGGAAAAAGGTGTATTCCAACGTGTAGCTAACACTAATGCTAGACCACAAATCTGCACTGTCACTCCAGTCATTTCGAGGAATTTTGCATGGATCATAACCGCTAATAAACTCTAATTTCCGCGTATATCTATCCTTCGCTTCTTTCTGACTAAGATTATCCAAGTAATCCAGGAGTAGAGCTTTTTTAACTGTAGTTTTCTTCAGACAGCAGCAACAGACGCCGGACATCTTCGCTTGGCTTCAGTATGTTAATAAAGTTCGCTTGTCCCCCAGGTATAGGGTAGCGACGGTTGCTAACGTAAATGTGACGTCAGTGCAAGGGGCCTATTGGGGCCTGTAGTGAGTGTGGGTAGCACGTGTCCGTTTTTCCAGCTGGTTTTGTTTAGTGTGGGTAAATTTTTATGATAAATCAGGAGTAAAAATGTTTACTATTAAATTTTCTTAAACATACAGTATAAAGGGTAAATGTTTAACCTGTTTTTTTTATTTATTTATTAATTTTTTTAGGGTGGGTAATTTTTACCTCTTCAATTTGCTTTCTAAATTTTGTTGTTGTTTTTTAAACTTGCATCTTGGAGCAATGTGTAAGAATATATTAGTCAGGCCTGAGTCTCTAGCAGGCCGGTTTTAAGGCAGAATGATTCTGGGAATTGGCTTTTACAGAAATCTGACACTTCAGCTCTTTGTTGCTGGCTTTCCCTCAGTGAACTCCTGAGAGATGCAAGTGAGAGACGTGAGATTAAAGTGTACTTCATTAAAGTGTACCCTCTCTTTGTTTTCTGAAAATACACTGCAGGATTGTTTCGGTTTCTCAGTCCAGTGCCAGAGCGCTCTTCTCCTTTATTTGACTCTTCTATGGTATGCATGAACATCTGAGAGTCGACATACAGTATAATTTTTTTTTTTTTTTACAGTTGAGTGACTGTTGCAACCCGAGTGCAATTATACTTAATGCAGCTTTAAATAAGACATCAAGAATTAATTATACAGCAGCGTGATGAGGAGATGTGTGAGAGACTATACTGTAATCTATATATACTGTACAGGAAAGAGAGAGAGAGAGAGAGAGAGAGAGAGTGTGTTTATGGCTTGGAGCAATGCTATGAGAATTATCGC
This sequence comes from Neoarius graeffei, assembly GCF_027579695.1. Lineage (NCBI taxonomy): Eukaryota > Metazoa > Chordata > Actinopteri > Siluriformes > Ariidae > Neoarius > Neoarius graeffei. The sequence goes on from NC_083584.1 coordinate 66,864,674, forward strand.
TCACACGACACAATGTCCAGTAAATCATTAGCCTTCAAAAAAAACCAATATTTTTGTTCAGAAACCCTGTGTGTTCAAAAATAAATAAGCTGATATTAATTTGCCATGTTGTTTTTATTGTATAACTTTATATTATATGGACACAAGTGTTTTACTGGGAAATACTGTACATCACTTGTATTTTTCATCTGCGCTCTATCCGAGACATGGAGAACCAAAACCGTGAGATAATTCTCTATATGTCACTTGTGAGGAAATCAATTAACTGTTTTGATAAATTTGGGAACTTTTTGTTTGTGAATGTGTCGATATAATAAAAAGAAAATCACACGTTGGCTTGAAGATGTGAAGTTTATCTTCTCGTGTTGAAAAACTTGCATTTTTCATACGAAATACATCGCGGCTCTGAGTGACATGTTTCAATAATATTGGCTGGCTTTTTTCCGTGGCATATCAGATATATTCAATTCAGCTAGCATGATACTGAATGAATCGAAGACGAGTAGCTGAATGGAATCTATCTGATATACCATGAAAAAAAGCCAGCCAATATTATTATTATACATACACATTCTCTTCATATCAGCATTCTCAAAGGCCAACGCTAGCTTACTGGCGACTCGGTGCTGTTAACGTGGCAGTGCAGTTACCTTCCAGCAGGGCTTTGAACCGGAATTTTTTTCCTATTGGTTCGTTCCGAACAGAAACGGAATTTTAACGTTTCCGGTTTTGGGTTCCACCATTAAATAGACGTTCCCGAACCGGTTAGAACAAAAAAATTTCGTTCCCGGAACGGTTAATTACGTTCCCTGTCAGCTGTTTAACAAATGGCTATAAAATTATGTCTCTGTCTCATCCAGCTTAAGCCAAATGTAGGCTAATTCTATTACAACCTTCATTAAATAAGACAAGAAATAATTCAAAACAATTATTTCAAATGTTGGCGATTTGGATTCTCAGTATGTCTTCCCATCCACACAAACAGAAAAAGTGCCAAAAATGAAAGAGAATTCGTTTAGTGTGTTACCAAAGGCTAGTCAGGCCCTATAGAGGGCTACCGCATGACGTCACCGCGCCGCGAGATTTTGTTAAGCGCCATATTGGAAGACCAAGTACACATCTATGCAAGTACATACATACATAAAACAAACTACACCTGAAATGTAGCCAGGGCCGGTTCTGCCCTAATCTGGACCCGGGTGCAACATCGCGCAAACCCCCCCCCAAAAAAAAAAAACAAAACACCAGTCTAAATCAGGACAACCATCACATAACTATAAACATTTTATATCAACTATTTTAACTAAATGGGCTATAATAAATAAGCCTGCAGGCAGCCACGGCGGGCTGCCTCAGAAAAGTAACCATTTGTCCTACCTTAAAACTCATTTTGCATTTTCTGCCTCCTTTTTTGTATTTTCGACCCTCCGTTTATTTTCTTTCCTTTTCTGAAAACCCGATTTGTGTCCAGACATTTTGTTCTGCTACCAACGAACTAACTCGTCAGGTCTCGTCTCTCGAGCCCGCGATGATTCCCGTGGGAAGGGCAACAACTGATACATTTTTACAAACAGCCAATAGGGAGGTTGCATCGTTCAGGCTCTTCTTTGCTCAGACACTCAGTAATGGAGACGTGATAGTAGTTCACCTTCCCGCTCTCTCCATTCAATCAGCGAACGTCACACAGGAAGTGAACCCCAGCGGGTCATAGAAACTTGCGCAGGAGAAGAATGACTATTTGTAGGCTACAGAAACTTTGAGGAACGAAATAAAAACCGGTATTAACCGGTTACCATTATTTTTAATAAGCGTTTCTGTTCCGGAACATAAAAAATAATAAAGTTCTGGTTTCGTTTCTGTTCCATGTGAAATAGAAAAAGTTCCCGGTTTTCGTTTTCGTTCCTTGAACCGGTTCAAAGCCCTGCCTTCCAGCCAGTGTAGCGTTAGCGCAGTCAAGCCGAATATTATTTTTATTTTCCCTGTGTAATTTACTGAGTTACTTTTAAAATCAACATCGACAACTATACATAACGACGCGACCTGGCAGCCAAAATTCTCTCAAAAAACTTCTGCTTTTAATGAAGCAAACCTCACAGTCATGTTTGTAAACAAACTGTCATAGTCACTCACTAGTGCAGAAGTTTTTCATCTCCGATGTGTCTCTTTTCCAGTTTTTTGATGTCCGTTGGTATGTTTTTCTCTTGTAAATATGTGTGAAGAATATCTAATGAAGTTTTGGTAGCATTTCAGGTGTTCAGCGCGTCTTTAGTTTCAGTTTTCAGTTTATTTATTTAGTGCTTAAACCTTGCACTGGATTAGCCTCGTCTTCTCTCTCTCCAGGCCCACAAAGAAATGATTGTGTGCATGCGCAGCAGAAAAGTTTTGTCATTGGATCTCCATGTGCGACGTCGTGTTGTCTTGACAACATGCAATGTTATAACAATATTGCACGCTCATTCTCCATTGGGGAGAGTGGCATAATACATGGAGGATAAGTGATATGATAACAATATTGCATGCCATCAATAAACCTACTAGAAGGGAATAGAACACATGTTTTTATTCAATGGAAAAAGTGTCTTGTATGGATAATAATTTCTGATATTTCACTCTGATGATGTCACTCCCAGTGTTTTCCTGCTGACTGGACATGTATTGCCAAAATGGTGAACCGGTTCAAAATTAAAATTCTTTTGATTAACTTGTACTTTTTTGTGGACATGTCCATATAATATAAAGAACATTACACAGTGGAGCAAAGATATGAAGTTTATCTTCTCGTGTTGAAAAATATATCACTTGTTTGCTGCACTTACTTGTGAAATATGTTAGGACTAGGACTGTTTTGGCCTCTAGAGGCCGCTATTTCCTTTTCATGTCGTGTTTATTTTGGCCTCTAGAGGCCGCCACTGTTCCTGTGTTTTGTGTTTGTGTTAATTGCCTAATTATCTTCACCTGTGTCCTTAATTAGTTTGTCTATTTATACCCCTGAGTTCAGTCCTCTTGTCACGGAGTCTTTGTGCTGTTATGTTTATCTCCAGTTTCCTTTGTACTGTGTTTTTTGATCTTCTTAGCGTTTGAATTTTTGCACTTTGCTTTTCTTTTGGATTATACTCTTTGGTTTTTTTTTTGTCTTTTGTTTTGCCCTGTATATAGTGTATATAGTTTAAATAAACCTTTTGATTCTTTTTCTACTTCCGCCTCACGCCTCTGCATTTGAGTCATCCCCCTGGTGGCCTAGTGGGGGTTTGCTGGATTATCACACCAACGAACCAGGTTCGAATCCCAGCAAAACCCTAACAGAAAGACTCCGTCATGACCGACTCAGCAGAGGCTGCTTCAACTGTCTACCCGGCCAACCTTCAGGGAATTATGGCAGCTTTGACACGCTTCGGAGCGACCATGGACGCTCATGGACGTACGCTCACCAGCCAACGTGAGGCCCTCGCTCGCCACGAGGAACTGCTTCAGCAAATTGGGAAAACCCTGGCACAGCTGACATCTCTGCCTGCATCTCCTGCTCCTGATCCAGTTCCTGCTCCTGATCCAGCTCCCACTCCTGCTCCAGTGCCTCCTGCAATGCTGCCTTCTTCACCTCACGAACCCAGCCTTCCTGCACCACAGAGGTATGACGGCAAGCACAGTGAGTGCCGAGAGTTCCTTACCCAGTGTCAACTCACCTTTGAGCTTCAGCCTACCACCTACACTACGGATCGCCGCAAGATTGCCTTTGTGATCACCTTATTAGCTGGTAAGGCGCGAGCCTGGGCTACTGCTATCTGGCAAAGACAGGGACCTGAGTGCTTTGATTTCCAGCTGTTTTCTGAAGAGATGCTTCGGGTCTTCGATCAGGCAGACATCAGTACCGACGCAGCCCAAAAGCTCATGTCCATCCGGCAAGGAGGAAGCGTCGCAGATTACGCCATCTCGTTCCGAACACTCGCAGCAGTAAGTGGATGGAACGAGACTGCCCTGGTGTCAGCCTTCCACCATGGTCTGTCTGACCCCATCAAGGACGGTCTGGCCTCTATTGGATGCCCAAGTGACCTCGAAACCCTCATCTCACATGCTATTCGTCTGGACAACAGGATGAGAGAACGCCACCAAGCCTTGAGCCCCCCCAGCCTCCCTACCTCTACCTGGAGACCATCTACCTCCTTCAGTGACTGTCCAGAACCCATGCAAGTGGGTCGTACTCGCCTGTCCGCATCTGAGAGGGAGCGCAGAAGGAGGGACAAGTGCTGCATCTACTGTGGCAAGCCTGGTCACTTCCGAGCATCATGTCCCGAACTCTTGGGAAAAGGACCGCCCCGTCCAGCCGAGGGAGGGTTGTGACGGGGCCTACCCTCTCTCCCGGACTCCCTGGCCAAGGAATCTACATCCCGGTCTCCATCTCCTGGGGTGAGTCTGTCCACTCTTGTCAAGCTTTGATAGACTCAGGGGCGGCTGGGAACTTTATGGATATTCACTTCGCCCAAAGCATCAATATTCCGACTGCACCTCTTGAAGTCCCACTGTCTGTGTCTGCCCTCGATGGCCAAGCGTTAGGTTATGGAAGAGTCACCCAAGTTACTTCTCCAGTTTTCCTCCAGTCTCAAGGTCACAAGGAAGAAATATCCCTACACCTGATTCCTTCACCTGAGTTCCCAGTTATTCTAGGCCTTCCTTGGCTTACTCGCCACAACCCTCGCATAGACTGGGTAACAAGCCAGGTTGTGGAATGGGGCCCTGCATGCCATGCCTCTTGTCTGCTCTCTAGCTCTCCTGTGTCTCCTGCCGAGCCCCCTGATCTCACCGAGTTATCTCAAGTTCCCACAGAGTACTGGGATCTCAAGGAGGTATTCAGCAAGAGCAGGGCCGCCGTTCTTCCTCCGCACCGGGCCTACGACTGTGCCATCGACTTGCTCCCTGGGACTACCCCTCCTCGTGGCAGACTGTTTTCACTCTCTCAGCCAGAACGCAAGGCCATGGAGGAATACCTCAAAGATGCCCTGGTCTCTGGGTTTATTCGACCCTCCACTTCACCTGCTGGAGCCGGCTTCTTCTTTGTCGGCAAGAAGGATGGGGGGCTCCGACCATGTATTGATTACAGGGGCCTGAATAAGATCACTGTGCGCAACCGATATCCCCTTCCGCTGATGTCCACAGCTTTCGACCTGCTCCAAGGCGCCACCGTCTTCACCAAGTTGGACCTACGGAACGCATACCACCTCATCCGTATCCGACAGGGAGACGAGTGGAAGACTGCCTTTAACACCCCGTCTGGGCACTACGAATACCAGGTGATGCCCTTCGGACTCACCAACGCACCAGCTGTTTTTCAGGCCCTAATCAACGACGTCTTAAGGGACATGATTAACCTATATGTTTTTGTCTACCTCGACGACATCCTTATCTTTTCCAAGACCGTGCAGGAGCACCGCCACCATGTCCGCCAGGTTCTCCAGAGGCTGCTACAGAACAATCTGTTCGCCAAGGCCCAGAAATGCGAATTTCATGTTCCCGAGGTCTCCTTTCTGGGATTTATTGTACGGACAGGCCAACTCCAAATGGACCCTGCCAAGACCCTGGCCGTCCGGGATTGGCCTACTCCCAAGTCCGTTAAGGAGGTTCAGCGGTTCTTAGGATTCGCTAACTTCTACCGCAAGTTCATCAGGAACTTCAGTTCTGTGGCAGCACCCATGTCTGACCTCACCAAAGGGACAGGTGGATCTTATGGCTGGTCTCCTCAGGCAGAAAAGGCGTTCAAAGACCTCAAGGACCGCTTCTGCACGGCACCCATTCTGGTTCTCCCGGACACCTCCCAACCATTCATCGTGGAGGTGGACGCCTCGGACAGTGGTGTCGGCGCGGTGCTCTCTCAACGTTCGGAAGGAAAGCTGCACCCCTGCGCTTACTTCTCCCACCGCCTGAGTCCTGCTGAGTCCCGGTACGATGTGGGGGATCGAGAACTGCTAGCGGTCAAACTGGCCCTTGAGGAGTGGAGGCACTGGCTGGAGGGAGCACAACATCCATTCCTGGTTTGGACTGACCACAAGAACCTGGAGTACCTCCAGCAAGCCAAGAGACTGAACCCTCGACAGGCTAGGTGGGCCCTGTTTTTCAGTCGGTTTGACTTCACCCTCTCATACCGCCCCGGCTCCAAGAACACCAAACCTGACGCACTGTCCAGACTGTTCTCTGCCACTAACAGGGAGAATGAAGTCGGGCCTATTATCCCTGTGTCCCGGATTGTGGCCCCTGTCCGCTGGGGTATTGAGGAGGCTGTCCGACGAGCCCAACGCCAGGACCCCGGTCCTGGGACGGGGCCACCAGGCCTCTTGTACGTCCCACATCAAGCCCGGGCCAAGGTTCTCCAGTGGGGTCACTCTTCCCCTCTCACCGCCCACCCGGGAGCTCGGAGGACCCTGGACTTCCTGAAAAGACGCTTCTGGTGGCCTAACATGGAGAAGGAAGTAAGGTCATTTGTCCTGTCCTGTGAGGTTTGCACCAGAACCAAGAACCCACGACAGCGTCCCCAGGGTCTCCTGCATCCTCTGACCATTCCCCGGCGTCCCTGGTCCCACGTGGCAGTCGACTTTATCACGGGTCTCCCTGAGTCACAAGGTAACACGGTCATTTTGGTCTTAGTTGACAGATTCTCCAAGGCCTGCCGCTTCATACCACTGTGCAAACTCCCCTCTGCTCTTGAAACTGCGAAACTTTTGTTTAATCATGTCTTCCGAGTCTTTGGTCTTCCACAGGACATCGTCTCAGACCGAGGGCCCCAGTTCTCCTCCCGAGTGTGGCACGGGTTCTGCAAGGTCATCGGAGCCACTGCCAGCCTCTCCTCTGGGTTTCACCCACAGTCCAATGGTCAGACGGAGAGGCTCAACCAGGACCTGGAAACCACCCTGCGAGGCCTGGCTATGGATAACCCGACATCGTGGAGCACCTGGCTGCCATGGGCGGAGTACGCCCACAACACCCTGCAGTCATCGGCCACCAAGCTGTCGCCATTCCAGTGCCAATTCGGGTTCCAGCCACCTCTGTTCCCGGACCAGGAGGAGGACGCGGGGGTGCCCTCGGTCAACCAATATGTGAGACGGTGTCGCAAGACCTGGAGCAAGGTCAGGAAGACCCTCATACAGACCTCCAGAACCAACCAGACTCAGGCCAACCGCCATAGAAGACCTGCACACGCTTTCCGCCCTGGGCAGCGTGTTTGGCTGTCCACTAAGGACCTTCCACTGCGGGTGGAGAACCACAAGCTTGCTCCTCGCTACATTGGCCCCTTCAAGGTGGTGCGCAGGGTGAACCCTGTCTCCTACCGGCTCCAGTTGCCCCGGACTCTGAGGATCAACCCCACTTTCCATGTTTCCCTGTTACGGCCCGTACTGACGTCTACGTATGCCCCTGCCCCTAGGAACCCCCCACCCCCCCGCATCTTCCAGGGGCAGACTGTGTTCACTGTGAATCGCCTGCTTGACTCCCGCCGGGTCCGCGGCGGGTTGCAATATCTGGTGGACTGGGAGGGCTATGGTCCTGAGGAGCGCTGCTGGGTTCCTGCTCGGGATGTCCTTGATAAAGAACTATGTCGGGACTTCCATTCGGCCCATCCGGATCGCCCTGGGAACGTCAGGAGACGCTCCTAGAGGGGGGGGTCCTGTTAGGACTAGGACTGTTTTGGCCTCTAGAGGCCGCTGTTATTTCCTTTTCATGTCGTGTTTATTTTGGCCTCTAGAGGCCGCCACTGTTCCTGTGTTTTGTGTTTGTGTTAATTGCCTAATTATCTTCACCTGTGTCCTTAATTAGTTTGTCTATTTATACCCCTGAGTTCAGTCCTCTTGTCACGGAGTCTTTGTGCTGTTATGTTTATCTCCAGTTTCCTTTGTACTGTGTTTTTTGATCTTCTTAGCGTTTGAATTTTTGCACTTTGCTTTTCTTTTGGATTATACTCTTTGGTTTTTTTTTTGTCTTTTGTTTTGCCCTGTATATAGTGTATATAGTTTAAATAAACCTTTTGATTCTTTTTCTACTTCCGCCTCACGCCTCTGCATTTGAGTCATCCCCCTGGTGGCCTAGTGGGGGTTTGCTGGATTATCACACCAACGAACCAGGTTCGAATCCCAGCAAAACCCTAACAAAATATATGTTCACCACTCGAAGATAACCTTCATATCTTCACACAACCATGTAATATCCTCTATATATCAAACACTGTCTTTGTGTGCGACTGTGCACATTTGTGCACACATGCGCGCGCGCACACGCGTGTATATTAATACTGATTTGTGCATAGATCAGTGATGAATGATGAATGAAGCACACAAACAGTGTTAATTACTCATGTGCTTAAATGGGTACACACAGACACACAAAAGCCCTCCAACTGCCCTTTCAGTGGAGAATAATGGACTAATAGTACAGGTATAGCACATGGCTGAACGATACACACAATAACACACTCACTCTCTGTGTGTGTGTGTTTCAATATGCCTGAGTGAGAGCACAATAGACAAAATAATAAGGCAATTTGCAGTGTACAGATGGGGTCTGCGGCCTTATACACATTCCTTCCCAAATTACCCTGCAGTATGCATGTGCGCACACACACACACGCATGCACACGGTTAGGTTTTGATCTGTTTCTCACAAAGAATGGTGAATTGACAAATTATGATCTAGGAATATCGACCTCTGCCACAAAAGAGATTAAGAGATTCTGCCTCACGGATATCCGGGAGAAACAGAGGGCCAAGGTTCAAATCCCGAACGAGCCCCCCAAAACTGTTAGGTTTTCGTCTGCCTGTACCAAAGGAGATTGAATTGACAAAGTATGATCTAGGAATGTCGACCTCTGCCACCTAAGAAATTCTGCCTCATGAATCGATCTAGGAGCAAGCAGACACAGACACAGCTGCTCAGAGATGTTTCTCAGTTTATTGTCGGACAAACGTGAGTATACAGTGCTGCTTGAAAGTTTGTGAACCCTTTAGAATTTTCTATATTTCTGCATCAGTATGACCTAAAACATCATCAGATTTTCACACAAGTCCTAAAAGTAGATAAAGAGAACCCAGTTAAACAAATGAGACAAAAATATTATACTTGGTCATTTATTTATTGAGGAAAATGATCCAATATTACATATCTGTGAGTGGCAAAAGTATGTGAACCTCTAGGATTAGCAGTTAATTTGAAGGTGAAATTAGAGTCAGGTGTTTTCAATCAATGGGATGACAATCAGGTGTGAGTGGGCACCCTGTTTTATTTAAAGAACAGGGATCTATCAAAGTCTGATCTTCACAACACATGTTTGTGGAAGTGTATCATGGCATGAACAAAGGAGATTTCTGAGGACCTCAGAAAAGCGTTGTTGATGCTCATCAGGCTGGAAAAGGTTACAAAAGCATCTCTAAAGAGTTTGGACTCCACCAATCAACAGTCAGACAGATTGTGTACAAATGGAGGAAATTCAAGACCATTGTTACCCTCCCCAGGAGTGGTCGACACAATAAAGATCACTCTAAGAGCAAGGCGCGTAATAGTTGGCGAGGTCACAAAGGACCCCAGGGTAACTTCTAAGCAACTGAAGGCATCTCTCACATTGGCTAAAGTTAATGTTCATGGGTCCACCATCAGGAGAACACTAAACAACAATGGTGTGCATGGCAGGGTTGCAAGGAGAAAGCCACTGCTCTCCAAAAAGAACATTGCTGCTCGTCTGCAGTTTGCTAAAGATCATGTGGACAAGCCAGAAGGCTATTGGAAAAATGTTTTGTGGACGGATGAGACCAAAATAGAACTTTTTGCTTTAAATGAGAAGCGTTATGTTTGGAGAAAGGAAAACCCTGCATTCCAGCATAAGAACCTTATCCCATCTGTGAAACATGGTGGGGGTAGTATCATGGTTTGGGCCTGTTTTGCTGCATCTGGGCCAGGATGGCTTGCCATCATTGATGGAACAGTGAATTCTGAATTATACCAGCAAATTCTGAAAGGAAAATATCAGGACATCTGTCCATGAACTGAATCTCAAGAGAAGGTGGGTCATGCAGCAAGACAACGACCCTAAGCACACAAGTCGTTCTAACAAAGAATGGTTAAAGAAGAATAAAGTTAATGTTTTGGAATGGCCAAGTCAAAGTCCTGACCTTAATCCAATCGAAATGTTGTGGAAGGACCTGAAGCAAGCAGTACATGTGAGGAAACCCACCAACATCCCAGAGTTGAAGCTGTTCTGTACGGAGGAATGGGCTAAAATTCCTCCAAGCCGGTGTGCAGGACTGATCAACAGTTACCGGAAATGTTTAGTTGCAGTTATTGCTGTACAAGGGGGTCACATCAGATACTGAAAGCAAAGGTTCACATACTTTTGCCACTCACAAATAATAATAATAATAATTTTTATTTAAAGGCGCCTTTCTAGCACCCAAGGACACCATACAAAAATGAAAGACAAACCATACATTAAAATTACAAAAAAAAAAACAGAAAACAAAAAAAAACCATTAAAACAAGTTACAATTCAAAATTAAAAATTTGACAGTGCAGTGATTAAATTTGAAAAGCAAGTTTGAACAGGTGTGTTTTGAGTGAGGATTTGAAATGTGGAAGGGACTTGATATTTCTAAGTTCGGGAGGTAATGAGTTCCAAAGCCGGGGACTAGAGCGGCTGAAAGCTCTGCTCCCCATGGTGGTGAGACAGGCGGAGGGGACAGTCAAGTGGATAGAAGAAGAAGATCTGAGGGAATGAGAGGGAGTGGCAACATGGAGGAGATCGGACAGATATGGGGGAGCGAGGTTGTGGATGGCCTTGAAAGTTAACAGAAGGATTTTTAATTCAATTTGAAACTTGACTGGGAGCCAGTGGAGCTGCTGCAAGATGGGCGTGATGTGGTGGATGGAGGGAGTTCTGGTGATGATGGGGGCAGCTGAATTCTGGACCAGTTGGATCTTATGGACAGATTTGTGAGGGAGACCAGAGAGGAGGGAGTAGCAGTAATCCAGACGAGAAGTGACAAGGCTGTGGACAAGAATAGCAGTGGCATGGGGAGTAAGGGGGGGGGCGGAGACGGTTGATATTGCGTAAATGGAAATACACAGACCGGGTAATGTTATTGATGTCTGCGTGGGTTTCCTCCGGGTGCTCCGGTTTCCCCCACAGTTCAAAGATATATGGTTAGGTTAATATGGAACGGCCTTGGGCTGAGGTGCCCTTGAGCGAGGCACCTAACTACCAACTGCTCCCTGGGTGCTGTTAGCATTGCTGCCCACTGCTCTGGGTATGTATGTGTGTGTGCTCATTGTTCGCATGTGTGTGTTCACTTCTTCAGATGGGTTAAATGCAGAGACGAATTTCACAAGTGTGTGATGAATAAAGTTGTGCTTTCTTTCTTTCTCAGGCGTCAGGGTTGATTCCACATCTCTTGAGGTTGTGTTTGAATGTGTCCTTGTATCTCAATCTCAGACTGCCCACTGATCTCTTTCCACAGCTCAGTTGACTGAAGAAAAGCACTTTAGGTATTCTCGTGTCTGCCATTCTGGAGACGTGTCCTACCCAGCGAAGCTGTGCCTTGATGATCTGGCTTTCCACACTGGGGACACCACAACACTCTAGGACCTCGACATTAGAAACCTTGTCCTGCCACTTAATGCCACAGATGGCCCTCAGGCAGCATTGTTGAAACTGCTCCAGAAGATGGATGTGGCAACAGTAGGTTGTCCACGTCTTGCAGCCATACAAGAGCGAAGTGAGAACCACTGCTTTATACATGTTGATTTTTATACGCAGCCTTACACTATGCTCATCCCACAGTCTTAAAAAGTGACACTGCAGGTAAAATCACATAGCATAACATACTTAAGGAATTGGTTCCATTACACATATTTAAAGTGATTTTAAATGATTTGCAGACAAAACCATCCAGCTGTAGATGTTTTGCCTGCCTTTTTTTGGAATACTATTTTTAATGAACTTTTGTTGATTACTTTCAAATGATCTTTTTATTGTGTGATTTATTCTATTTTTTTTTTATTGTTGTGCGTATGGATGTTTGTATTGGCTCTATGAATTGTTAGCTGTGCTGCTGCCTGTCTTGGCCAGGACGCTCTTGTAAAAGAGATTTTTAATCTCAGTGAATCTTTCCTGGTGAAATAAAGGTTGAATGAATAACCTTTGATACATCACGCTATGACTCATCTCGTCTTGATATTGGAGGATGCCTTATATTATATATATATATATATATATATATATATATATATATATATATATAATTTTTTTTTTTTTTTTTTTTTTCAAAGAACAAACCACACTGGAGTTCATTAATTTCTAATAACAGCATGTTCCTGGGTGTTTTATTCCTCTTATATCACAGGAACTTTTACAACATTTACAAATTTTTATGCATTACAGAATGACATGGGTACTTTTTATCCATTTATAGTTACATTTAATATTGTTCATATGTTATAGCAACTATAAACATCTCTCCCTCTCTCTCTCTCTCTCTCTCTCTCTCTCTGTAGTAAGGAACAGATTTGAGATGGATCTGAGAGGACAGACGTTCTTCTTGTGGCTCATGAATTACATATGGCCGTCTGATAGAGGAGAATTACTGACACGTCCATCTGCAAAATTCATTTTTTACTCATGTGACAAATCCTCAGACAGACATACACACACACACTTAACAGTCTCAGACATTTACTCTGTTATTACGCTTCAGATCGCTGATCATTTCCCTCATAAACTTCATTTATGACCCCAGAGACGACAGGAAGGAGGAATATGAGATCAATAAATAAATAAATAAAAGAGATGTAAATGTGTAAAAATATTTGTGCTAGAAAAAAAAAGTAAATAAAAGTTATGTATTAATTAAAATAAACAGCACAAAGGTAATAAATCATTCAAAGTGAACTACAATACAAATAGTAAAAAAAAGTATAAATATTATTTTTTTTAAACTAGACATTACATTATAATTTTTCAAATAAAGGTACTTATTATATGAAATCAAAACAAAATTGAACAAAAATAAATATTAGATGAAGCATATTTTTGTAATATAGACTAAATTAATGAAATAAATATAGGAGAATGATGTTGTACAAATAATATTGAATGAATGAATGAATGAATGAATGAATGAATATTTTCACATCATTTTTTTCAGATTAAAAGAGAAGAAATATCAACAATGAAGCATTTTAAAGATTTAATGCTTTAATTTTTATTGCTCATAAATTCATGTCACTTCCAGCAAACTTTTTTTTACATGCTCTAACGGTGTATAAACTATATTATTACGTTATTTTCAGTATTTAAAATTACTGCTTTAAATTTCCAGAGGTGAGCCAGAGATTTTTTTTTTTACGGGAAATCAAATTTTTGTATGAATGAAGTGTTTAAAAAGGCTTAACAGCAAAAGCCTCGCCCCATCCTGACCTTTAACCTTGAATCACACCTTATATGTACAAATTGGTGAAAAATGTAAAGATGGTGTGAATAAGATGAAAGAGTTTGCCTGCTGTTTACACAGAGATATGGATTTTCTGTCAAGGAAACAAGGAAGAAATGAAAGGGGAGAGAGAGAGTGAGGGGGAGAGAGAGAGTGAGAGAGAGAGAGAGAGAGAGAGAGTAATTTGTTCCTCGGCCGGGGCGACGGCGATCATTTCTGAGCTGTGAGCGATGAGGAAAACGACATTAGCAGCAGTGTGAAATTATTACCTGGTGTATTTTTAGAGCTCTGCAGTCGAAATACTTTATGAAGAAATTTGCCTGGTGTGTGTGTGCGTGCGTGCGTGCGTGTGTGTGTGTGTGTGTGTGTGAGACGTCTGTTTGTGGCATTTAAAATGTTATTTTGCCTACATAGAGTTTACATCAGTAATTCTAACTCAGACGTTAGGGTGTATTAGTTCTGAGTGAACACTGATGATAAATTCTGTGTTAAAGATTATAGGACATCAGCAAGTCCCAAAATATCTGGATCTGTAAACAGACATCTGGATCTGTACTTGGATTTACACCCAAAGTGGGCATGGCCTAAACCAGATTAATATATATATATATATATATATATATATATATATATATATGTGTGTGTGTGTGTGTGTGTGTGTGTATTATGGAATATGAAAGCTGAATATCACTCATTTCGTCCAAACACTGAAATAGAAACCTTTATATGAGGTAACACACACAAACACATGAACATTATTATACTTCTATCATTGTGGGGACTCATTAAAATAATGCATTCCACAGCCCCTTAACCTAGCCTTGACCATCACAACTAAATGCTAAACCCCATCTCTTGCCCTAACCCTAACCAGGCTTGTAGTACTCAAGTCCAACTCGTGCCCTAATTTTAAGGACTCATGACTTGACTTGGACTTGAACACTGATGACTCAGACTTGGACTCAGACTCGTGCCTTAACTGCATTCGGGCTCATAAATTGGAGACGAGGACTCTGATTTTTTCTTTATTTTTTTGTAACATGCCATAATAATTTGGCATAAGATATTTACATCTACATTAATTTTATACTAATTTTGTGCAAGAGAATGCACATTCACCTGTTCATATGTCACAATCAGGAACAAACTAACGTTAATGACACTAAAATGCCTGGAGAGAACGCCCCTAGGATTGTCCGCTTTGCTTATACAGACTTCTCGTGCAGTGGAAAAAATGCACTGCTACAGTACGTGATCCATATGTAGAAGAACTATCGAGGAGACGACAGGGACAACCTTGAACTTCAATCATCATTTGGTAAGACTCCACCCAGAGAAGGAAGGGACATGCTATGTTCATTGCTCTGCTGATAGCGGGGCTTGCTGAGCGATGAACTAGCTAGTGTTAACCCTGTCTCATGTTATTTGCCCTGTTGATAGTGGGCAAGGCTTGCTGAGCAATGAACTAGCTTTTATCTGTAGCCTGTTAACTAAAATAGGGCAGTCAAGCAGTAACGTTAGTCCAACACAGTAGCAGAGACGCTTTCACATAAAGGCAGCAGCAGCCACCGTCAAATGGTGCCATTGGAGTCTTGTTCTCAGACTCGACTCGAAATTTTCTTGACTCGAAATTTAATGACTTGGACTTGAACACTGGGGACTCGAGACTGGACTCGGACTCGAGGTTTAGTGACTCGACTACAACGCTGACCCTAACCTAAACCTCATTCTAACCTAAACCCTAAAACTCAGTTTTAACCCTCAAACAGCTCTTTGAAGAAGTGAGGACCAGTCAAAATGTCTTCACTCTGTTGGTATAAAGCACGTTCCAGTCCTCAATATGTAGCAAGTACAACTACACAAACACACACACACACACACACACACACACACAACCCTCCATTAACCGTTTACAAGCTCATAAAATTTGATCCTAACTACATCCTGTCTGGGAGTATCCCAATCCCCTACTTAGTGGACTGAATAAAGAGTTTAGGATGACGCCAAACCCAGATAGCAAGAAGACACTGAAAAAAATTCCCTATTGATTTTCCATCTGTATCATCATTATGGCTGAGATTGAAACCTCAATGCTAAATAAATGTTGGCTCTCCATTACAATACCAATGAAACCTGACAGTACAGTGATATTTATGACAGCAACGTTGGAATAACATTCATTTATAGCTGTCCTGATTGAGCATCGATTTATTGTTGACCAGGAAATGATGACACGATATTATTGTCAAGTCAACGATTTATCATTGACCAGGAGACCATCGTGTGGTAGACCGGTGTTACTGCACACCACACATCTCATTTCTTTATCCATATCCATATCCAAATGCTTAAGGTGCAATTTGAAATTGCGAACTAAAAAAATATTTATGGAAATAAATCAATTTTGAAAAAAGTCTCAAATATCATAAAAAATGTTATGCTCACATGAGGTGGTTTTTCAGACGATTCAATAAAGCGATATTTCGCAAAATTGAAATGGAAACACATGTTTTACATTTAAGTCACATGACTTTGGCATGAAGAACAATGAAAAAGCCACCTGTCTGAAAAAAAAAAAAAGAGTACACTACAAGAGCTATCGCGAGAAGAAAAAAACCCGGCTTTAATCACAAAACATCACTCAGTAGAAACACAAACCATTCACAAATGTGTTTTGGTAAAATTTTTAAAATATTGTTCCTATTTTGCGCAAAACCACAACGGAAACCCGACTACTGAAATATTAAAAATTGGTCATCATACACCGAGTTCACTCTACAGCTTTATAAACACCTAGACACTAAGTTACTTTTGTCAGTTAGCTTACGTTAGTTTCCTGTCGGGTTTTATGATATTAGTAGTAGCTATGACGTAGGATTAGCTAGGAGCAGTTAAGAGGAAGAGAGGTGTGAGTATAGTTTGTAGACAACTCAAACTCTGAACAAAGACAAAACTCGTGAAGTACAGTCTTCAGTGTAGGTTTATCTCTTCCAATGATAAAGTTAACAATTTGGGTGAAGATATACCTCTCATTACCGTTACCGTTACGAGCATCAGCAGCATTTCGAAAGCTCCACGAGAGACTTTCCAGCCTCTATTTAGCAAAGAGAGTTCTGGTTGATGACATTTCCGATAGATTCCACCAGACCCTTGCAGTCTTGTGAGAAGTTGTTTGTAGATAAAACGTATTGTTGAATAATATGGGGCTAAGTTCAATCTTAAGCGAGGGTGCAAAAGTGGTGAAGAATCAACACTGGAGTTTAATATTGATGATTCAATGAAATGAAAAAACGTTGACGGAAAAATGTTGATTTAGCGTACAGTAGTTTCGATGAATGTTTGCGATCTGGGAACTTAGCTGCTAACATGATTAGCCGCTAATCCTGAAGCGAGTTTCTACCTGTTTCAATCTCCTCCATTAGTTATTCATAGGTTTTCTTGCAAAAACGACACAAAGTCTGTGCTTCCTTTCCCTCCTTCTTTCCCTTCACATCGGTCCTCTTCCTCTCACTCATGCCCTTTAGGAGCGTTCCTAATGGTCTTTTAATTTTTTGAAGTGGTTATTTTTAGCTAAAGATAATCGAGGTGGAAACTCCCATCTGTCCCATGTACAGGCCAGCTGCTCTGCTTTTCTTTTTCAGCAGGATAAAAAATAAAAAAAACATGAGTGAGTGAAGAAAAAATGCACTTTAGAATGACTGCATGGAGGGTGGTTGTCGCTAAGCGCTACTGTAGCTCGGAGCGGAGCAGATGTTTTGAGCTTTAGGTGTTTAAAATATCGCGTGATATGATGCGCTTACAGCCATCAATCTGTTTCCTGGACATTTCTCTCGTTCCTGTTTTGAGGTCATGATTTGTGCTCAAATCCACATCTTGGTAGCATTTCAGCAGCTTCGCAACAGCAGTGAGCAGTGAAATGAAATGATAACAGTTTCTGATATTTTATCAACGAGTCAGTGAGTGGAAGAGAACAAATGAAGTGATATTAAAAGACACCTGAAGAAAATATGCTTGTGTGTTTATGGTATTAATAAAAAATACTTAATAGTTTTTACGTTGAGAGTTATCAGTGCAGCTAC
Source organism: Neoarius graeffei (assembly GCF_027579695.1). Lineage (NCBI taxonomy): Eukaryota > Metazoa > Chordata > Actinopteri > Siluriformes > Ariidae > Neoarius > Neoarius graeffei. The sequence continues at coordinate 66,882,201 of NC_083584.1, forward strand.
GCAACTAAACTCATTCCTTCATCAAGGATCCACACTATGCTATGCTAAAAGCTAAAACACACACGCAGACACACATTTGCTGGCCACTTTATTAGGAACACCCCTACATCCACCTGGTGTTTGATGCAGTTCTCTAATCAGCCGATCTCTTGACAGCAGCACGATGCATCAAATCATGCAGATACAAATTAAGAGCTTCAGTTAATGTTCACTAACATTCAAACATCAGAATGGGAAACTTGAAGGGTGTTCACACGGCACATATTTGCATCGATGCTGCACCGATGTATTTTGTTGCGATATATCTTACACCGGTGTAAATTTTGTGAAGCGTTCACACGTCACAAACCTGCTTACTAGAGAGAAGCGTGTTAGCACCGGTGCAGCCCCACTTGCGTTCACACGGCAGTTTTTGCGACCGTGCTATAGTCGCAAAAACTTTATTACTATCATTTCCTTTGATAGTAATAAAGTTCTGATATAATTTCCTTTTATTACTATCATTTCCTATCATTATTACTATCATTTCCGATAGTAATAACGCGGAAATGAAATATGCACATGCGTGAAAATGTACTTCCTTTTCCCGGTTGTCATGGCATCACCAAGCGCCGGGAAAACAACCTGGATGAAGACACGAGTGTTGCCAGATACTGCTGACGTTTTCCAGCCCAAAATATGTTCAAATCCGCCAAAATGCATTTAAAACCGCCCAATCTGGCAACACTGGAAGACACGCAGTTCTGTTGTTGTTGATATTCGCCATTTTGGAAGCGCAAAATACCAGGATGCAAATTATGCAATGCCCGTATGTAATCAACTCTCCTCACGCGTAGCGAGTCTACCCCTGTAGCGTTCAGACGTCCCATTTTATATCGGTGTTGCCCCGCAAACTAGCATTTACTCCGGAGTAAATTTCTTAAACCACCTCCCGAGCAGGGTTAGAGTTGCACCGGTTTAAGCAGCTTTCAGGGGCTACACCGGTATAACTTTGTACCGTGTGAACGCTCTACCGGGGCAGCCCCGGTGCTACACTGGAGTAAAAGTTGCCGTGTGAACACCCCTATTGTGATCTCAAAGTGTGACTTTCTTTCACTGTGGCATGCGTGTTGGTTTAAGCCAGATGGACTCATTGGAGTATTTCAGAAACTGCTGATCTCCTGGGGTTTTCACACACAACAGTCTGTAGAGTTTACACAGAATGGTGCGAGAAACAAAAAACACTGAGCGAGTGAGCAACAGTTCTGTGGGTGGAAACAAACGTCTTGTTAATAAGAGAGGTCAAAGGAAAATGGCCAGATTGGTTTGAGCTGCCAGGAAGGAAGGATAATCACTCTTTACAACCGTGGACGGCAGAAAAGCATCTCAGCATGCAACAGCAGAGGAACGCATTGGGTTCTGCTCCTGCAGCCGAGAACAGGAATCTTACAATCAACAACAAGTTCCTTTTAAAGCGGCCACTGAGTGTACAAGTCTCCAATCTCCAAATCATTTCCTCTATCTCTTATGATCCCATATGACTTTAAGAAGCTTCAAACCAAACTTTGATTCATTTCCTGTCTTGGAGTTTACAGTAGAACTACTCCACTCATTTCCTCATGTCTCACTCCGGTCACGTCCTTGTTAGATCGTCCTTCCTTTGCTCTTCCTGTCCTGTGCCTGTCCGTTAATGGCAGCAGATGCAAAATTAATCGTGCCGGCACAGATCGAGAGTGACAGCTGAAGAGGAATGACTCTGAGCTCAGCACATACTTTCAGTGAAGATACCGATCAACAGTTATCCGTGATGACTTCTTAAGCTTTCCAATGACATATCTAAAATAAAATCCGAACCAATGTTAAAAATGTAAGAGATGCAGTAGACATTCAGTATATTCAGAAAAATAAAGTGGCACACAATTTCGAATCACGTTAATGAATCCAAACCAACCATCCCGACTCTCAGAATGTAGGATCTTTCAGACTTTCTCACAAACAAGCATTTTAGATCAAACCAAAATGTTTCGGATGAGAATTCAGCTCAGTTCTCATGAGCACCATGGACTCATTGTTAATTGCGTAGAAAATGATTCAAATTTCAAAGCCAGTTTAACAATGCATAATTTCAGCCCTCTTTTCTTACTTACGATTATTACTCATCACACATCTGTATGAGATTCAAACAAAATCTCGGCTGTGCGACAGAATGCGTTCTCCATGTCAGATTATACAATGAAGATCCTCTGACGATAGACCTGTGATCACATCATCAACCAACGTGATTTTGAAATCAACTCGTGCGGAAAATAAACCAGGGTTCTCCACGAGGGGTTTTAGAGGGGCGGGCCGCCCCCCTTTCTGTGATTCCTGCCCCCCTTTCTGTGAGTCCCGCCCCCATTTAATTTCTGCCGCCCCTTTACAAAAGGAAGAGACGTCCCTTTGTTTTCTTTGTGACAGATAGCCTTTCTCTGTTGGAGTACCGACAACACCCGAGTGTGAAACTCATTTACCAGCAATTAGTTTAGTCAGTCTGACGATTATAGTCTAAGAAAAGCGTTTCACACTTCGGCGTTTTTGACACATTGCTCTTGCGCCGGGAGATAACACGCTGTGGCAGCGGGGGCGTGGTCAAGCATCGGTCTGTGACAGGAAGGCGGAGTCAGGGAAGGTAAGTGGTAGAATCACTACATCTGTCGTTAATTAATGTGTTTGTGTATCTTCCCAGTGACCGCGCCCTATTTAAGGAGAGAGAGCGAGAGCAGAGGGAGCGCTCTCCCCAACCAGACGGCTGATGTGTGTGCGTGAGAGTATATATGAACGCTGAAAAGCTGAATAAAAGAGAGTTTTGTGAACTCAGTTCTGGCCTGCCGTCCTTCTGTGCTCCACCCACCTACATGAACTGTCACAGTGGTGCTGAAACCCGGGAGAGCACAGAAGGACGGCAGGCCAGAACTGAGTTCACAAAACTCTCTTTTATTCAGCTTTTCAGCGTTCATATATACTCTCACACACACATCAGCCGTCTGGTTCAGGAGAGAGCTCCCTCTGCTCTCGCTCTCTCTGCTTAAATAGGGCGCGGTCACTGGGAAGACACACAAACACATTAATTAACGACAGGTGTAGTGATTCTGCCACTTACCTTCCCTGACTCCGCCCTCCTGTCACAGACCGATGCTTGACCACGCCCCCGCTGCCACACACACCTTTATAATAACATGTGAATCGACACCAAATTCGAGATAACTGATTGTTATAGTTAAAACAACATCTTTTCAATGTACTTTACTCTCTAAAAAAAATATTTTTTTCCAGTGGTGCCTGCAATTACATTTCCATTTCAAACAATGTCAGCTTTTGTGGAGCAGTGTGAATATAGTTAATACAAAAACTTCTGTACTTTTCTGTTCTTTTTTTGTAGTTTGCTAAATAAAAAAATATTTTTTCCAGTTCCATTTCAAACAATGTGTCTGAATATGATGTGTGTGTAATGTTTGATGTATGATGTGTTTTGTACCAGTCCAATTGATTCCTCTATTCTAAATGATTATTATTTGAGAGTATTTTATGCAAAATTTATGGAAATGACATATGTAAATGTATGCAAATTTGTTTCAAGGTCATCCGATTGACCCCCACCCCCCTATATTTTCAATCCGTGGAGAACCCTGTAAACATAACCGTTCTTTGAAGTGATCTTGAGGATATCACAAGAAGGATTTGTTTTTGCTCATTAGCATGTTTCATTTACGTTTCTTTCACATCATTGCCGTATTTGTAGCTGTATTGTGAACTGCTGTCTTTCTATTGGTGGAATATGGATGAGTGTCAAAGCAGAACATCTTCGCCATCAGCCACCCTTGGCGGCTGATCTTCTCAGATCTTATTGGTTAATGGTCTTTCATACAAGATCGTATCAAGATCAGGCTTTCGTACTAGACTGTCGCTCATTTTCAACCCTGCGTCATGCCATATTCTCATCTCATCTCATTATCTCTAGCCGCTTTATCCTGTTCTACAGGGTCGCAGGCAAGCTGGAGCCTATCCCAGCTGACTACGGGTGAAAGGCGGGGTACACCCTGGACAAGTCGCCAGGTCATCACAGGGCTGTCATGCCATATTGAACAGACAAAAAACCTAACTGTGTCCACACACAACCAATCCATCAGGGTAATCTGGAGGAACCTTGGTGTCCCAGAACTGTCTCAGAGATCACTAGGCTGCTAAGCCACTTCCCCATCAACACCATCCAGATGTGTTACCATGGCACCTTCACAAACATTTTGTTTTTTGATCATGAGATGCAACAAATAGAAAATTGGACAGAATGAACAGTCATGTGCCTTGTTCATGATTCTTTGTTCATGCAAATAATGTGGGATGAACTTTTGGTGATCATCAACTCCATACTACCAGCTAGAAGCAAGTGCTGTTAGCTTGTTAATCAGATACAGCTTCTTGATTGGTTGGTGGAAATTATCATAAACCAAGTGTTTTGTGATACCAAGCTTTACTTTGACAATTCATTTGTTAAATCTTCATAGGATCTATTTTGACCTTGAAATCCAATGTATTCAGCTTTGAACTGAAAGATCATGTAAACCTTAATTGGGGAAGATCATTATTACATTGATCATTCCCTGATTAGCAAGCTGATGTCGATACAAGTAGCACAGATTTAGTCACCAGTGGATGGTGGACTAAAAGGCAAAACTATACATCAGATAAGTCCTGTACCTTCTCGATTAGGATTGGAAATTTGAGATATTGGCCACATCAGATTAATTAGTATCGAAGCAAATGGCAGCAGGTCACAGGCCAGAGAGGAATCGATGAACCAGCAAACAGGACAGTCAACAAAACCTCAGGCATTTTGGTCATGTTCCAGCTTGGAGTTTTGTACCTTTTCTGTGCAGCATCGATTCTGGAAAGGAACCGTCTAAAAATAAAAAAAAATGCTAAGCAGCACAATTTCTCTAGTATAAGATATAGATCGGGGGACAGAAGTAGAGCTTCGGAATTTCAGGTGTATAAGATGGTCTAAAAGCCAACCCAAAAACTGATGTTCTTAAAACATGGAAATGTAAGAGTGATGTTGAGTGAGGTAGTTCCATTATGTGTCAGGAAAACATTAGAATTCCATTTCATGCCATATTCTCATCAAAGCTCCAGTACAAATTGAAGGGAAACACCATTTCCCCAACATGTCTCAACTTTTCAACTGTATTTAAGGTACGAGATAAAATTATGATTGTTTTCTTGTTATAAAATACACAACGGGGTGGCACAATGGTGTAGTGGTTAGTACCGTCGCCTCACAGCAAGAAGGTTCTGGGTTTGAGCCCAGATGGGGGCCTTTCTGTGTGGAGTTTGCATGTTCTCCCCGTGTCTGTTTCCTCCGGTTTCCCCTACAGTCCAAAGACATGCAGGTTAGGCTAATTGGTGGCTCTAAATTGACTGTAGGTGTGAGTGTGAATGGTTGTTTGTTTCTATGTGTCAGCCCTGTGATGATCTGGCGACTTGTCCAGGCTGTACCCCGCTTCTCGCCCACAGTCAGCTGGGACAGGCTCCAGCTTGCCTGCGACCCTGCACAGGATAAGCAGTTACAGATAATGGATGGATGGATGGAAAACACTGTTTCAATTTGTTAAGAAATCAGGGATGTGGCTAGCAGCATTCCGTGTTCTAAGTGGGACAGATGTTATCTCAAGAACAGGTACACATCGAGAAAAGTGCTTTCTTTAATTGAGTTCCACTGCTGGAGGTGTGTCCTGATAATCGATTAAACAATATATCACATTATTATACATACGGGCCACTTTTTCCATGGCATAAAAACATGTGTTCTATTCCCTTCTAGTGGGTTTATTGATGGTGTGCAATATTGTTATCATATTGCTTATCCTCCATGTATTATGCTACTCTCCCCAATGGAGAATGAGCATGCAATATTGTTATAATATTGCACGTTGTCATGACAACATGATGTCACACATCAGAGCTCATGTGAAGATCCAATGACAAAACTTTTCTGCTGCACATGTGCACAATCATTTCTTTGTCAGACGGGAAAGAGAGAAGACGGGGTTAATTCAGTGCTCGGATTAAGCACTAAATAAATAAACTGAAAGCAAAGATGCATTGAACACCCCGACAGGCTACCAAAACTTAATTATACAGGGTGTTTCAAAAAATGTATATTATTTGAGATGTAAATATCCCAGAAACTACAGTGGTGCTTGAAAGATTGTGAACCCTTTAGAATTTTCTATATTTCTGCATCAATATGACCTAAAACATCATCAGATTTTCACACAAGTCCTAAAAGTAGATAAAGAGAACCCAGTTAAAAGGATAGTTCGGGATTTTTGACATGAATCTGTATGGCATCCCCATCAATAGTGTCGTGCAAACACACTGACTTACCCCTGACAGCATCCTGTGAGTCCAGTTCTAGTCCAGTTTTGGTCCAGACGAAAGTAGTCCGGCAAGTTTGTTGGGGTCACGAAAGTAAAACGTTTTTCGTCTCAAAACAGTATGTGTTCAAAAGAGTGATATATTTGCATCACAAAACCGTTGCCAAATAAAAAGTCAGACCTCGAAATCGCTTGGCACTATTTTCTCTCCCTTCTTATCACTGCGCGCTGCCACCAGGTGACAGCCACGGCTGTTTCATTCATTGTTTTAGTGATGGGAATTTCGGCTCTTTTTCGGGAGCCGGCTCTTTTGGCTCTTCTTACTATAAGGAGCCGGCTCTTTCGGCTCCCAAACGGCTCCTGAGATTTTATTTTTGATTTAAAGGAATACGCCACCCCCAGATGAAATTGAGTCAGTCCCTGCAGTCCCTAGAGTTGGATGAGTGAGCCAAAGCGTTTTGTAGCCGACCCAGCCATTGTCCTGATCTATAAACGCCCAGGTTAGCTTAGCTTAGCGTAGTCGCTGTAATCCGGGGTGTCCAGCTAGCATTGTCATTGCAAAAGTGAATTAAATAACTCAAGATTTTTTATAATTATTTCTCATGACTTGTACATTCACATCGAGTACACATATCAATGCAAATTAACACGAAGGGATTTACTAGACCAATTTATATCTGGAACTATTTTCAGCCACAGCACAGGCAAAGCACCGCTGCAGGCGCAAAGACACCGCGCAGCACCTGAAAACGGGTGCACAGTGCCTGAAAACCCATTTTCAGGCGCTGCGCGGTGTCTTTGCGCCTTCCTTTTCCTACCTATTCCTTTAATTGCTGCAATTAACTAGTTAATTCTGATTCTATTTCTCCTCTCAGTTATAATCTGCCCTGCTTTTGAAAAGATCCTCTCTGGGGGGACAGATGCTGCCACTATACACATCCTCCGTGCCATCACGTGTGTAAGCCGTGGATAGAGTGCAACCTTGGTCTCCCACCAGCTTAGTGGGTCTGCGTTTCGCTGTCACCTGGCGGCAGCGCGCAGTGATAAGAAGGGAGAGAAAATAGTGCCAAGCGATTTCGAGGTCTGACTTTTTATTTGGCAACGGTTTTGTGATGCAAATATATCACTCTTTTGAACACATACTGTTTTGAGACGAAAAACGTTTTACTTTCGTGACCCCAACAAACTTGCCGGACTACTTTCGTCTGGACCAAAACTGGACAAGAACTGGACTCAGGGGTAAGTCAGTGTGTTTGCACGACACTATTGATGGGGATGCCATACAGATTCATGTCAAAAATCCCGAACTATCCCTTTAAGCAAATGAGACAAAAATATTCATCTCATCTCATTATCTCTAGCCATTTTACCCTTCTACAGGGTCGCAGGCAAGCTGGAGCCTATCCCAGCTGACTACGGGCGAAAGGCGGGGTACACCCTGGACAAGTCGCCAGGTCATCACAGGGCTGACACATAGACACAGACAACCATTCACACTCACATTCACACCTACGCTCAATTTAGAGTCACCAGTTAACCTAACCTGCATGTTTTTGGACTGTGGGGGAAACCGGAGCACCCGGAGGAAACCCACGCAGACACGGGGAGAACATGCAAACTCCACACAGAAAGGCCCTCGCCGGCCACGGGGCTCGAACCCGGACCGTCTTGCTGTGAGGCGACAGCGCTAACCACTACACTACCGTACCGCCCCGACAAAAATATTGTATTTGGTAATTTATTTATTGAGGAAAATGATCCAATATTACATATCTGTGAGTGTCAAAAGTATGTGAACCTCTAGGAATAGCAGTTAATTTGAAGGTGAAATTAGAGTCAGGTGTTTTCAATCAATGGGATGACAATCAGGTGTGAGTGGGCACCCTATTTTATTTAAAGAACAGGGATCTATCAAAGTCTGATCTTCACAACACATGTTTGTGGACATGTATCAAGGCACGAACAAAGGAGATTTCTGAGGACCTCAGAAAAAGTATTGTTGATGCTCATCAGGCTGTAAAAGGTTACAACACTACCTCTAAAGAGTTTGGCCTCCACCAATCCACAGTCAGACAGACTGTATATAAATGGAGGAAATTCAAGACCATTGTTACCCTTGCCAGGAGTGGTCGACACAACAAAGATCACTCCAAGAGCAAGGCGTGTAATAGTCGGCAAGGTCACAAAGGACCCCAGGCTAACTTCTAAGCAACTGAAGGCCTCTCTCACATTGGCTAAGGTTAATGTTCATGAGTCCACCATCAGGAGAACACTGAACAACAATGGTGTGCATGGCAGGGTTGCAAGGAGAAAGCCACTGCTCTCCAAAAAGAACATTGCTGCTCGTCTGCAGTTTGCTAAAGGTCATGTGGACAAGCCAGAAGGCTATTGAAAAAAATGTTTTGTGGACGGATAAGACCAAAATAGAACTTTTGGTTTAAATGAGAAGCATTATGTTTGGAGAAAGGAAAACACTGCATTCCAGCATAAGAACCTTATCCCATCTGTGAAACATGGTAGTGGTAGTATCATGGTTTGGGCCTGTTTTGCTGCATCTGGGCCAGGATGGCTTGCCATGATTGATGAAACAATGAATTCTGAATTATACCAGTGAATTCTAAAGGAAAATGTCAGGACATCTGTCCATGAACTGAATCTCAAGAGAAGGTGGGTCATGCAGCAAGACAACGACCCTAAGCACACAAGTCGTTCTACCAAAGAATGGTGAAAGAAGAATAAAGTTAATGTTTTGGAATGGCCAAGTCAAAGTCCTGACCTTAATCCAATCGAAATGATGTGGAAGGACCTGAAGCGAGCAGTTCATATGAGGAAACCCACCAACGTCCCAGAGTTGAAGCTGTTCTGTATGGAGGAATGGGCTAAAATTCCTCCAAGCCGGTGTGCAGGACTGATCAACAGTTACTGGAAATGTTTAGCTTCAGTTATTGCTGCACAAGGGGGTCACACCAGATACTGAAAGCAAAGGTTCACATACTTTTGCCACTCACAGATATGTAATATTGGGTCATTTTCCTCAGTAAATAAATGACCAAGTATAATATTTTTGTCTCATTTGTTTAACTGGGTTCTCTTTATCTACTTTTAGAACTTGTGTAAAAATCTAATGATGTTTTAGGTCATATTTATGCAGAAATATAGAAAATTCTAAAGGGGTCACAAACTTTCAAGCACCACTGTACATAGTCTCAGCAAATGAAACTCATCAGGATTAAATGTTGAGCAATATAAAATGTATTCCTCTAAATTTGAATGAGAAATTCAAAAGATATGTGGATTCCATGAAAGATTTCACAAATTTTCAATAGGTGCACTGCCTGAGACAGACACACACAGACAGCCTTCCTCATTGAACTTTTTTGTGCCATGTCCAAATCTGCATTGCAGTTGGTGCATTTTTAGAAAATTCTCTTATAAATGCATGCTGCACAGTCTTGTTCGACTGTGTTCTAGCATACTCTAACTCACAAAACACCTTTTATTTTCCAGTGAATGGCATTTCTATTCCTAAAAAGATCAAAACAAAAAACATTAAACATAAAATTTTGACCTGTTTCCACACATGCTGTTAAAACTTGAGGTCAATTGAACAAGAAGTGGCAAAGTTATTCGATTGTGAAATTATATAAAATTTTTTGAAACACCCTGTATATTCTTCACACATATTTACAAGAGAAAAACATACCAACAGACATCGAAAAACTGGAAAAGAGACACATCGGAGACGTAAAACTTCCACACTAGCAAGTGACTGACAGTTTGTACACAAACATGGCTGCCAGGTTTGCTTCATTAAAAGCCAAAGGTTTAAAGAGAAAGACACACTGGACACCCAAAAGTCTACCAAAACTTCACTGGATATTTTTCACGCATATTTACAAGAGAAAACTAGAAAAAAGACATGTTGGAGATGTAAAACTTCCACGCTAGCGAGTGACTGTGACAGTTTGTACACAAGCATGGCCGCGAGGTTTGCTTTGCTAAAAGCGGAAGATTAAAAGCTGAAGATTTAAACAGAAAGACGCGCTGAACACCTGAAAGGCTACCAGAACTTCACTGGATATTCTTCATGCATATTTACAAGAGAAAAACATACCAACGGACATTGAAAAACTGGAAAAGAGAGCAACAGCGGAAATATTGCCAAAGTTCTACTTGGAGGTGAGAAAAAGTGACGGAGACTTTTACAAGAGGACTTCACTCGTGGACTTCACTCAGCAAAGCCCTTTTGTTTTGAACAACTGCAGTGTAACAATTAACTACAACCAAAAGTAACTGTGAACTTGAACTGTCAACATGGATATCGTTTGTATATAAGTTGTGTTGTTGTTCAGGCTTTTTGGACTCGGACCATTTTTATTGTTAGAACTTTGACTTTGTACATGTACATTGGATTGACAGAACATTGAATTACATTCGATCAGAATCAGCATTTAATACTGGTAAGTTACCCCCGTTCTTAACTTTCTGTAAAATCTATAATAGTTTCATTGAATGTGTATGTGACTCTAAATTGACCGTAGGTGTGAATGTGAGTGTGAATGGTTGTCTGTGTCTATGTGTCAGCCCTGCGATGACCTGGCGACTTGTCCAGGGTATACCCTGCCTTTCGCCCATAGTCAGCTGGGATAGGCTCCAGCTTGCCTGCGACCCTGTAGAACAGGATAAAGCGGCTAGAGATAATGAGATGAGATGAGTTTCATTGAATGTGTATGTGACTCTAAATTGACCGTAGGTGTGAATGTGAGTGTGAATGGTTGTCTGTGTCTATGTGTCAGCCCTGCAATGACCTGGCGACTTGTCCAGGGTGTACCCCGCCTTTCGCCCATAGTCAGCTGGGATAGGCTCCAGCTTGCCTGCGACCCTGTAGAATAGGATAAAGCGGCTAGAGATAATGAGATGAGAGGGAAATTGGCGGGGGGTTTTCGTGGTCTATCATGATATATTCCATTCAGCTACTCGTCTTTGACTTGTTCAGTATCATGCTAGCTGAATGGGATATATCTGATAGACCACGAAAGAAGCCAGCCAATATTATTTCAATATTCCATGCAACACATTCCTTAGCTAACATTTGGACAAATCTGAACAAATCACAAATAAGTCACTGGTTAAGAGTTATACCAAGTGCCACGTCATGGTGTTTGATCATATGTAAACCTCTAGCCTCTAATAGGCTAAATGTATCACGTGCTAGGTGCTACACCTTTGTTTCAGTCTTCTGCATCATGCATTAAATCTGTTCTCATGTGAAGTACAGGAGTTGCATGTTTGTATGCATTGCTGCACCCCAACTTTCTTTAAAGCCTGCCTCCCAAACTGAAGTGCTAAAGTATGCACAGCCATGGGTGCAGATCCCGGGGGGGACGGGGGGACATGACACCCTCCCCCCAATTTCTGAAAAACATGAATTGTCCCCCACAATAAAAATCCCCTAAATTATTCAAAATTGTACAAACAAATGTACACTACTGTTCAAAAGTTTGGGGTCACCCAGACAATTTTGTGTTTTCCATAAAAAGTCACACTTTTATTTACCACCATAAGTTGTAAAATGAATAGAAAATATAGTCAAGACATTTTTCTGGCCATTTCGAGCATTTAATCGACCCCACAAATGTGATGCTCCAGAAACTCAATCTGCTCAAAGGAAGGTCAGTTTTATAGCTTCTCTAAAGAGCTCAACTGTTTTCAGCTGTGCTAACATGATTGTACAAGGGTTTTCTAATCATCCATTAGCCTTCTGAGGCAATGAGCAAACACATTGTACCATTAGAACACTGGAGTGTTATACCCTGTCCACACTAGGGATTTTGTACCGATACGATACTACTTTCGTACCGCAACACCTGTCCACACTAGCAACTATACCGGTACTGTAGCAGTATAACTGTATCGGTACGAAACCCAGAAATGTATGGGTTTCGTACCGGTACAGTATCGGTACTGCAGCGCTTCGCTGTAGTGTGGACAGATGAAGCGGTTCTGTATTGATACAAATATAATGCGCATGCGCAAAGTCACACACCTCAATCGATGTCTTCGCTGAATAAAATAGTGAAGAACGGAGATTCGTTTTCTTTGTTTCTTTCTCAACTGCCTCGCGCGCTTTATACGATTCGACTGAATAAATGACCACCAGAAATACAGACTGTACACTGACAACAAAAAGCACACACACGTTGTTTCATCCGCCATATATTCTCGGAAGGAAGTTACTCGGTAACCACGGAAACATTTCGCGCATGCGCATTTCAACTACCGTGAAAGAAAACCGCAAACATTTCTCGCTAGTGTGGACAGATGCACTAAACTGTACCGGTATACTTTGTATCGATACAGTTATACCACTATCGTACCGGTATATATGTGAACACAGCAATAGTTGCTGGAAATGGGCCTCTATACACCTATGTAGATATTGCACCAAAAACCAGACATTTAGTAGAATTTAGCTAGAATAGTCATTTACCACATTAGCAGTGTATAGAGTGGATTTCTGATTAGTTGAAAGTGAGCTTCATTGAAAAGAACACTGCTTTTCTTTCAAAAATAAGGACATTTCAAAGTGACCCCAAACTTTTGAACGGTAGTGTATTTTCAGACAAATGATTCCCTGAGGGTGGCACGGTGGTGTAGTGGTTAGCGCTGTTGCCTCACAGCAAGAAGGTCCGGGTTCGAGCCCCGTGGCCGGCGAGGGCCTTTCTGTGCGGAGTTTGCATGTTCTCCCCGTGTCCGCGTGGGTTTCCTCCGGGTGCTCCGGTTTCCCCTACAGTCCAAAGACATGCAGGTTAGGTTAACTGGTGACTCTAAATTGACCGTAGGTGTGAATGTGAGTGTGAATGGTTGTCTGTGTCTATGTGTCAGCCCTGTGATGACCTGGCGACTTGTCCAGGGTGTACCCCGCCTTTTGCCCGTAGTCAGCTGGGATAGGCTCCAGCTTGCCTGCGACCCTGTAGAACAGGATAAAGCGGCTAGAGATAATGAGATGAGATGAGATGAGATGAGATGAGATGATTCCCTGTGCAGTACTTTTTGAATGATGTGGCGAGCCTCTATGAAGTTGTGATTTATGGTTGCATGGTATGAGTTGCATACGGGGAAAAAAAAAAAAATCACTTTTGTGCCCCCCCCCCCAATCCTGACATCGGATCTGCACCCCTGTGCACAGCGCTCCAAACTTCCAAGCGCGAGCTCGTCACGTGGCAACAGAGCTCTTCTTAATCGTCTGGAGGATTACAGGACCGCAAGCACGCGCCGTCTGGCTCTTCCCGTCCTGTCGCGTCGGCATCTCCAACATGACCGCGAGCTCGTGCTTGAATCGAACCTTGCTCCGTGGCCTCGCGCAACTTTCAGACCCGGTTGCAACCTTGACTGCAACTCTTTGCAAGCGCTCGCGCGTTCCTGGCACAATGAAAACTCATTCTCACACACCTCAGACTCCATCTCAGGGTGCATGCGCGGACTTGGAATGAAACATTCCTTACCTTCGACGCACAAGAGCCATGCAATCCATAAATTGTGAGTGCTCAGCATCGTTCCTGGATTTCTGGGTTTATTCAGAACTGGATCTGATTATATTTCTTGCAGATCAGTGTCTCCAGAGTTTCTTGCTCGGAAAAGACTCACAGTGCATGAATCAAGTCTTTGTCACGGAGCACTATTTTTCATTCAAATCTAAAAGGTCAAACCGCTGCATTTCTGCGCCACTTCATCTCCACGCGCTCCTCTTTCTTTGCATTCCGTCTTTAACGGATTACCGAAATTCTCCTCCTTTTGTCCGCAGATTCTTTTATTTTTGCTCCTCGCATGTCCGCCGCAGGATCAACAATTTATTATTTATGATGATATTGATTCGTATTATTATTATTATTATTATTATTATTATTATTATTCATGCAACCGTGAGAAACAGGAGGAAACCGCACGCGCGAGTTCCGGCTGAGAGCGCCAGACAGTGCATGGCCGTGCGTCTTGACCGCGCGCGCTCCGGGTCCGCTATGCTGACAGGCGCGCGGCGTCCCGGAGACGGACTTTTTTTTTTTTTTTTTCCTCCTGCCGCTGTTTCCGTGGAGACACCGGTGACGCCATCGGGAGGAAGGGTTGGGGCAAGGGAGGAGTGGAAATGACGCCATCTTGTGGCAACGAAGAGAAACAGAGAGAGAGAGAGAGATGATTCAGTGGGCTCATCTCATCTCATTATCTGTAGCCGCTTTATCCTGTTCTACAGGGTCGCAGGCAAGCTGGAGCCTATCCCAGCTGACTACGGGCGAAAGGCGGGGTACACCCTGGACAAGTCGCCAGGTCATCACAGGGCTGACACATAGACACAGACAACCATTCACACTCACATTCACACCTACGCTCAATTTAGAGTCACCAGTTAACCTAACCTGCATGTCTTTGGACTGTGGGGGAAACCGGAGCACCCGGAGGAAACCCACGCGGACACGGGGAGAACATGCAAACTCCGCACAGAAAGGCCCTCGCCGGTCACGGGGCTCGAACCCGGACCTTCTTGCTGTGAGGCGACAGCGCTAACCACTACACCACCGTGCCGCCCGATTCAGTGGGCTATTCCTTACAAAGTTAGAAGTGCATTGTGGCTATTCTGTACAGCACTAGGTGCCTTGTGGGATTTGATCATCAACACTCTACTTACATGTTTACAGAATAACTAGTGCACTAGATAAGTGTAGTGACCTGCACTGCAGTGGAAAAAGACGGTCGAGTAGCATTA
Source organism: Neoarius graeffei (assembly GCF_027579695.1). Lineage (NCBI taxonomy): Eukaryota > Metazoa > Chordata > Actinopteri > Siluriformes > Ariidae > Neoarius > Neoarius graeffei. Next base: position 66,897,351 of record NC_083584.1, read on the forward strand.
GATTAGATTAGATTAGATTAGATTAGATTAGATTAGATTAGATTCACTTTATTCATCCCACATCGGGGAAATTCACGTGTTACAGTAGCAAGAAAATGTCAAACAGATAACAAATAAAACTGAAATAAAAATTAGACAAACGAAGGATTAAATACAGAGGGCTATTTGCATTATCTACCATGAAAAAGTGTAGAAAAATTGCCTTATTGAGAGGCTCGGAAAAACTGCACATTACAGGTAGACTCTGTATACACACACACACACACACACATATATATGGCAGCACGGTGGTGTAGTGGTTAGCGCTGTCGCCTCACAGCAAGAAGGTCTGGGTTCGAGCCCCGGGGCCGGCGAGGGCCTTTCTGTGCGGAGTTTGCATGTTCTCCCCGTGTCAGCGTGGGTTTCCTCCGGGTGCTCCGGTTTCCCCCACAGTCCAAAGACATGCAGGTTAGGTTAACTGGTGACTCTAAATTGAGCGTAGGTGTGAATGTGAGTGTGAATGGTTGTCTGTGTCTATGTGTCAGCCCTGTGATGACCTGGCGACTTGTCCAGGGTGTACCCCGCCTTTCGCCCGTAGTCAGCTGGGATAGGCTCCAGCTTGCCTGCGACCCTGTAGAACAGGATAAAGCGGCTAGAGATGAGATGATATATATATATATATATATATATAAAAGTATGCATAAAAAATAGTTTAGGGCCTATATTATTGCACATAATAATTGCATCGATGAGAGATGGCAGAGGTAGTAGTGGTGAAGTAGTGCAAATACGTATAATGACAAACAGGTTATTGGTGCTACATTACAAGTTGTGGGTGTTATACAGTCTGACAGCAGTAGGTATGAATGACCTGCAGTACCTCTCCTTCTTACACCGTGGGTGTAGCAGTCTACTACTAAACGAGCTGCTTCAAGCCCCCACAGCCTCATGTAGGGGGTGAGAGGGGTTATCCATGATTGAGGTCAGCTTGGCTAACATCCTCCTCTCACCCACCACCTCAATGGAGTCCAGAGGACAGTCCAAGACTGAGCCAGCCCTTCTGACCAGTTTATTAAGCATCACATTCACTGCCCATACCATCTCAGTCTCATCTCATTATCTCTAGCCGCTTTATCCTGTTCTACAGGGTCGCAGGCAAGCTGGAGCCTATCCCAGCTGACTACAGGCGAAAGGCGGGGTACACCCTGGACAAGTCGCCAGGTCATCACAGGGCTGACACATAGACACAGACAACCATTCACACTCACAGTCAATTTAGAGTCACCAGTTAACCTAACCTGCATGTCTTTGGGGGAAACCAGAGCACCCAGAGGAAACCCACGCAGACAACATGCAAACACCGCACAGAAAGGCCCTCATCGTCCACGGGGCTCGAACCCGGAACCTTCTTGCTGTGAGGTGACAGTGCTAACCACTACACCACCATGCCGCCCCAGTCTCATCTCTCTTAGCTTAATTCCCAAGCTCTCCACATGAGCACATCAGAGGGACAGCACATGTAGAGAGCTTGGGAATTAAGCTAAGAGAGATGAGACTGAGATGGTATGGGCACATCCTGAGATGGAGCTGCCAGGCAAACGAAAATGAGGAAGGCCAAAGAGGAGATACATGGATGTGGTGAGAGAGGACATGAAAGTGGCAGGTGTGGTAGAGAAGGATGCGGAAGATAGGGAGCAATGGAGACGAAAGATCCGCTGTGGCAACCCCTAATCAGGAGTAGCCAAAAGAAGAAGATTCACTACTGGACCATCTTTTGCCACCAACACAATATGCAGATACTGCAGTTTGCTTTTGCACTGCAGTACCATTCTGGACATACATCTTGCACATAAACTCCTCTGAATGATGAGTACAGATCAGTATGTGAGCACAGTTTCACAGACTCCCACTCAAGGGTGGGGACTAGGGGAGCTGGTCTGTCCACCTCCCTTGGAGCGCATCAGCATGTTGATTTTTATAATAATAATATATAGATTTAGGCACTGCCTAAAAGCGGAGCTCCTATCTGTTTCTGGGTTGTATAATTTTCTTATATCATAGCCAGTCTCTTTTGTTTTATTTCTTTACTGGCTAGCACTGGCCACTAGGCGGTGTGTATGACTGGCAATTACTAACACTGGCCACTAGGCGGCGTGTATGACTGGTAATTACTAACACTGGCCACTAGGCGGTGTGTATGACTGATAATTACTAACACTGGCCACTAGGCGGTGTGTATGACTGGCAATTACTAACACTGACCACTAGGCGGTGTGTATGACTGGTGGTACACGTACACAGACAAACCACAAAAAATCGACTCGATGGGTTTACCATTTTTTCTTCGGTATGGTGCTCCGCTGGAGCTCCGCTAATAATAATAATAATAATAATAATAATAATAATAATTCATGACTTCAAGAGAAGTTCCAGTCAACTCTCTATCAACATCAGCCTTGAAAGGTTCAGGATGATTTTAACCAGTAGATGGCGTTTTGAGCCATTTGTAACCCATAAAATTCAGATTTTTTTTTTTTTTTAAAGGTAGACTGACTTTCAGATTTCTCAAGTTTAGGACATAAAATGGATTTTCCTGACACCCAATTAATTTTGTTTAGTGGACCAAAAATGACTGAATTAGAATCACAAACTTCCAATTTTATTATTAGGGCCCGAGCACCATTCGGTGCGAAGACCCTATTGTTTTTCGAAGGATTATTATTATTATTATTATTATTATTATTATTATTATTATTATGTCATGCTTGGCTTTTTTTGAGGCATTTCCCATGCAATTCTCATGAAATTTGATACACATGCATTTCTCATGAAATTTGATACACACATCAGTCATTGTAACCGCTTCTCAGCCACAGACGTTTGGCCCCGGGCATGGCCCAGGGACTTCATAGCGCCCCCTAATTGAAACAAAACTCTTTAAAACTTATGGCTAGAACCTTACTCAGAACCCTTAAAAAATGACATGAATCATGATAGTTGTCCTAGCAACCTCATAAGATCTTACTAGAGGAGATGCCTGTCAAGCAAAACATTCAAAACCTTTCAAACTATGGGTTTCATACCATGAATGGTCTTGCCATACTTTGAATTGTATGGCTAGAACAATTCAGCATTATTAGGGCCCAAGCACCTAATGCTTGGTCAAGCAGTCCTGGTATTTGCAACATGCACATCACCTTTGAACATTTGATGAATATTTGACATGTGACTGTTTTGCTGGGTGGCGGAATGTCCTGGGTTGCAGAACCACACGTGCGAGGGCCCGTCAAGACCGCTAGCGGCTTTAATTATTATTATTTTTTAAATAGAACAATTAATGAATTTAGGGCCATGTGGCCCTGAATTCTCCACTATTTTTTCCTGCTTCACCATGACCCAATTCAAGATACTATGTCATGCATCATGTGGTGAGCTTTCCTCATTCGCACAAGGCATTGTGGGATACAAATTTGAAACAGGAGAGAAAAATGGAGGACGTGAGTGTGTGAATGAAACATGAAAGACCGTCTACAGTAACGGAAAGCAAGAAGAAAAGATGTTATGTTGCGAAGGAAAGGAAACACAGGACCAAACTAATAAATATCGGCGGTCAGCGAGCACCTTGGTGCTCGTTTAGCGACAGAATGATGGAACTGTCAGTGCACACTCAAAGGTAAACCTGTAGATGGCAGTAATGCAACACTGTGGATGCCAGCTGCCATAAAACCCAAGAGAAGAAGAAGGTAAACCTGCACATGCACACACGGACTTCCTCTGTCTGCTTGACTGCATGAAGCGAGTGATTTCATACACATTATTTGTTTTAATCCCCTCAAATTAAATAACTTCCCAGCCACAGAATGGCCTGATTGTTTTTTTTTAGATATTGCAGAAATAAATGTATATCACAATGACCAAATTTCAGAGAGAAATAAATTTCACCGATTTAATGAAATTGAAAGGCCGTCTAGCTTAAAAAAAAACAAAGTTACTGTCAGTATTAACAGCATCATTACATTTTTTCATCACAGTACAGTTATATAATTTAGTTTACAGCTAAAAAAACACACTGAAGATTGCAGTACCACTTTATACATTAAAAGATGACCCAAATATGTGATTGTTTTTGAAATACTGAATCAACCATGTTAGATTTTTTTTTGTTTGTTTGGTTGGTTTTTTTAAAATAAACTGCTCACACATATGTATATCACATGATTTCTGAAGGCTGTCAGCCCTGCGATAACCTGGCGACTTGTCCAGGGTGTACCCCGCCTCTCGCCCATAGTCAGCTGGGACAGACTCCAGCTTGCCTGTGACCCTGTAGAACAGGATAAGTGGCTACAGATAATGGATGGATGGATGGATTTCTGAAGGCTGTCACTCAAAAAGTGAAACCGCACACCAAGTTTGCAAAAGTGCAAGCTAATTCTCAGGCTTTCACTTTTCACTTTCAAAATGTCACTTTTTGCAAAAACACCATGCACGATTCTTGAAGTAAGACACAAAAATTGAACATGAAGTGACTTGCTTGCCTTTTCCAAACACAACCAATCAAAATGCTACACTTACAGAACAATGGATATGAACATTGCATGAAGAGGAAAGAGCAGGGAGCAGTAGGAGATGAGAACAAGCACAAGGACAAGTTCAAGGAGGAAGAGATGGACAAAGAAAATAAATACATACAGACATGAAAAAATAAGTACAGTGGTGCTTGAAAGTTTGTGAACCCTTTAGAATTTTCTATATTTCTGCATAAATATGACCTAAAACAACATCAGATTTTCACACGAGTCCTAAAAGTAGATAAAGAGAACCCAGTTAAACAAATGAGACAAACAATATTGTACTTGGTCATTTATTTATTGAAGAAAATGATCCAATATTGCATATCTGTGAGTGGCAAAAGTATGTGAACCTTTGCTTTCAGTATCTGGTGTGAGCCCCTTGTGCAGCAATAACTGCAACTAAACGTTTGCGGTAACTGTTGATCAGTCCTGCACACCGGCTTGGAGGAATTTTAGCCCGTTCCTCCGTACAGAACAGCTTCAACTCTGGGATCTTGGTGGGTTTCCTCACATGAACTGCTTGCTTCAGGTCCTTCCACAACATTTCGAATGGATTAAGATCAGGGCTTTGACTTGGCCATTCCAAAACATTAACTTTATTCTTCTTTAACCATTCTTTGGTAGAACGACTTGTGTGCTTAGGGTTGTTGTCTTGCTGCATGAACCACCTTCTTTTGAGATTCAGTTCATGGACAGATGTCCTGACATTTTCCTTGAGAATTCGCTGGTATAATTCAGAATTCATTGTTCCATCAACGATGGCAAGCCGTCCTGGACCAGATGCAGCAAAACAAGTCCAAACCATGATACTACCACCACCATGTTTCACAGATGGGATAAGGTTCTTATGCTGGAATGCAGTGTTTTCCTTTCTCCAAACATAACACTTCTCATTTAAACCAAATATTCTATTTGCGTCTCATCCATCCACAAAACATTTTTCCAATAGCCTTCTGGATTGTTCACATGATCTTTAGCAAACTGCAGACGAGCAGCAATATTCTTTTTGGAGAGCGGTGGCTTTCTCCTTGCAACCCTGCCATGCACACCATTGTTGTTCAGTGTTCTCCTGATGGTGGACTCATGAACATTAACATTAGCCAATGTGAGAGAGGCCTTCAGTTGCTTAGAAGTTACCCTGGGGTCCTTTATGAACTTGGCGACTATTAGATGCCTTGCTCTTGGAGTGATCTTTGTTGGTCGACCACTCCTGGGGAGGGTAACAATGGTCTTGAATTTCCTCCATTTGTACACAATCTGTCTGACTGTGGATTGGTGGAGTCCAAACTCTTTAGAGATGTTTTTTTTCACCTTTTCCAGCCTGATGAGCATCAACAATGCTTTTTCTGAGGTCCTCAGAAATCTACTTTGTTCGTGCCATGATACACTTCCACAACCATGTGTTGTGAAGATCAGACTTTGATAGATCCCTGTTCTTTAAATAAAACAGGGCGCCCACTCACACCTGAATGTCATCCCGTTGATTGAAAACACCTGACTCTAATTTCACCTTCAAATTAACTGCTAATCCTAGAGATTCACATACTTTTGCCACTCACAGATATGTAATATTGGATCATTTTCCTCTATAAATAAGTGGCCAAGTATAATATTTTTTGTCTCATTTGTTTAACTGCGTTCTCTTTATCTACTTTTAGGACTTGTGTGAAAATCTGTTGATGTTTTAGGTCATATTTATGCAGAAATATAGAAAATTCTAAAGGGTTCACAAACTTTCAAGCACCACTGTACATCATTGAGAAATTGTAGACATTCCTCAACATATTTAAACAAGCAAACATTTCACCTTTTTGATGCGTATACTTGAACAAAACAACAAGGAAAATTAGCTATTTCAATCATTCAAACAAATCAATAGATATAATATTCTTCCATGGAGAAAGTAAGTATACCCTTGGCTTCAGAAGCTAGTACAGTATTGCCCCCTTTAAAATAATTGACCAACTATTCCACTCACCATAGTCAGCTGGGATAGGCTCCAGCTTGCCCACGATCCTGCACAGGATAAGAGGTTACAGATAATGAATGGATCAATGAATGCAAGTTTCCCAGTATCTGAGGCAGTGAGCCAACTCCGAACCATAACATTTCCACCACCATGCTTCACAGGTGGCATGAGGTTCTTCTCCTGAAAAGCAATGTTTGGTCTGTGCCACACATGTAATCTTACTGTGGCCAAGCATCTTGACCTTTGCTTTGTCTGTCCAGAGCACATTATTCCAAAAAGCCTGGTCTTTGCCTAGATGTTCATTGGCAAACTGTAGTCTTGCTTTAAATGTTCCTTTTGGACAGCAAAGACTTTTTCCTGGCATGCCTCCCATGCAGGTCAAATTTGTCCAATTGCTTTCTGAGTGTAGATGTATGCACTTTCACACCAAAAGTTGCAAGAGTTACCTGCAGATCCAGTGATGAATTTTTGTGGGTGTCAGTAACAGTGATGAGAGCACCAGCTCAAAACAGCCTTCATACATGGCCACTCTAAATTACAATTCCCAAGAATCTCAGCTGTCCCTGTCTCCTGCATATTAATTATATCTGTCACTCATTTCCTTGTCATTTAGTTCTGTTACTTAAACCCCTCTCTCACTCACTCCAGTTGCACAGTACCATTCAGTGTTTCATTCCTGTCATACCAAGCCATTTACTTTCTGCCTGTCTTCTCGTGATCTCAACTTTGTTTACATTCTCTTCGACCTCATCTTCTCTCCTTATCTACACTGCTCTGTTTGCCGATTGACTGACCCCTGCACATTACTCTGACTACAATTCTCATCCTCCGATTTGGCTTTGTTTCCAGTTTGCTTCACCTGCTCTCCCCTGTGCCTGCATCCATAAGTGCCTGCATTCAGACAGAATACTTCGCCGACATGGATGCAGCAGAGGAGGTGAAGCATACTGCTTTGAATGCTTAAGGGTGTCTCTTAGGAGAACATCAGCAGATGCTTTCTGACCTCAACACCAGGATGGCACAGCTTGCTGCTGTGATATTGCAAGCCCTCCTAACACGCCCTGAATCCTCCACAAGTTCCACCAAGCTTCTCTCGCTACCTGAGAAATATGCTGGCGATGCACCCAGCTGTAAAGGATTTCTGCTTCAGAGCTCCATGTACTTCTCTGCACTCCCCAGTATCACTGAGGAACAGAAAATCACTAAGTTCCTTTCATTGTTAATGGGAAAGGTGTTGCAATGGGCTAGTGCTGTTTGGGAGCATGAAGGTGAGCACACTACATCCTATGACAGTTTCCTTGAATTATCCAAGCGAGTTTTCAACCATGAACCAAAAGGCGTCGAAGTCAGTGAAAGTTTGCTGACCATCAAGCAGGGTGTGAGATGAGTTGCAGAATATGCTCTGGACTTATGAACCCTTGTTGCTGCCAGTGGCTGGAACAAGCCTGCTCTAAAGGCGGTTTTTCACCAAGGTCTACGCCATGAAATTTTAAGCGAGCTCACATGCAGAGACAAACACCTCACACTGGACTCCCTCATAGATCTTGCCATTCGGCTGGATCACTTACTCCATAGCCAACCATCTCTAAAAGGGACAACCATGCCTGTCCCTACCACCCACACGCCTATACCCATGGAGATCTCACAAACTTGTTTAAAGTGCTCCGAACGAGAAAGGAGGAGATGTGAGGGCCTATGTTTTTACTGTGGGGATCCTAATCACCCTATTTCCCAGTGCTCCATTCGTCCACCTCACACCAGCTCAGCTGAACGCTCGTCCAGCCCGGTGAGTTCCCTGATACCACTTAAAGCAAAATCTTTCAAAATGCCTGTTATACTGAAGCTGTCCTTGCACACGTGCTTTCTGCATTTGTTGACTCAGGGGCAGAGGGAAACTTCATTGACAGCTTGATCGTCCAAAAGTTCAGTTTGCTCCCTCCCTCCCTCCCTGCAGAGACCATTCAGCATCAGAACCATCAATGGAGGTCCAAAAGGGAACGGACTCGTCACCACTTGCACTTCTCCACTGCACATTCAGGTGGGAGTTCTCCATTTCGAGCTCATCTCGCCCTTGGTCACTTCCACAGCACATCATGACTTCATTCTGGGCTATCCATGCTGTGATATCCATGTTGGCTGTCCATGCCAACTACATGACCCATTGATCTCTTGGCAAAGTAAAGACATTCTCCAGTGGTCACCCACATATTTTCAGAATTGCCTCTTTTTTCCCCAATTGACTCTCTCATCCACATCTATAATAATAAAACCCCGATTCCAAAAAAGTTGGGACAAAGTACAAATTGTAAATAAAAACGGAATGCAATAATTTACAAATCTCAAAAACTGATTTTGTATTCACAATAGAACATAGACAACATGTCAAATGTCGAAAGTGAGACATTTTGAAATTTCATGCCAAATATTGGCTCATTTGAAATTTCATGACAGCAACACATCTCAAAAAAGTTGGGACAGGGGCAATAAGAGGCTGGAAAAGTTAAAGGTACAAAAAAGGAACAGCTGGAGGACCAAATTGCAACTCATTAGGTCAATTGGCAATAGGTCATTAACATGACTGGGTATAAAAAGAGCATCTTGGAGTGGCAGCGGCTCTCAGAAGTAAAGATGGGAAGAGGATCACCAATCCCCCTAATTCTGTGCCGACAAATAGTGGAGCAATATCAGAAAGGAGTTCGACAGTGTAAAATTGCAAATAGTTTGAACATATCATCATCTACAATGCATAATATCATCAAAAGATTCAGAGAATCTGGAAGAATCTCTGTGCGTAAGGGTCAAGGCCGGAAAACCATACTGGGTGCCCGTGATCTTCGGGCCCTTAGACGGCACTGCATCACATACAGGCATGCTTCTGTATTGGAAATCACAAAATGGGCTCAGGAATATTTCCAGAGAACATTATCTGTGAACACAATTCACCGTGCCATCCGCCGTTGCCAGCTAAAACTCTATAGTTCAAAGAAGAAGCCGTATCTAAACATGATCCAGAAGCGCAGACGTCTTCTCTGGGCCAAGGCTCATTTAAAATGGATTGTGGCAAAGTAGAAAACTGTTCTGTGGTCAGACGAATCAAAATTTGAAGTTCTTTATGGAAATCAGGGACGCCGTGTCATTCGGATTAAAGAGGAGAAGGACGACCCAAGTTGTTATCAGCGCTCAGTTCAGAAGCCTGCATTTCTGATGGTATGGGGTTGCATTAGTGCGTGTGACATGGGCAGCTTACACATCTAGAAAGACACCATCAATGCTGAAAGGTATATCCAGGTTCTAGAGCAACATATGCTCCCATCCAGAAGACGTCTCTTTCAGGGAAGACCTTGCATTTTCCAACATGACAATGGCAAACCACATACTGCATCAATGCATCAATTACAGCATCATGGCTGCGTAGAAGAAGGGTCTGGGTACTGAACTGGCCAGCCTGCAGTCCAGATCTTTCACCCATAGAAAACATTTGGCGCATCATAAAACGGAAGATACGACAAAAAAGACCTAAGACAGTTGAGCAACTAGAATCCTACATTAGACAAGAATGGGTTAACATTCCTATCCCTAAACTTGAGCAACTTGTCTCCTCAGTCCCCAGACGTTTACAGACTGTTGTAAAGAGAAAAGGGGATGTCTCACAGTGGTAAACATGGCCTTGTCCCAACTTTTTTGAGATGTGTTGTTGTCATGAAATTTAAAATCACCTAATTTTTCTCTTTAAATGATACATTTTCTCAGTTTAAACATTTGATATGTCATTGTGGTAAGTCCCTTAGATGTGGGTGGAGCACAGAGGATGGCAGGACAGAGATTCAGGTGATTAGAAGGCTTTATTGCCACACTTTTCAGTCTAACAATAACCACTGGAGCGGAACACACACACACACACACACACACACACACACACACACACACACTCTGTGTTCTCGTCTGGGGAAGAGCGTTCTCTCTGCTCTCCCTCTGTCTCCTTAAATAGGGCGCGGTTACTGGGAAGACACACAAACACAGGTTAATTACCGTCAGGTGTAGTGATTCTGCCACTCACCTTCCCTGGCTCCGCCCTCCTGTCACAGACCGGCGCTTGACCACGCCCCCGCTGCCACATACCCCCACCGCCCAACTCAAGCCGGGCGCCCGTCCGGCCCGCAGCCAACTCCCCCCCCCCTTGGCGGGAGAGGAAGTCTGCCACGACCATCTGCGCCCCCGGCCTGTGGACCACCTTGAAATTGAAGGGTTGGAGTGCCAGATACCAATGGGTGATCCGCGTGTTGGCATCTTTCATGCGGTGGAGCCACTGGAGGGGCGCGTGGTCCGAACAGAGGGTGAAAGGGCGGCCCAGCAGGTAGTAACGGAGGGCGAGGACCGCCCACTTGATCGCTAGACATTCTTTTTCAATAGTGCTGTAGCACCCCTCACGCACTGACAGCTTCCTGCTAATGTACAGGATGGGGCGGTCCTCCCCCTCCACCTCCTGGGACAACACCGCCCCCAGCCCTCTGTCTGACGCGTCAGTCTGCAACACAAAAGGGAGAGAAAAGTCAGGGGAGTGTAATAGTGGCCCCCCACACAGTGCAGCCTTTACCTCAGAGAAAGCCCGCTGGCACTGCTCCGTCCACTGGACCGGATCTGGTGCTCCCTTTTTAGTGAGGTCAGTCAGCGGGCTGGTGACGTCCGAATAATTAGGTATAAACCTACGATAGTAGCCAGCCAGCCCCAGGAACTGTCTCACCCCCTTTTTGGTCTTTGGCCTCGGGCAGGCCGCAATCGCTGCTGTCTTATTAATTTGGGGACGCACCTGCCCGTTGCCCAAGTGGAAGCCCAGATACCGTACTTCCATCCGCCCAATCGCACACTTCTTCGGGTTGGCAGTGAGACCCGCCCGCCTCAGCGACCTAAGGACGGCCCTCAGGTGTTGCAAGTGCCACTGCCAGTCGTTACTATAAACGATTATATCGTCCAGATATGCGGTCGCGTAGGTGGCGTGAGGCCGGAGGACCCTGTCCATCAGCCGCTGAAATGTAGCAGGCGCCCCAAACAGCCCAAAAGGAAGTGTGACGAATTGGTGTAAGCCGAACAGTGTGGAAAAGGCCGTTTTTTTCCCTGGATAGTGGAGTCAAGGGGATCTGCCAATATCCCTTCATCAAATCCAGTGTTGAATAAAAGCGAGCCGTGCCTAGTCGATCGAGCAGCTCGTCAGTACAAGGCATTGGGTACTCGTCGAATTTAGACACCGTGTTGACTTTTCTATAGTCCACACAGAACCGGACCGACCCGTCGGCCTTGGGGACCAAGACCACCGGGCTGCTCCAGTCACTATGGGACTCCTCGACGATGCCCATTTTGAGCATGGTCTGAAGTTCTTCCCGAACCACCTTTTTTTTGTGTTCAGGTAGCCTGTAAGGGCGGCTACGCACTACCACCCCCGGGGGCGTCTCTATGTGGTGCTCTATGAGGTTAGTGCGACCGGGCAGGGGCGAGAACACATCCGAAAACTCGGCCTGCAACTGGGCGACCTCCGTGAGTTGGGTCGGGGAGAGGTGGTCTCCACAGGGGACTGGAGAGGTACGTGATGCCAATGTCCCTTTTTGAACCTCCGGCCCCAGCTCCGCCTTCTCCGGAACTACCGACACCAACGCCACAGGGACCTCCTCGTTCCAGAGTTTAAGCAGATTGAGGTGGTAAATCTGTAGCGCCCCACCCCTGTCCGTTCACCTCACCTCATAGTCGACGTCCCCAACTCGCCGTGTGACCTCAAAGGGTCCTTGCCGCTTGGCGATCAATTTGGAGCTCGACGTGGGCAACAGTACGAGTACCTTATCTCCCGGAGTGAACTCTCTAAGGCGCGTACCCTTGTTGTATAGGCGGGCTTGCCATTCCTGGGCGTGCCGCAAATTCTCCTGAGTTAGGTGGGTGAGAGTGTGGAGTTTTGCGCGCAGGTCCATAACGTATTGGATTTCGTTTTTGCTTTGTGAAGGTCCCTCCTCCCAATTTTCCTGCAGCACATCTAGGATGCCGCGCGGCTTACGCCCATATAACAATTCGAACGGGGAGAACCCCGTGGACTCCAATGAAAGGTTCTGGAAGCAGTTGTGGTCTGTACTCGGCAACTACAACCTTGAGGAACTATGGGTCCAAGATTATGATCATGCTATGCATGAGAAAATTAAAAGGCCGTATATCTCATATATTACACCAGATTGCCTTTAAACTATTATAAAAAAGTCCAAATCTAATACGGCACCAGGGCCTGATGGCATAAGAAACCGGTACTGGAAACTGTTTCCCTGTGTCCAGCCACACTTAGTGACCAATTTTAATTTGCTTCTGGATTCAGGGAATGTTCCTCCATGGTTCTGCAAAGGACGCACAATACTTCTTCCTAAAAAAGGTGACTTGACTGATCCCAAAAATTTCCGGCCAAACACTTGTTTAAACACTCAGTATAAGTTTTTTACAGGGTGTTTGACAAGTTTAGTGTCAGCATACTGCTAAAACAATTATATAATTTATACAGAGCAGAAGGGAGCGAGAAAGGGATGTTGGGGATGCAAGGATCAACTCCTTGCTCAAAAAATGATACTTGAAGAGGCCAAAACTTATCACCGTAACCTCTCAATGTGCTGGATAGACTACAAGAAAGCATATGACTCAGTACCTCATGAGTGGATTCTGAAGTCTCTGCAATGTGTTGGCCTGCCTAAGCGACTGCTTGTTTTACTCAAGTCTTTAATGAGTTGCTGGTCAACTCAGCTTGAGATGTACTTGCAAGGGCAGGTGCAGACTTCAGAATCTATTCCAATTAAACGAGGAATATTTCAGGGTGACTCTTTTAGCCTGTTGCTTTTTTGTCTGTAACTAAACCCTTTGAGTTTTTTGCTCAATGGGGAGGAGGGATATCACCCTGGACCTCCTCAGCACAGGTCCCCAACACCCCTTACTCATCTCCTTTACATGGATGACATTGAACTGCTTGCCAAAGGAGAATCAAACTTAAAAGAACAGGTTCTCCTTGTCGAGTCCTTTTCTAATGATATAGGTATGAGCTTCGGACTCGACAAATGCAATACTCTTTATTTGAAACGTGGCAAGGCAGTACAAGGTGGATCAGCTGAGTTGCACAGGGGAGGAGTTATTGAGCATCTAGTGGAAGATCAGGCCTACACTTACTTGGGAATGCAAATTCGAGACAAACTCCAGAATGCCCACATCAAAGACAAACTTAGGGCAGAATATAAATCTCATCTAAAAAAGGTCTGGAGTTCAGAGCTTAATGCTCGAAACAAGGTCAAAGCCACCAACACTTTTGCTGTGCCTGTCCTTTCTTACTCCTTCGGAATAGTGGACTGGACCAAACAAGACATTCAGGGTCTTGACCGCCTCACTAGAAGGATCATGTCCGATAATAGAGCTCACCACCCTCGTTCCTCTCTCAATCGTTTATATATGCCAATTCATTCTGGAAGTCGAGGTTTGATTAATGTGGAAGCTCTCCATGACAGAATTTTAGTGTGCACTTTTGCTCACATTTATTTGTCAGATGATCCTCTGGTGAAGCATGTCAAGACTCATGATGAAAGCAAGGAATTCCACAACTATTTTAAGCATGCTAAGGTTGTTGGACAAAATCTCAATTTTGATGTTGATTTTATTGATGGTGATGTACTGCTGGATGGTACTGAGATGGGTGTCAACCAGGTGAAGTCGTACATCAAATCAGCGCAGAGTTGGTATTTCAAGGAGAGGCTTTCTGAGAAACCACTGCATCGTGTCTACATGCAGTGTGTGGAACAGAACAGTCATCTTACCGATTCCTTTGCCTGGATGAAGTCGGCTGGTCTGAAAAGTGAGACCGAGGGCTTTCTTTTTGCAGCCCAGGACCAGTCACTGCCCACTTGTAATCGCCAAAATGTGATTTTAAAGCAAAATGTGAATTTTAAATGTAGATTATGCAATGAATTTAATGAGACTGTCCAACACCTTGTCAGTGGATGCCCTGCTTTGGCACAAACGCAATATCTAAAACGACATGATGGCATGGCTCATTCTTTTTACTACCATCTTCGCCATGCCTGTGGTTTTGACTCCGAGGTCCATCCATGGTATGACCCTGAACATGTACAGGGCGTCATGGAAATGTTAGGACTAGGACTGTTTTGGCCTCTAGAGGCCGCTGTTATTTCCTTTTCATGTCGTGTTTATTTTGGCCTCTAGAGGCCGCCACTGTTCCTGTGTTTTGTGTTTGTGTTAATTGCCTAATTATCTTCACCTGTGTCCTTAATTAGTTTGTCTATTTATACCCCTGAGTTCAGTCCTCTTGTCACGGAGTCTTTGTGCTGTTATGTTTATCTCCAGTTTCCTTTGTACTGTGTTTTTTGATCTTCTTAGCTTTTGTATTTTTGCACTTTGCTTTTCTTTTGGATTATACTCTTTGGTTTTTTTTTTTTTTTTGTCTTTTGTTTTGCCCTGTATATAGTGTATATAGTTTAAATAAACCTTTTTGATTCTTTTTCTACTTCCGCCTCACGCCTCTGCATTTGAGTCATCCCCCTGGTGGCCTAGTGGGGGTTTGCTGGATCATCACACCAATGAACCAGGTTCGAATCCCAGCAAAACCCTAACAGAAAGACTCCGTCATGACCGACTCAGCAGAGGCTGCTTCAACTGTCTACCCGGCCAACCTTCAGGGAATTATGGCAGCTTTGACACGCTTCGGAGCGACCATGGACGCTCATGGACGTACGCTCACCAGCCAACGTGAGGCCCTCGCTCGCCACGAGGAACTGCTTCAGCAAATTGGGAAAACCCTGGCACAGCTGACATCTCTGCCTGCATCTCCTGCTCCTGATCCAGTTCCTGCTCCTGATCCAGCTCCCACTCCTGCTCCAGTGCCTCCTGCAATGCTGCCTTCTTCACCTCGTGAACCCAGCCTTCCTGCACCACAGAGGTATGACGGCAAGCACAGTGAGTGCCGAGAGTTCCTTACCCAGTGTCAACTCACCTTTGAGCTTCAGCCTACCACCTACACTACGGATCGCCGCAAGATTGCCTTTGTGATCACCTTATTAGCTGGTAAGGCGCGAGCCTGGGCTACTGCTATCTGGCAAAGACAGGGACCTGAGTGCTTTGATTTCCAGCTGTTTTCTGAAGAGATGCTTCGGGTCTTCGATCAGGCAGACATCAGTACCGACGCAGCCCGAAAGCTCATGTCCATCCGGCAAGGAGGAAGCGTCGCAGATTACGCCATCTCGTTCCGAACACTCGCAGCAGTAAGTGGATGGAACGAGACTGCCCTGGTTTCAGCCTTCCACCATGGTCTGTCTGACCCCATCAAGGACGGTCTGGCCTCTATTGGATGCCCAAGTGACCTCGAAACCCTCATCTCACATGCTATTCGTCTGGACAACAGGATGAGAGAACGCCACCAAGCCTTGAGCCCCCCCAGCCTCCCTACCTCTACCTGGAGACCGTCTACCTCCTTCAGTGACTGTCCAGAACCCATGCAAGTGGGTCGTACTCGCCTCTCCGCATCTGAGAGGGAGCGCAGAAGGAGGGACAAGTGCTGCATCTACTGTGGCAAGCCTGGTCACTTCCGAGCATCATGTCCCGAACTCTTGGGAAAAGGACCGCCCCGTCCAGCCGAGGGAGGGTTGTGACGGGGCCTACCCTCTCTCCCGGACTCCCTGGCCAAGGAATCTACATCCCGGTCTCCATCTCCTGGGGTGAGTCTGTCCACTCTTGTCAAGCTTTGATAGACTCAGGGGCGGCTGGGAACTTTATGGATATTCACTTCGCCCAAAGCATCAATATTCCGACTGCACCTCTTGAAGTCCCACTGTCTGTGTCTGCCCTCGATGGCCAAGCGTTAGGTGATGGAAGAGTCACCCAAGTTACTTCTCCAGTTTTCCTCCAGTCTCAAGGTCACAAGGAAGAAATATCCCTGCACCTGATTCCTTCACCTGAGTTCCCAGTTATTCTAGGCCTTCCTTGGCTTACTCGCCACAACCCTCGCATAGACTGGGTAACAAGCCAGGTTGTGGAATGGGGCCCTGCATGCCATGCCTCTTGTCTGCTCTCTAGCTCTCCTGTGTCTCCTGCCGAGCCCCCTGATCTCACCGAGTTATCTCAAGTTCCCACAGAGTACTGGGATCTCAAGGAGGTATTCAGCAAGAGCAGGGCCGCCGTTCTTCCTCCGCACCGGGCCTACGACTGTGCCATCGACTTGCTCCCTGGGACTACCCCTCCTCGTGGCAGACTGTTTTCACTCTCTCAGCCAGAACGCAAGGCCATGGAGGAATACCTCAAAGATGCCCTGGTCTCTGGGTTTATTCGACCCTCCACTTCACCTGCTGGAGCCGGCTTCTTCTTTGTCGGCAAGAAGGATGGGGGGCTCCGACCATGTATTGATTACAGGGGCCTGAATAAGATCACTGTGAATCGCCTGCTTGACTCCCGCCGGGTCCGCGGCGGGTTGCAATATCTGGTGGACTGGGAGGGCTATGGTCCTGAGGAGCGCTGCTGGGTTCCTGCGCGGGATGTCCTTGATAAAGAACTATGTCGGGACTTCCATTCGGCCCATCCGGATCGCCCTGGGAACGTCAGGAGACGCTCCTAGAGGGGGGGGTCCTGTTAGGACTAGGACTGTTTTGGCCTCTAGAGGCCGCTGTTATTTCCTTTTCATGTCGTGTTTATTTTGGCCTCTAGAGGCCGCCACTGTTCCTGTGTTTTGTGTTTGTGTTAATTGCCTAATTATCTTCACCTGTGTCCTTAATTAGTTTGTCTATTTATACCCCTGAGTTCAGTCCTCTTGTCACGGAGTCTTTGTGCTGTTATGTTTATCTCCAGTTTCCTTTGTACTGTGTTTTTTGATCTTCTTAGCTTTTGTATTTTTGCACTTTGCTTTTCTTTTGGATTATACTCTTTGGTTTTTTTTTTTTTTTTGTCTTTTGTTTTGCCCTGTATATAGTGTATATAGTTTAAATAAACCTTTTTGATTCTTTTTCTACTTCCGCCTCACGCCTCTGCATTTGAGTCATCCCCCTGGTGGCCTAGTGGGGGTTTGCTGGATCATCACACCAATGAACCAGGTTCGAATCCCAGCAAAACCCTAACAGGAAAATGATGATTTTAAACTTCTTTGGAATAGGCCTAAATACAGCCTGTGCAAAATTCCAGCCAACAAACCTGACCTTGTCCTTTTTGATAAAGCCAATGAAGTCATTTACATAATTGAATTTTCTGTCCCTTTTGACAGCAATGTGATTGACAAGATTCAGGAAAAACATGGAAAATAGGCAGACCTCGCATTTGAAATGTCTCGCTTGCATCCCAAGTACATGGTTGTCTGACTCCCCATTGTTCTTGGTGCCCTTGGTTTGGTACCTCCTGATCTATTGACGCAGATCAAGAGAGTGCCCGGGTTTTCCATCGGGAGCACAGCTCTTCTGACAATCTGGGTAATGCAGAAGGCTGCTGTGTTGGGGAGTCTCCATATTCTCCGAAAGGTTCTTGGTGGGTTCGACTAGGCAGCACTTCCTGGGAGAAGTCCCATTCGCTGTCTGGGCTGCGTGTAGAGAGGGGGAGGGCCCTGAGCTGATGATGAGCCTTACTAGCCTGACTGTGCCAGGATCACCCAATCTCTCTCTGCTGCATATCTATTTATTCTGTAAATAATAATAATAATAATAATAATAATAATAATAATAATTTCAATTTATATAGTGCCTTTCTCAAAACTCAAGGTCACTTTACAATTATAGGGAATGAATGAATAAATAAATAAATAAATTAATTAAAAAAAGTCCACCAAATAGAGGCCAGAATGTCATTCCAATGGTGTAGCAGCCACAGTCCCACCAAGAGGCACACGAAAACAAGTCCCACACTGCCAGCACAGCCGCCGCACCGCCGCCGGCAACATCACTTGGAACACCACACCATGGATCCACAAAGCAAGCACAGAAGCACTGCCACACAGAGCGCCGGTACGTCCCAAACTGCCTGCACAGCCGCCGTGACACCACCGAGCAACATCGCTCAGAACACCACGCTAAGCACTAAAGCACAGAGTGCTGGACAACCATGATGTTAAAATGAGCAACGAGCTCACTGCAGTCCATAGCTAGGAGCACAGGCATCACCCACGGTGAACCAAGGCCTGGAGGGAACTGATGCCCAAAACTGGGTCCTGAGCTACACCACAAGCGGTGGACAAAAACACTCAAACAAAAACAAACATCAAACTACACAAACACAAAAATCTAAAATAAAAAAAATCTATGGAGAGTCCCAAGCCTGACTCTTTAGATAATGTTCCTGAATGCTACATGGACTTGAAGGAGGCCTTCAGTAAGGGTAAGGCTTGTGGCTTGCCTCCACATTGCACATATGACTGTGCTATTGATCTTCTCCCAGGCACTTCTCTGCTGCACAACCACATTTATCCTCTGTCCCAGAATGATCAAGCGGCTATGGAGGAGTATGTTCAGGAGGCTCTGAAGCAGGGTTACATCTTCCCCTCCATCTCACTGGCCTCAACTAGCTTCTTCTTTGTAGAGAAGAAAGGGGGTGGTCTCTGATCCTGCATTGATTACAGGGGTCTCAACCAAATCTCAGTGAAATACCCCTATCCTCTTCCACTGTTGCCCTCAGCCCTCAAACAACTATGTATGGCCAAGGTCTTCTCCAAGCTGGACCTACGTAGCACCTATAACCTGATTTGAATCCAAGAAGGGAACAAGTAGAAAACGGCCTTCAGCACCACTGCCGGCCATTTTGAATACCAGGTGGTGCCATATGGCCTCTCTTTGGCACCAAATGTGTTTCAATGCCGGATCAATGACATGCTCCAAGACCTGTTGGGACGATATGTCATGGCCTACATAGAAGATATCCTGATGTACTCTCCAGATGAAGAAAGCCATCTTGGACATGTCAGATTGGTGCTCACCCATCTCCTTAAGAATCACCTGTATGTTAAGGCAGAGAAATGCAAATTCCACACATGTCAGATCTCCTTTCTGGGATATATAATCAATGCAGAAGGAGTCAGTATGGATCAAGCCAAAGTGTCTGCCATCACGTCCTGGCCAGTACTCACTTCAGTCAAGGAAATTCAGCCTTTTTCTGGGCTTCGCCAACTTCTATCATCGCTTCATTAGGAACTTTAGCACAATTGCTGCACAGCTGACTTCCCTCTTAAAGAAAGCACCCTGATGCCTCCAGTGAACCCCCACAGCTGAAGAGGCCTTTGAAAAGCTCAAGACAGCATTCACTATGGCCCCCATACTTCAACATCCTGATCCAGCCAGATCATTCACTTTCAAAGTAGATACCTCTGAGACCAGCGTAGGAGGCATCATCTCTCAGCGTTTCAGGGAAAAGCCCAAGCTCCACCCAGTGGTGTTCTTTTCTAAGAAGCTCACCCCCGCAGAGATGAACTATGATATTGGAAACAGAGAATTACTAGCCATTAAGTTAGCCCTGGAGGAGTGGAGACACTGGCTGGAGGGGGCCACACACCCTTTCATCATCCTCACAGATCACAAAAACTCAAATATCTCAGGAAAGCGAAATGGCTCAACCCATGCCAAGCCAGATGGGCATTATTCTTCATGCGTTTCTCCTTCACGATATCCTATTGTCCTGGCACTAAGAACGCCAAGGCCAATGCCTTGTCCAGGAATCATAACTCCTCTCCTCACAACCCCGAACCACATCCTATCCTAGCACTCGAATGCTTTGTGCTAGCACCTGAGCAGCCATCACACACATCAGCTGCTTAAGGACAAGTACTGGTGATAGAACATGGTGACAGAGATTGACCACTTCATTTCCTCATGTGCTGAGTGTGCCCAGGCCAAGGTACCATGAACCCCACCCGCCAGAAAGTTATGCCCCCTCCTGGTACCCCAAAGACCCTGGTCCCACCTGGCCCTTGACTTCATCACCAACCTGCCACTGTCCTGAGTTAACACAACCATCCTGGTCATTATAGACAGATTTTCCAAAGCTCTTAGACTCATCCTGCTACCTGGTATCCCTACAGCTTTCTAAACTGCAGAGCTAATCTTTCAGCACACATTCAGATACTTTGGCATCCCAGAGGACATTGTCAGTGATCGCAGTCCTCAGTTCATTTCCTGACTATAGTCCTGTTTCATGGAATGATTAGGAATCTCAGTAAGCTTCACATCTGGGTACCACCCACAGTCTAACGGTCAGGTAGAACGGGCCAACCAGGAAGTGGGATATTTTCTGCATGAGGAACCAGGGGGACTGGGCACATTTCCTCTTGTGGGCCAAGTATGTACAGATTTCTCTCAAGCACTTAGCAACACAACTAATCCCATTTCAGTGCATATTCAGCTACCAACCCCCCCCCCCCCCCCCCCCCCCCGTTCCCATGGGACAATGCACCTGCATGGGTACAAGCTGTCAACAAGTGGTTCTCATGGAGCCAGCAGATATGGGAGGAGGTTCACCAGTGAATCAAGATGATCAACACCAAGTATAAGGAATATGCCGACAAGCACAGAAGCAAGAGTCTGGAATTTTCTCCAGGAGACCGAGTATGGGTCTCTACTATGGACCTTAAAGAACCGAACACATGCAAGAAACTTCAAGCATGCTACATTGGACCATACAAAGTTCTTCGGTGCATAAACGAGGTCTCTTATCGACTCTAGATTCCACCTCACAGCCACATAGTACCCACATTCCATGTCTCATGCCTGAAGCCTGCCATCCAAGGCCCTCTGTCTGAAAACACTTCCAACCAAGAGTACCCCCCCAAGCGTAGAAGGGGAGCTCATCTACCAGGTAAGCAAGATTTTTAACTGTAGACCAGAGGTTCTCAAACATTTGCAATCTGGGACCCCCCTGACTGTCGCAAGTGTACTTTGACCCCCCCCCCCAAAAAAAAGATAGATAAGCTATTACTTATTATTATTATTATTATTATTATTATTGGGCTGTTTTTTATTGTTGTGTATTATTGTATTTTTACAATGTTAGACAATACAGTCCGAAACTGAAAATGTTCAATTTTGCCCTATATCCTTTTAAAAATTTCTGGATCCAGACATGGTTCTGTATCACCTCCAAAATTTAAGTTCTTCATTGGGCCAAGTCACATATAAAATTTTCATGAAACTCCATCTGTACATTTTTTTCTGCAAAGTTGCTAACAAACAAACACATCCATCCACCCATCATCTGTAGCCACTTATCCTGTTCTACAGAGTCGCAGGCAAGCTGGAACCTATTGCAGCTGACTATGGGCGAGAGGCGGGGTACACCCTGGACAAGTTGCCAACCAAACCATTCACACCTACGGTCAATTTAGAGTCACCAATTAACCTAACCTACATGTCTTTGGACTGTGGGGGGAAACCGGAGCACCCAGAGGAAACCCACACAGATACGGAGAACATGCAAACTCCACACAGAAAGGCCCCCGTCAGCCACTGGGCTCAAACCCAGAACCTTCTTGCTGTCAGGCGACAGTGCTAACCACTACACCACCATGCTGCCCACAAACAAACACATGAATGAACAAACAAGCTCTACTGGAGGTAGTGTTAACGAATGTCTCAGTGTGACACATGAGCCTGCTTTGTTTGGTAGAGTTCTCGAATTCTTGGGTCAATTTTAATTAAACACAGCCTCAGGTCATCCTCAATCTGTGCACGATTGCAGTACTTAGTTTTGAGCGCGGTCAGTTTTGAAAAGCCTGCCTTACACAAGTATGTTGATGCAAAAGGTAGGAGAATTTTTAAGGCAACGTCACAGAGCTGGGGGTACTCCTGCATCAGTGTTACCCAGAAGGATGTAAGAGAACAGGTGCTAAAAAGGTACTTCAGCCTGCTGTCACTCTTCAGCTCGATAAGCCGCTCTTGCATTTCCAGTGACAAATCATTTGCAATGCAAACAAATGGATACCGAACTCATGAAAATGACCGGTAGTCCTCCTTGAAATAAGAAACTAACTGCTGCTTCAGCCCAGACAGGTGATCTGCAGCTGATTGAAAAATAGAGGAGAAATCACTGCCGTGTGCCTCAGTGATGAAGTCTGCGAGGCTGGGGAACATGTCACAATTTCTAACAATTATGTGGTCATGCCAGAGGACAAGTTTTTGGATGAAAGCATCCACTCTGTCAGCAAAGACCAATACATTGGAATCTCAGCCTTGCAAAGACAGATTCAAACTATTCAGTCTGTCAAATATGTCAACCAAATATGACAAGGAAGCCAGCCACAGGGAATCATGGAGGTGCTTGGCCAGTTATGAATTGCTTTCGGTCAAAAACAATTTCACCTCTTCTCGCAGCTCATACAAGCGCTGTAACACTCTCCCTCTGGAAAGCCAGCGAACCTCTGTGTGCAAGAGCAGCTGTTCATGCCCAGAACCCATTTCCTGACAGAGGACCCCAAATAACCATGAGTTCAATGGATGTGACTTAATGTAATTTATCATCTGAACTGCCTGTTGAAGCACAGACTGGAAGAGCATCAGCATTTTTTTAGCTGCAAGTGCCTTGCGATGAATCATGCAATGAGTCCATCTTGCTAATGGAGCTATCTGTTGAAGACATATCACTAGGCCACTCTCACATCCTGTCACTGATCGCGCCCCATCGGTACAAATACCAACACACTTCTCCCAGACCAAATCTGGATTTTTGACAAAAGAGTCAATAAGATGAAAGATTGCTTCCCCAGTTGTACGGGTTTGAAGAGGAAGACAAAACAGAACATCCTCTTCATCCTCAGCTTTCATATAGCTGCTATATGAAAGCTGCAATGGTATGAGCTCAACTCGTTTGCACAGTGGTGTGTTTCCAATGTCTGTGATCTCTTATGTACCTGAGGTGTGCCTATAAAAGTTCCTTGCTGAGATTTCAAATAATAACTCTCCGTTTTCATTGGCTGGACCGAAGATGAAGACGTTTGTTATTTGTTGGTGGAACTGTAAACCAGCCCCTTGCATTTGCCACTGAGCGGTCTGTGACCACACACCCCACTCACTGAGTGTCCACGCCCCCCCTTGGGGGGGCAGTTTGAGAACCACTGCTCTAGACATAGTAGAGGAGAGCCAGAATATGTAGTAGATTGGGAAGGCTACGGACCCGAGGAGCAAAGCTGGGTAGGAGCTAAAGACATTCTGGACCCTCTCCTGACACAAGAGTTCCACAGTCAGTAGCCCAACAAGCCTGCACCCGGGGGAGAGGGCATCCTAAGAAGAATATAGCTTCCAGAGGGAGCTCCTCAAGGGGGTTCTGTCAGTAACAGCATTGAGAATGCCAGCTCAAAACAGCCTCCAAACATGGCTACTCTAAACTATAATTCCCAAGTATCTCAGTGCCCCCTGTCTCCTGCATATTGAAATGAGAGACCTGTCTCCAGTGCTTAATTTGTGAAGTGGGAGGTCCCGGAACGCCAAATATTTTCAAATACGTTTTCATGAGAGCCATATATAAAAAGTGACGCTGAATACAACTAAAATGCATTTTTACATATGACCAACAATTTGAGTGTAATATATTCTTTTTCATAATGAAGAGGCTCTTGACATGCCGTCTTTCTCCTGTCCCCCGCTGAATATTTTGACGTAAATGTAGCTTGGCGTGTTTCGAAGTGCCGCTTTATTTCATTGTTTCATCAATGCAATCTTGTCATTGTATAGGCCTACTGGACACAAAGCAGAACCCTCTCACCCCACAAAGGTGAATTCCTCTGTCCATTCCTGCTGAAATGTACGGTAGCCTACCAGTCACCTTTTTTCCCTTTTCGCCATGTTCTTTGTCAAAAGGCTTTGCTTTGCGGACAGCTAACTGACTTTTTCATTAAATGGAGGTGTACTTCTTGATCTCAATGTGAGCTGATTAATCTGCGAGCCAGATGCAGTCACCAAAAGAGCCACATCTGGCTCCCGAGCCATTGCAGACCCCTGCGTTAAGGCAACAACTGGATCAACAATTAACAAATCAAACACAGGTTACAATATATTGATGTACATAATAAAACACAGCAGAGTAAAGACTTAATCTTGCTTGTGTATCTGACCGAGATTATAAAGAAAGTAAATAAATAAAACGGTCCTGGCACTGGGCGGCACGGTGGTGTAGTGGTTAGCGCTGTCGCCTCACAGCAAGAAGGTCCTGGGTTCGAGCCCCGGGGCCGGCGAGGGCCTTTCTGTGTGGAGTTTGCATGTTCTCCCCGTGTCCGCGTGGGTTTCCTCCGGGTGCTCCGGTTTCCCCCACAGTCCAAAGACATGCAGGTTAGGTTAACTGGTGACTCTAAATTGACTGTAGGTGTGAATGTGAGTGTGAATGGTTGTCTGTGTCTATGTGTCAGCCCTGTGATGACCTGGCGACTTGTCCAGGGTGTACCCCGCCTTTCGCCCGTAGTCAGCTGGGATAGGCTCCAGCTTGCCTGCGACCCTGTAGAAGGATAAAGCGGCTAGAGATAATGAGATGAGATGAGGTCCTTGCACCCACAACGCAGCCCCATAGACCGTAGAATGCATTTGAACAATAGACCTACCACGTGTCGACCGACCCGGCAGTGGCCCCACTTGGCAAAAAAATAAATAAATAATAATAATATCAGACATTATGATCTTAGAAAACGCTTTAGTGACAAACAGTTACAGACAGTAATATGTCATGCTATTATGTTATAAAATATTATTTTTTATTAGGCTATATATTAAATTATATATTAAATTTATCTTCTAAAATAACAGACTGTACTCATATCACAACCGGTTTATTTCACCATTGGAGATCAGATCACACAAGACATGAGTTAAATGACTCATTTTAAGGATTTAAGTAGGGTAGGTATTTAAAAGCATAGCCTAGGATTTCAAGCATATTTCAAGTTTAAAAGCAGTGCCAGCAAACATAAGTGCCAGCAAACATAAGTGCAATCAATTCAAGTAATAGTTAAGAAATAAAGGGTTTACAAAACAAGTTGGAGAATTCATTTTAAGGATTCAAGTTTTACTATATTCCAAGGATTCAAGTAGCAGCCATAAGTGCAATCGATTCAAGTAATGGGTAAGCAATAACAGGTTTTTAAAAAGTGACGTGAACCATTTTTTCTTTTTCTTTTTCAAGTAACACGGTTAATTCTTTTCTTAAGTAATAACGAGTTGACATGAAAGGTTTTTTTTTTCAGGGCAGCGATCCGCCTACCTTTCTTGTTTTTTTGCCATTTTTTCCACAGTGCAAGCTAATGGCTACAAAAAACCCGGTGTTCTATTGAGCGGAAGTATACACCCCATGTCTCCCCCCCTTCCCCTTTCGCATAGATTTTGTGAATCATGGATGGTCCCCTAGTTAGGAAGAGAGATATTTATTTATTCATTCATTCTTTGTGTACCCCAACAGTACTGGGGCTCAATCTGTTACTTATTAACAATCTCCCGTACCTTGGAAAAAAAATGTTCACGTGGAAGAGAGGAAGCTGGAATGGATAAAAACTGCAGTGCTAATTGGTAAAGAGTGGGTTAAACATTGTGTGTGTGTGTGTGTGTGTGTGTGTGTGTGTGTGTGTGTGAGAGATGCACAGTAGTGCAGTGGATCCTCAGATCTGGGGATAAAGACAAAGACAGGAACGGGAAGCAGGCTTCAGAACTGGTGAGTTCTTTTATTTTAGTACACTTTTCAGTGACCATTCACAGAACAAGCACACACGCAATGGGGTGTCACAGCTCTCTCTCTCTCATTCCTGACTCCCTGAAAGACACACAGAGACACAGGTTAATAGACAGCCAGTAATTTGACACAGGTGCACCTCATCACATGTTACCTGCTGGTTTAACCTGCCTCCTCACTGTTCACAGCCGATGCTCGACCATGCCCCCGCTGCCACATACCCCCACCACCCGACTCAGGTCAGGGAGCCGTCCAGCTTGCAGCTGACCCTCCCCCAGTGGGAGAGGTAATCTGCCACCACCATCTGTGCCCCCGGCCTGTGAACCACCTCAAATTTAAAGGGCTGAAGAGCTAGATACCAATGAGTGATCCATGTGTTGGCATCCAATGCAATGGAGCCACTGGAGCAGGGCATGGTTGTAACAGAGGGTGAATGGGCATCCTAGCAGGTAGTAGTGGAGAGTGAGGACTGCCCACTTGAAGGCCAAACACTCCTTCATTATTGTGTTGTACTTTGACTCTTGCATGGAGAGCTTGCAGCTGATTTACAGCACTGGATGCTCCTCCCCCTCCACCACCTGGGACAAAATAGCCCCCAGCCCTCTGTATGACACGTCAGTCTGTAAAACAAAAAGGAGAGAAAAGTCAGGAAAATGCAACAGTGGGCCCCCACACAAAACTGCCTGTACCTGAGCAAATGCCCATTGGCACGGCTCCGTCCACTGGACTGTATCTGGCACCCCCTTTTTAGTAAGGTCAGTCAGCGGGCTGGTGATGTCCGAAATGTTAGGCACGAACCACCTATAATAGCCAGCCAGTCCCAGGAACTGCCTCTCCCCGTTTTTGGTCTTAGGTCATGGGCAGGCCCCACTCTCTGGAGTCTTATCAATCTGGGGACGCACCTGCCCATGACCCAAGTGGAAGCCCAGATACTGTACTTCCAACCATCCAATTGCACACTTCTTCGGGTTTGCTGTGAACCCAGTGTGCCTCAGCGACCTCAGAACCTCCCTCAGATGTTATAGGTGCCGCTCCCAATCATTACAATAAATGATTAAATCATCTAAGTAGGCCACCACATATGCAGTGTGGGGATGGAGAATTCAGTCTATGAGATGTGAAATGTTGCTGGCTCCCCAAACATCCCAAAAGGAAGGGTGCAAGCCAAACAGAGTGGAAAAGGCTGTTTTCTCACAGGATAATGGAGTCAAGGGGATCTGCCAATATCCCTTTGTCAAATCCAGTGTTGAGTAAAAGTGAGCCACACCTAACTGACCGAGCAGTTCATCAATGTGGGGCATCGGATATGCGTCAAATTTAGACACTGCATTGACTTAACTATAGTCCACACAGAACCGGACTGACCCATCTGTCTTTGGAACCAAGACCACCGGGCTCCTCCAGTCACTGTGCGACTCCTCAGTGACTCCCATCTTCAGCACAGCCTGAAGTTCATCCCGAACCGCATTTTTCTTGTGTTCGGGGAGCCAATATGGGCAGCTGTGCACCATCACCCTGGGGGAGTCTCAATGTGGTATTCTATGAGGTTAGTGTGACCCAGGAAGGGGCGAGAACACAGAGAATTTCTCCTGCAACCTAATTTCTTGTGCTCTCTGGGATGGTGAGAGGTGGTCTCCACAGGGGACTGGGGTGAATTGGGCCACACTTTTTGGACTTACCTCTGGTCCCAGCTCCGCCCTCTCCAGAACTACCATCACCAGAGCAACAGGAATCTCCTCTCTCCACAGTTTCAGGAGACTGAGGTGGTAAATTTAACGTCACCCCTGTCTGGCTGTTTGACCTCATAGTTGACCTCCCCAATTTGCCGTGTGACCTCAAAGGGCCCTTGCTGCTTGGTGAGCAATTTTGAACTTGAGGTGGGCAATAAAATGAAGACTTTATCTCCCAGTGCAAATTCTCTTAGCTGTGCCCATCTGTTGTACAGGCGAGATTGACGCTCTTGGGCCTGCAGCAAATTCTCCTGGGTTATGTAACTCAGTGCATGGAGTTTTGCTCTCAGGTCAAGAACATACTGAATTTCATTTTTACTTTGAGAAGGCCCCTCCTCCCAATTTTCTTTAATGATGTCTAAGACACCATGGGGCTTGCACTCATACAGCAATTCAAAAGGGGAAAACCCAGTGGAGGCTTGTGGGACCTTGCACACTACAAACAACAGAGGATCGAGCCACTTGCCCCAATTTTTAGCATCCCTGTGAACGAACTTATGAATCATGTTCTTAAGTGTTTGGTTAAATCATTTGACCAGCCTGTCTGTTTGTGGATGATAAATGCTAGTACAAATCAAATTAATCTCCAATAATTTGTATAATTCACGCAGTTTGCATGACATAAACGTAGTGCCTTGATCAGTCAGGATTTCTTTTGGAATCCTGACTCGGGAGATAATGCGGAAGAGTACCTCTACAACACTACATGCTGAGATATTGCGGAGAGGCACTGCTTCCGGGTATCATGTTGCATAATCCACAATGACTAATACAAGGTGATACTGATGTGCAGATTGAGCTAATGGCCCAATGAGATCCATGCCAATTCTTTCGAAGGGGATCTCAATTAATAGCAATGAGTGCAATGGCGCTTTTGGCATGGCTGCTGGATTTACCAGCTGGCATTCATGACGTGCCGCATACCACCTGCGGACATCGGTGCGAATCCCTGGCCAATAGAAACAGACCATGAGATGATTCAGTGTTTTATCCTGTCCCAAATGCCAAGTCATAGGATTAGGATGAGCCGCATAGAATAAAAGTTCACGATGGCTCTTTGGGACCAACAACTGTGTCATTTTTTCTTTAGTTTGAGTGTCCTGTGTCACCCTATACAACCTATCTTTAATAATAGAAAAGTACAGGAAGGAACACACAACGTTAGGCCAGAGGATTTGGCCATCAATTACTTTCATTTGGTCAAAGGCTCAGAGACTCATCACATGCCTGCTCCAATGGGAAGTCTCCTAAGGGATTCCCCAAAGAGGGAGGAGGGCTCTCCCCACTCTCTGTGTCATCATGGTGCGGAACTGACACAGGTGTGCCTGAGACTGCTTTCCCAACCAACACTGCAGCAGGATTTCCCTGTGATGTGCTACTGCAGGACTCACCCACAACTGTTTGTTTCATTAATGTTTTAAATCCTGGCCAATCGATTCCCAGGATCAGTGGATGAGTGAGACTTGGACTAACGGTGGTCTCTACACTATGCTTTTCTCCCTGGAAGTGGATAGTGACAGGCATCAGCGGATTTGTCTATCTCACCGTGCACACACTTAACCTTCACCAAAAGTGCATTTCCCAGTGCCCTGCACTGAGTCAGGCTTTGATGTATGGAGGTCTGATTACAACCTGAATCCACCAAAGCCCAATGTGTACTCCCTTGAATACTCACAGTTATCCTGTATGCCCCCACTTGTTCAGGGGAAGCCTGAAGCACATCAGGGATGCAAACCAGTAGCCTCGCCTCCTTGCAGAAGTGCTAATTCCCCACCTTCCCTCTGTGCTTACAGACCTGCCCGGGCCCACTTGCAATTCTGGTGGGCATGGATGAGTTCATCTGTGGAGAGAGGGGGGTTAATGGTGGCACAGACACAGAAGGAGAAGGGAGAGTAGAAACATGAGGATAAACATGGGTGCAGGTTTCAGGGGAGTTAGCCCTACCCCAGCCCATTTCCATGGGGCTGGAGTAGGGGAGGGGTGAGGAGAGGGTGGGGAAGAAGGAGAAGGAGAAAGTGAGAGAGAGGAAGTTGTAGCACAGCCTGCTTCTGCTTCAGATGATCCTTGGCCAGTCGGACCGCCTCCTCCAGCGACGTCGATCGGTGACACCTGATCCATGCTGACATCCCGCTCGGTAGCTGGGCAACAAACTGCTCCAGTGTCACTTGCTTTATGATGGATTTGATGTCACTCTCGCTGGCCGACAGCCACTGCCAGCAGGCATCTCGGAGCTGTTGCACAAACGCGAATGACCAGCCCACTTCACCGTAAGCCAGCGAGCGGAAGTGCTGGTGCTGCTCTTCTGGGCTGCGTCTGACCCGCTGTATGATGGCTCACTTCAGGTGGGGGTACTCCAGCATGTTGGTGGCTGAGAGCTGTTGAGTCACTAGCTAAGCTTCCCCTGACAGGAGCGGCAGTAAGCAAGCCACCAACTGAGACGTTGGCAAGCCTACCACACAGATTTAATACTTGTCATTTTTAGGGCATACCTAACAACCTGTGTTTTCTTTCTCTCTCTCTTCCCCCCCAATCTGTCCCTCTGAGTTACATGTTGATCCTGGGATTGAGATGCTGGCCTCTTCTGCCCCTTGGACCTGCTTGATCCATCCTGGTGCCCTGTGTCTGGTCGGAGTTTTATCGCACCGCTCCTGTGAAGGACGGCCCCATGAGGACAGTTGAGGGTTATACCTGTTAAAACTGTTAATATTATAGTCAGGCTGTCTGTTGTTGCCCAAATGAGGATGGGTTCCCTTTTGAGTCTGGTTCCTCTCGAGGTTTCTTCCTCATGTCGTCTGAGGGAGTTTTTCCTTGCCACCGTCACCACAGGCTTGCTCATTGGAGATAGATTAGGGATAAAATTAGCTCATGTTTTAAGTCGTTCAAATTCTGTAAAGCTGCTTTGCGACAATGTTTATTGTTAAAAGTGCTATACAAATAAACTTGATTTGATTTTGATTTGAAATGGACGGTTTAGTTGAACGGTTCAATCGTACCCTCAAGAATATAATTAAAAAAAATTGTGAGGACGCACATAATTGGGATAAATGGCTTGAACCCTTGTTATTTGCAGTGCGAGAGGTCCCCCAAGCCTCCACGGGGTTCTCCCCTTTCGAATTGTTATATGGGCGTAAGCCGCGTGGCATTCTAGATGTGCTGCGAGAAAATTGGGAGGAGGGACCTTCACCCAGTAAAAATCAAATTCAATACATTATGGACCTGCGCGCAATACTCCACACACTCACACACCTAACCCAGGAGAATTTGCGGCAGGCCCAAGAACGGCAAACCTGCCTGTATGACAGGGGTACGCGCCTTAGGGAGTTCGCAACGGGAGATAAAGTTCTCGTACTGTTGCCCACATCGAGCTCCAAATTAATCGCCAAGTGGCAAGGACCCTTTGAGGTCACACGGCGAGTCGGGGACATCGACTACGAGGTGAGGCGAACAGACAGGGGTGGGGCACTACAGGTTTACCACCTCTATCTGCTTAAACTCTGGAATGAGGAGGTCCTCGTGGCGTTGGTGTCGGTGGTTCCGGAGAAGGTGGAGCTAGGGCCGGAGGTTCAAAAGGGAACATTGGCATCGCATACCTCTCCAGTCCCCTGTGGAGACCACCTCTCCCCGACCCAACTCACGGAGGTCGCCCAGTTGCAGACCGAGTTTTCGGACGTGTTCTCGCCCCTGCCCGGCCGCACCGACCTCATAGATCACTACATTGAGACACCCCTGGGGGTGCTAGTGCGCAGCCGCCCTTACAGGTTACCCGAACACAAGAAAAAAGTGGTTCGGGAAGAACTTGAGGCCATGCTTGAAATGGGCATCGTCGAGGAGTCCCACAGTGACTGGAGCAGCCCGGTGGTCTTGGTACCCAAGGCCGATGGGTCGGTCCGGTTCTGTGTAGACTATAGAAAAGTCAACGCGGTGTCTAAATTCGATGCATACCCAATGCCTCGTATTGATGAGTTGCTCGATCGACTAGGCACGGCTCACTTTTACTCGACACTGGATTTGACAAAGGGTTATTGGCAGATCCCCTTGACTCCATTATCCCGAGAAACAACGGCCTTTTCCACACCGTTCGGGTTACACCAGTTTGTCACAATTCCTTTTGGGCTGTTTGGGGTGCCTGCTACGTTCCAGCGACTGATGGATAGGGTCCTCCGCCCCACGACACCTATGCAGCTGCGTACCTAGACAACATCATTATTTATAGTAATGACTGGCCGCAGCACCTACAACACCTGAGGGCCGTTCTTAGGTCGCTGAGGCGGGCGGGTCTCACAGCCAACCCGAAGAAGTGTGCAATTGGGCTGGTGGAAGTACGGTATCTGGGCTTCCACTTGGGCAATGGGCAGGTGCGTCCCCAAATTAACAAGACAGCAGCAATTGCGGCCTGCCCGAGGCCCAAGACCAAAAAGGGGGTGAGACAGTTCCTGGGGCTGGCTGGCTACTATTGTAGGTTTATACCTAATTATTCGGACGTCACCAGCCCGCTGACTGATCTGACTAAAAAGGGGGCACCAGATCCGGTCCGGTGGACGTAGCAATGCCAGCGGGCTTTCTCTGAGGTGAAGGCTGCACTGTGCGGGGGGGGGGGGGGGGGGGTCACTGTTACACTCCCCTGACTTTTCTCTCCCCTTTACATTGCAGATGGACGCATTGGACAGAGGGCTGGGGGCCGTTCTCTCCCAGGAGGTGGAGGGGGAGGACCGCCCCATTCTGTACATAAGCAGGAAGCTGTCAGTGCATGAGGGGCACTACAGCACCATTGAAAAGGAGTGCCTGGTGATCAAGTGGGCAGTCCTTGCCCTCTGCTACTACCTCCTGGGGCGCTCTTTCACCCTCTGTTTGGACCACGCGCCCCTCCAGTGGCTCCACCACATGAAGGATGCCAATGTGTGGATCACCCGTTGGTATCTGGCACTCCAGCCCTTTAATTTCAAGGTGGTCCACAGGCCGAGGGCGCAGATGGTCATGGCGGACTTCCTCTCCCGTCGGGGGGACGGGAGTCAGCTGCAGGCTGGACAGCTGCCCGGCCTGAGTCGGGTGGTGGGGGTATGTGGCAGTGGGGGCGTGGTCAAGCATCGGTCTGTGACCGGAGGGCGGAGTCAGGGAAGGTAAGTGGCAGAATCACTGCACCTGATGTTGGTTAATCTGTGTTTGTGTGTCTTTCCCAGTGACCGCACCCTATATGAGGAGAGAGAGAGAGCAGAGGAAGGAAGCTCTCTCCCCAACCAGATGACTGGTGTGTGTGTGCGTGCGCACAAATAGTTTAAAGCTGAAAAGCTAAAATAAAGAGTTTGTGGAACTTAATTCTGGCCTGCCGTCTTTCTGTGCTCCACCCACATGAACTGCTACAGTGGCCCACTGTAGCAGTTCATGTGGGTGGAGCACAGAAAGATGGCGTGAGGGACAAGGGAGTTTTTGAGTCTGTTTGTCACTGAACAGGCTCCTCTGGTTGCTGATGATGGTGTGCAGAGGATGACTGGCATCGTCCATGATGTAGATCTCTTCTCTGCCACTGTCACCAGAGAGTCCAGCTTCATGCCAACCACAGAGCTGACCCACCTGATCAGTTTGTCCAGCCTGGATGTGTCCTTCCTGGATGTGCTGCCCCCCCCAGCACACCACGGTGTAAAACAGGACACTGGTGACCACAGACTGATAGAACATCCACAGGAGTTTCCTGCAGATGTTAAAGGACCGCAGCCTCCTAAGGACGTATAGCTTGCTCTGTCTCTTCCTGTATAAGTGATTGGTGTTGCAAGTTCAGTCCAGCTTGCTGTCCAGCCACAGCCCAAGGTACTTGTAGGAATCCACAGCCTCCACCTCAACTCCCTTGATCAGAACTGGTTGTGACCTTGGTCTGGACCTCCCAAAGTCAATGACCAGCTCCTTGGTCTTCGAGGTGTTGAGCTGCAGATGGTTCCTGTTGCACCACACAGCAAAGTCCCTCACCAGGCTCCTATACTCCTCCTCTATGTCGTCACTGATACATCCAACAATGGCTGTGTCATTGGCAAACTTCTGAATGTGACACAGCTCCAAGTTGTAGCAGAAGTTCACAGTGTACAGGGTGAAGAGAAGGGGGGCCAGCACCATGCCCTGGGGTGCTCTGGTGCTGCTTATTACAGTGATGACATCACGTCTTATCCAGACGTGATGTCCTTCAGCCTGACATACTGCAGCCTGTCAGTGAGGTAGCTGGAGATCCAGGTGACCAGGCAGGGGTCCACTCGCATCCTGTTCAGTTTGTCCTGAAGCATTAGGGGCTGGATGGTGTTGAAGGCACTCAAGAAGTCCAAGAAGAGGATCCTCACTATGCCATTTCCCTTATCCAGATGCAAGTGGGCTCGGTGTAGCAGGTAGAGGATAGCGTCTTCCACACCAACACCTGCCTGGTACACAAACTGCAGACAGTCCTGGGCATGTTGTACCTGGGGTCTGAGGATGCTGAGGAAGAGCATCCTGTCTTCATCAGATGTGAAGTGAGTGCCACCGGTCGGAAGTCGTTCAGCTCGCTGGGCCAATTCTTTTTGGGAACTGGAATGATATATGATGTCTTCCAGAGGGTTGGCACTCTCCCCAGCTGCAGGCTGAGGTTGAAGATGCGTTGGAGTGGTTCACCCAGTTCAGCAGCGCAGGTCTTCAGTAGTCATAGACACACCTTGTCTGGGCCTGCTGCTTTCCTGGGGTGGAGCTTCCTCGACCTCTGACCTGGTCTGCAGTAATGCATGGAGGAGTCTGTGTTGAGGTGGGGGAGGAGGGGGATGCTGTGATGACTGGGGGGAGGTGTGTTGAGGGAAGAAGGAGAGATGGCTGCAGTGAGGGAGAGGGTGGGGGGACGTGGGCTGGTTGAACCGATTGAAGAAGTCATTCAACTCGTTCACCCTCTCCACTGTCCCCTCAACGACTCTGGTCTTTGTATTGTGGCCTGTGATGGTTTTCACACCTTCCCAGACCTCCCTCATGCTGTTCTCCTTCAGCTTCTGCTCTACCTTTCTCCTGTAGCTGTCCTTAGCTAGTTAATTAATCTAATTTAAGTTTAAGCAACTAAATAAGAACAAGTCAAACAATACTAAAAATGGCTGACCAAGAAGCTAATAAGCAGGATCTAGACAGTAATGGTGAAGCTGTAGAGTTACAGCAGCAGTCTAAAAACCCTGATAATGAACCTTTAGACACTGACCCACTAACAGAGACCCAAGCTGCTGCAGAAGAAGGATTACAAAGAAGCCAGAGAACCAGAAAGCTTTCTGAAAAAGGTCAAAAACTCCATGATGACAAATTTAAACAGCTTTACCATTGTTTTACAATTGCTTACGACAACTGGAAGGTGCTTGCTAAGGAGGCTAAGAAAGCACTCCGTGGAAGTCCCGCCAGTGAAGTCTTACAAGAACACATGAGTAAGATTCACTGTTCTTCAACAAATGTGAAACAAATTTATGAAGACCTGCACAAATTAATTGTTCCTGATGGAGAGACCCGTCACCGAGTAGACACTTGCCATGCCATCTCAGAACAGATTATGGAATATGCATGGAATCAACTTGAAGAGAAAGATGAAGGTCAAGGCTCTCATAAAGGACCAACAGATTGGGCTGAGACTGGCTCTGTTTTCTTATCTGCAGCATCTCAGAAGTCTAGTTCAAGCAAAAGATCAAGTCGCTCAAGCAAAGTATCAAGTTGCTCAAGCAGGTTATCTGCAAAGAAAAAAGAAGCAGCAGCAGAACTAGCTGCAACTGAAGCCACACTGAAAGTTTTACAAGAAATGGAATGTAAGAAACAAGAGCTTGAAACCCTTGAAGCTGAAAACAGACAGAAGCTTGTATTACAAGAAGCAGAAAATGCTGCAAGACAAAATGCATTAGAAGAGAAACGCAGACAGATAGAGCTGTTAGAGACCGTCAAGAAGATGAATGCTGCAAAGGCATGACTGCAGGTCTATGAACAAGAAGTTGGCTCTGATGAAGAGATATCAGACATGCTCCATAACTGCAGGCAGGAGAAACCTGCACCTAATTCAGAAGGTCTTCCAGTGCATCACGTGGCACCACCACAAGGTTCCACATAATGCACAGCCTGCTGTGACAACACAAACGGTCACCAGAGGGCAAAATCCTACTGATGCTCATCAGGAGGATAGCACTATAGCACTTGCAAGGGCAATAGCAGAGTCCATTAATGCAAGTCGTATCCCAGTACCAGAGCCTTCTGTTTTCAGTGGAGACCCACTCAAGTACAAAGACTGGAAAATGTCTTTTCAAACATTGATAGACAGGAAGAACATACCAGTAAATGAGAAGGTCTACTACCTATGCAAGTATGTGGGTGGGACTGCAAAGAAAGCCATTGAGAGTTACTTCCTGTTAGGAACAGATGCAACCTACTATGCAGCATGGGACATCCTGGAGGAACGGTATGGAAGCTCCTTTGTGATTGCTAAAGCCTTCAGGGATAAGCTCACTTCATGGCCCAGGATAGGAACTAAGGACAGCATTGAACTAAGAGAATTCTCAGACTTCCTTTGAGGCTGTGAAGCAGCAATGTCAGAGATTAAGAGTCTAGAAGTTCTTAATGACTGTGGTGAAAACCAAAAAATGCTCACCAAGCTTCCTGATTGGTTAGCAGCCAGATGGAACAGAAGGATCATTGAGATTGAAGAAGAAAGTAAGTCATTCCCAAGCTTCAGTCAGTTTGTTGGGTTTGTCTCAAAGGAAGCTAAGATACGGTAGCTTGCAATCCGGTTACTTCTCTTCATGCTCTTAAGTCCAGTGATGGTGAAAAGCTGAAGACACCAAAGACTCGAAGCGTGGGTGCAAAGGTGCTGGTAAGCAGCTCTGAAGAAAACCCAGATAGTAAAGGGTGTATCTTTTGTGAGAAGTCAAGTCATGGTATTCATGCATGTCAAAAGTTCATGGACAAGACTGTCGCAGAATAAGTCAAGTTTGTGCAAATGAAAAATTTGTGTTTTGGATGTTTGAAACCAGGACACCACTCAAAGAACTGTGAAAAAAGAAGTGTTTGTGACACATGTAAAAAAAAAAAGCATCCAACATGCTTACATGAAGACCGTATGAAGCAGGACAGAAAGAAAGAACGAGGGGATGATGAAAGAAAAGAGAAAGAAAGATCAAAGGAAAGAGCAGATTCTAAACAGACAAAAGAAATGTCAAATGAAGCAACATCCAACCGTGTGGTGCAAGATATGAACAGTACATACACATCCACAGTTATTCCAATATGGCTGTCCACAACAAGTAATCCTGAGAATGAAGTCCTTGTATACACTCTTTTGGACAACCAAAGTGATACCACCTTCATCTTGCAAGAAAGGGCAGAAGCTCTGGATGCACAGAAGGAGCTTGTGCAATTGAAATTCTCCCCATTGTCATCCAAAAGTACAGTCATTCAAAGTCAGAAGTTAAGTGGGCTGCAGGTTAGAGGGTTTTATTTATCAAAGAGAATCTCTCTCCCAGTAACCTATTCAAGAGAATTCCTGTTAATTTAAGTAATTTTCCTACACCCAAGACAGCAAAGGCATGGCCTCATTGAGAGCACCTTGCCGAAGAAATTGCACCTTTAATCGAATGTGACATTGGCCTGCTCATAGGTTACAATTGTTCACAAGCCCTGCTACCCAGAGAAGTTGTGTCAGGGAAAGACAACAAGCCATTTGCTCAAAGAACAGAGCTTGGCTGGAGTATAGTCAGATGTGCCAATCCCTGTGTTGACTACAGCGATGCAATTGGAAGCAGCCACAGGATCATTGTGAGAGAAGTGGCACCTTCTCTTCAGTCGTCTCCTAGTCTGCCAAGTGAAGTTTGATACATATGCCAAACCCAAGTCAAGGAATTAGTCACCCCCCCAGATGTGTTAAAGGTGCTCGAGTCCAACTTCAATGAAAGAACTGTCGAGGACTCTCACTTCTCTCAAGAAGATCTACGCTTCATATCAGTAATGGAGGAAGGAATCAAGATCAATGCAAATGATCACTGTGAAATGCCGTTGCCATTCAAGGAAGACAGGCCGAGTCTGCCAGACAACAGGGGATGTGCAAACCACCATCTCAAGTGTTTGAGAAAGAGATTTGAGAAAGACAAGCAATACCATAAGAACTACACTGCCTTCATGAGTGAAACAATAAATCGTGGAGATGCTGAGAAGGTTCCAGACAACGAACTTGACAAAAGCCCTGTCTGGTACATCCCCCACTATGGGGTGTATCACCCACAGAAACCCGGAAAGATACAGGTCGTGTTCGATTGCTCAGCGAAGTTCCAAGGTATGTCATTAAATGATCATCTGCTTACTGGGCCAGAATTGACAAATACCTTGATAGGTGTCCTCTGATGGTTTCGCAAGGGTCCAGTAGCAATAGTGTGTGACATTGAACGCATGTTCCATCAGTTTCACATAAGAGCAGAAGACCAAGACTATTTGAGATTTCTCTGGTGGGACAATGGGAATTTCCACTCTGAACCATCAGTTTACCGGATGAAAGTGCACCTGTTCAGGGCAGCCTCATCACCCGGCTGTGCAAACTATGGCCTCAAGCACATTGCTGCTCAAGGACAAGGTCGCTTCAGTGAAGCATCCATCTGCTTCATTGAAAGAAACTTCTATGTGGATGATGGCTTGATTAGTGTGTCGACAGAAGAAGAAGCAATTCAGTTAGTCAGTGAAGCACGGCAGCTCTGCAGCACTGGTAAGCTACGAATCCACAAGTTTGTTTCCAACAGCCAACAAGTACTTGCATCACTCCCCAAAGAACAGTGTGCTGAAACAGTAAGAGGCCAAGACTTAGCCTTGGGTGAGCCGCAGATTGAAAGAGTCTTAGGTGTCAAATGGTGTGTCACTTCAGATCACTTTCAGTTCAGAGTAGTTGTGAATGAATGTCCACTCTCTAGAAGAGGAGTCTTGGTGACAGTAGCCTCCATCTTTGACCCTCTTGGCTTTGTAGCGCCTTTCATTCTACTCGGGAAGCAAATACTTCAACAAATGTGTCGCGACAAGATTGGATGGGATGAAGCACTATCAGATGATCTTTGTCCACAATGGCAGTCCTGGCTCTTGGATCTACAGAACCTAGCTGACGTCAAGATCCAGCAATGTTTCTTGCCAGCAGGTTTCAAGGAAGTCCAAAGATACGAGTGCCATTACTTCTCAGATGCAAGTGTCACAGGGTATGGCGGCTGCACATACCTGAGAGTAATCAGTGTATCAGGACAAATCCACTGTTCTTTAGTTATAGGCAAAGCCAGAGTGGCCCCAACAAAAGTCACTACGGTGCCAAGACTTGAGCTGTCAGCAGCTGTTGTTGCAGTATGTACAAGTGACATGCTCAGAAAGGAGTTAGAGATAGAAGATGCTCAGGAATTCTTCTGGACAGACTCAAAGGTCATCCTGGGATATGTCAACAATGACGGCAGATGAGTCCACGTATTTGTAGCCAATCGCATTCAGCGTATCAAAGAAAGTACCAATCCAAGTCAATGGAGACACGTGACCTCTGAGGAAAATCTTATTGACCACGCATCAAGGGGCCTTAAGGCGCAAGAGCTCATTGTGTCTAACTGGTTCAAGGGTCCAGACTTTCTCTGGCATGATGAGCTTCCCAGTGGAGATATTAAGGTAGGAGAACCTGCAGTTGATGACCCAGAAGTTCGTAAGGCTGTTGTGCACAAAACCTCAACAGAAAATTCACTGCTTGATCATTTCTTAAAGTTCTCCAGCTGGATG
Source organism: Neoarius graeffei (assembly GCF_027579695.1). NCBI lineage: Eukaryota > Metazoa > Chordata > Actinopteri > Siluriformes > Ariidae > Neoarius > Neoarius graeffei. Next base: position 66,937,016 of record NC_083584.1, read on the forward strand.
AGGTTAGTCAAGGCCATCGTCAGACTGGTGCGACGTGTCAAGGAGCTTAAAGGTTTGGTATCAAGAACAAATGACACCACAAGTCTCGAAGAGAGAAAGGATGCAGAACTTACTATCCTAGGTATTGTCCAAAGGGAAGCCTTCTCTGAGGGGATCCAGAGTCTTCAACACAAGAGAGAGATAACAACAAAGGATAAAGCCAGCAGGCTGTACAGATTGAATCCTTTCTTGGACCAGCAAGGCATCCTCAGGGTGAGAGGCCAGCTGAAGCATGTTGCCTTACACCCGCATGTCAAACACCCAGCAGTCTTGCCACGGACTAGCCATGTATCAAAGTTACTGATCCAGCACTATCATCAGCAAGTGCAACACCAAGGACGTGGTATGACAGTGAATAAGCTACGATCAAATGGCATCTGGATACTGGGATGTAGTCATGCTGTGTTGTCCTACATCTATAAGTGTGTCAAGTGTAGGAAGCTCAGATGCACTGAAGAACAAAAAATGACAGACTTTCCATGTGAACGCATGGAAACAACAACTCCCTTTACGTATTGTGGGATGGACTGTTTCGGCCCATTCTATGTCAAGGAGGGAAGAAGGGAGCTGAAGCACTATGGTCTGCTATTTATCTGCCTGTGCTCTCGTGGTGTGCACATAGAACTGCTGGAGGACATGACGACTGATGCTTTTCTCAATGCCCTTCCTGCCTTCATTGCCCTACGAGGAAATGTTCACCAACTTCGATCTGACCAGGGCACTAACTTTATTGGTGCAAGACGTGAGTTTGTGGAAGCTGTAAAGGAGATGAACCAAGAATGCCTAAAGCAACTAGGCTGTGAGTTTGTCATGAATCCTCCATCTGCCAGTCATATGGGCGGAGCCTGGGAAAGGCAAATCTGAACAATAAGAAGTGTATTGATATCCATCCTGGATCAGTCATCTTGAAGACTTGATAGTTCCTCTTTGCGAACTTACCTTTATGAAGTCATGGCAATCATAAACAGCAGACCTTTGACAGCACATTTACTCAATGATCCAACTGGACCACAACCTCTTATGCCAAATCACATCCTAACAATGAAGTTGTCCATAATCTTGCCACCACCTGGAGACTTTGTGAAGGAAGATCTCTATCTTCACAAAAGATGGTGGTGAGTGCAATATTTAGCCAGTGAATTCTGGTCTAGGTGGAAAAAGGAGTACCTGCTGAACCTGCAACAGAGGCAAAAATGGCACAAGACACAGTGAAATGCAAAGGTCAATGATATAGTGATTGTACAAGACGACACTGCACCATGAAATGAGTGGAAGCTGGCTAAGGTCACGGAGGTGTACCCTAGTCAAGACGGATGTGTGAGGAAGCTGAAGTTGCTGATCAGTGACTCAGCACTAGATGACCAAGGAAAGCGACTCACCAAGTCAACTTACCTAGACAGGCCAATCCACAAGACAGTAACCCTGCTTGAAGCTGAGTAATGCAGTCATGCTGTCTCTAGCTATCTTTACACTAGGTCTTAAATATTTGAGTTAAATTCTACCCTTTTTTTAAGTTCATTATGGAAATCACCAGTGATTTGGTGGGAGTGTAGCTGCCATCAGAGTCTCATCTCATTCTCTCATCTTATTATCTCTAGCCACTTTATCCTTCTACAGGATCGCAGGCAAGCTGGAGCCTATCCCAGCTGACTACGGGCGAAAGGTGGGGTACACCCTGGACAAGTCGCCAGGTCATCACAGGGCTGACACAGACACAGACAACCATTCACACTCACATTCACACCTACAGTCAATTTAGAGTCACCAGTTAACCTAACCTGCATGTCTTTGGACTGTGGGGGAAACCGGAGCACCCGGAGGAAACCCACGCGGACACGGGGAGAACATGCAAACTCCACACAGAAAGGCCCTTGCCGGCCCCGGGGCTTGAACCCAGGACCTTCTTGCTGTGAGGCGACAGTGCTAATCACTACACCACCGTGCCGCCTGCCATCACAGTCAGTTATGCAATTTAAGTTCATTTAATATTTTGAGACAATTAAAAGAATTAACATTACTGATGAATAAATAAATCCATAAATTAGTTAATAAATCATTGGGAACATAAAGCCTAGTAAATATATTTAAGGTATAAATATAACGGAACTAATGTTTTTTGTCATTGTGAGGAAGGGGGTTTTTGTTTGTTGCTGCGCCCTATGCATGCATGTTCGTTGGAGCATACCTGTAATGTAAGGTTACCTATTTTAAGTTTATGAAGAGTTGTATTGTGAAGACTTGTCGGGCCTGAAGTTTCCTTTTACTCCCTTTGAGTTAACGCGGCCAATGAGGTATGCCATTATTTGTGTTTAATTATGGTAATTTGTTATGTGAACTTATTCTAATCACAAACGCTAACGCTGTTTACTTGATAACAGAATAACTCATGTTTCATTATCTGTATATTTACATTATATTTTCTTTGTGAGATGTTTATTTTTATCATTATTCTCTATGAGAATATTCTGGAAGGCTGTAGAGTCATTTATGTTTTTGTATTTTATTTTATCTAGTTCTCATGGCGTTTTGATGGCACATTGAAAGCATGGAAGTGCAATAAAAGCCCATAACTCCAAGAATGCCTTGTGCTCGTGTTTTCAACTGGAGGGGAGCTATAATTATAATAATCTTTCTTACAATCCCTCATGATATTAATTAACTTAGTTTAATACTTCTTATATTTATTTTCTGCTTCTTTAGTTCCATGTTTTATGAATTCTCTATATAGTGTGTGTTTTTTGACAGCACGGTGGTGTAGTGGTTAGCGCTGTCACCTCACAGCAAGAAGGTCCAGGTTCGAGCCCTGTGGCCAACGAGGGCCTTTCTGTGCAGAGTTTGTATGTTCTCCCTGTGTCCACGTGGGTTTCCTCCGGGTGTTCCGATTTCCCCCACAGTCCAAAGACATGCAGGTTAGGTTAACTGGTGACTCTAAATTGACCGTGAGTGTGAATGGGTGTCTATGTGTCAGCCCTGTGATGACCTGGTGACTTGTCCAGGGTGTACTCCACCTTTCACTCGTAGTCAGCTGGGATAGGCTCCAGCTTGCCTGCGACCCTGTAGAACAGGATGAAGCGGCTAGAGATAATGAGATGAGACAATTCCTCATGATATTAATTAACTTATTTTAATACTTCTTATATTTATTTTCTGCTTCTTTAGTTCTATGTTTTATGAATTCTCTATATAGTGTGTGTTTTTTGGTGGCACGGTGGTGTAGTGGTTAGCGCTGTCGCCTCACGGCAAGAAGGTCCAGGTTCGAGCCCCGTGGCCGATGAGGGCCTTTCTGTGCGGAGTTTGCATGTTCTCCCCGTGTCCGCATGGGTTTCCTCCGGGTGCTCCGGTTTCCCCCACAGTCCTAAGACATGCAGGTTAGGTTAATTGGTGACTCTAAATTGACCGTAGGTGTGAATGTGAGTGTGAATGGTTGTCTGTGTCTATGTGTCAGCCCTGTGATGACCTGGCGACTTGTCCAGGTTGTACCCCGTCTTTCGCCCATAGTCAGCTGGGATAGCCTCCAGCTTGCCTGCGACCCTGTAGAACAGGATAAAGCAGCTAGAGATAAGAAGAAGAAGAAACCTTTATTCGTCACATGCGCACTTCAAGCACAGTGAAATTCATCCTCTGCATTTAACCCATCTGAAGCAGTGAACACACACACACACCCAGAGCAGTGGGCAGCCCAGAGCGCCCCGGGAGCAGTCAGGGGTTCGGTACCTTGCTCAAGGGCACCTCAGCCCAAGGCCACCTCAGATGAGTGTGTTTTTTCTTTTTACAAGCCTTCTGCAGTCCCTTTGACATCCATAGATTATCTTTATACTTTAGTTTCCTACAATATTGTATAATTGGACAGTTGTTATCATATAATATTCTAAATAATTTTAGAAATTCATCATATGCTTTATCAGTATCATTCTCTTTATCTATCAACTCCCAATCTTGCTTTAGTAACTCGTTATTAAGTGCATCCATGGATTCCTCTGTCCTGACCCTTCTATGCAGGAGTATCTTATCCTGTTTGTTTTTTATGTGGATATTATTATAGACTGTGAAAACTGGAAGATGGCCACTGATGTCATTTACCAATAAACCACTTATTGTATTGCTATCCATCTCATTTGAAAATATATTATCAATTAATGTTACACAATGGGTTGTGATTCGGCTGGGTTTAGTAATTTTGGGATGTAGGCCAAAACTGTATATAGTATTAATGAATTCATCAGTCATCTTATGTTTATTTGGATTTAACAAGTCTATATTGAAATCACCACCAATAAACATGACTTTATGATTTAAATTTGAGAAATGTTCATCCATCCAGTTTTTAAATGTATCTATATTTGAACCTCGTGTTCTGTATATACAACTTACAATGATATTTTTTCTATTTGCCCTATTTATTTCTATTGTTATACATTCAAGCACATTTTCCACCACAGTTGACATATTTTCCATCACCTTATAATTGTAATTCAGATCCACATACATAGCTACACCACCACCATTTTTGTTTCTCCTATTCATACATATCAGCTCATAACCTTCAAGACCAAATTTCATGCCTAATGACAGTTACTAATCCATATTTCTGATATTAGAATTATATTAAAAGACTGGGTGAATTGATTTAAATAGTCCTTGATATTATGAAAGTTGGCATACAGGCTTCTACTGTTGAAATGGATTATTGAGATTTTGTTATCAGTCTTAAAAGTGCTATTATACTGCTCATCTGAATAGTAGTGGCAATCGTTGTTGATGTTCAAGAAGTTGTTTTCTGGATCAATATCATTTTCAATATTCTGTGGCTTGTGTGTAGTGTATTTAAAGATATTTAATTCCGGATAATCATTTCTTCTTAATGAATGATCTGTTTCATGGATGTAACTGTTGTAGAACCTGCCTCTGTTGAAACTCTGAGTGTAAAACCTATGCAGTCTTGCTGTCTGGATCTTTTTGGAGGTGTATTTTAACCAGGTGTACTATCTGTCTGTGGGTAGAGTTTCCCTCCACACATGTGGTTCTGTATTACGGTTCTGAGTGTCTCTGCTGAGTGAGGATGAGGTTCATCGTAGTTGCGGTCTAAGCTGTGGTTCAATGTGCAGTTGAAATCACCAGCTAGAATAATGATCCTTTCCTGGGGAATGTCTGAGATGGCTTTATTCAGACAACTGAAAAACTGAATATGGTCTGTGCCAATATTGGGAGTATAAATGTTGATCAGGGAAAAGGAGTTTGTTGAAATCGATATCTACTCTCTACATTCTCCCAGGTACTATTTCTGCTATGTTTACTGCCTGCTCTTGAATGTCTGGGGAAAGCAGTATGGCGACCCTGGCGCTCATGTTTGAGCCGTGACTGAGGAAACCCTGACCTTTCCACTCGCTTAGCCACTGTGTCTGATTGTTAATGCCTGTGTGGGTCTATTGTTGAAAAAAATGTTTGCTTTTTTTAGTGATAGAAAGCTGAAAAGACTACCTCTTCTCAGCACTGCGATAGCCATTGATATTAAGAGAGCCAATGTTTACAGACGCCATAATGATGAGCTTAAAATTATCACTGAAGAATATATGGTGATTCTTTTCCCTTCTCTTTAATAGTGTCTCTTCTTTTTGGACTTGCACTGAATCAGTCTTTTTACTTTTGGCATTAGTTTCTTTAAGAAGTATCGTTTGGGTTGGTCAAATTCTTCCAGGGTTGCATGCTGCATGGCTACATGACAGGACAGATAGAAATGTGATAAATGTGGGAAGAAAGCACTGATTTGGGGTTTTCTGGCACCTTTGGTCAAGTCTAGGAATTAATGTATTTGTGATACCATGTATAATTGAGAGCTGCTAAAGGATTTACTTAATCTGGCGATCACCTCAGAGGTGTCCGTATCTTCATCAGAGACACTCTCGATGTCAGGTGCTCAGCGTACACAGGGTGTGTCTGCGCCTCAGCCTGGTTGTTTTCATGCTGATGTGGACATGCCTATCTTACATGGCTGTGTTCACCACACACGAAACATCTCATCTGTTCAGAACTGATGAAAATGGTGTGAGTTTAACAGAGAGGTTTAGCGGCTGGTGCTGCGAGTTTAGGATCATGTAGGTGAACCGGCGGAAAGACATGACGTGTTTGATCTCGGGGGTTTTTAAACCCAAAGGAATCATTTTAATCTGAGCCGTGAGTTTTCCGTAGTGCTCGAGCACGCTTCTCAGGATTTCATTTTTAATGAAAGTTGGCACGTTAGATATCACGATTTTCTTTGACACACCAGAAAGCGGAAACACTGGTACAAACATATTATTTATTGAGAGCCCCTGTGCGATTAGCTGGTCAACCATTTCAACCTCAGCTAAGGTTAGATGAACAGATGAACAATTGAAAAGAAAAGTGCTCCCCTAAACCTTGAACCAGTACCCTCAACAGATCAAAAAGTGCAACTAAATGTGAACACAACCAATAAACGTGCTAAGGTCTCTGGCTGCGAACAGAAAAAAAAAAAAAAAACCTCCCCATGATCAGGATCCAGGTGTACTATGTGTCTGTGGCTATTGCCCCATGCACGATCCTCCATTGGAGGTCAGCTGCCTGTTTTTCAATGAGCCATTTATACAGGGACCATCAGCAGCCTTTCGGGGATGAGCCTGGGCCAAAATACTCAGCCCACCTTGATCCTTTTATGTCCAGAAATGACTGAAAGTTCCATATTTTCACACATCTGAAATATAGTGCTTTCTTCCCCAAGTCTTTGAACTTTCTTAACTGTGGTGTTCTGAAGGAGAGGGGATGATCATCTTGCCATTCAGCAACATTGGCACTAACATCCAGGAGAGAAAAGGCATATTCAGCAGCTTCATCCCAGTGATCATGAAGGGAAGCATCCTCCATGATAAAGGCCTTCAGACCTTCTGGTAATGATCTTAACACCTCCTCCACCACTCTGGACAGCAGCCTTGGTCTGATGTTTATGGTCTGCTCCAGGGCCTCCATGGGCATCAGCAGGTGGCCAAGCTTTACACATCCAGCCTTTCTGAGAGAAGATCTCAGACTGACTGATGTCAGAACCTCTGCTCTAATGAGACTGTTGAAGAACAAAGGCTTCTCCAACAGCCACAGGCCCACTGTAGGAGCAAGATCTCTGGTTACCTTCAGTACTCTCCAATACTCTAAAACTGAAGAGTAGAAGGGGGTAAGTCCAGTCACGTCAGCTTCCTCCTGCCTCAGCAAGAACAGCTGCTTACTATAACCCAGATGCCCAGCTTTCTGCAGCAGAGCCCTGGCCATTTCCAGCCACCTCACACCAACCTGGTACAACAGTCTCTGGGCAGTCTGCAGCCTGAAAGCCATCAACTGGGCAGAGATGTCTATGAAGCCTTGTTCTCCCTCCTCCACTGGCAAGTACAAAGCTGAAGCCTGTACCCAATGTTGTCCTGTCCAGAAGAAGTCCATGATGGTTCGCTGGATGTCCTCAATCATTCCTCTAGGCGGGGAGAGAACAATCAGTCTTTGCCACAGCATCAAAGCAACCAAGTTATTGATCCCGGCCTCAGTTGCCGAAGGATGATGATGATGATGATGATGATGATGATGATGATGAAGTTATTGACAACCAGAACTTGACAGCTGGGGTAGCAACCATTTCCATTTAGACAACCTCGCACACACCTTCTCCCTCACATCCTCCCAGTTCTGTTGTTGGTAACCTTCTGTACCCAAGTACACCCCCAAGACTTTTAACCCCCTACTTCCCCACCGTAAACCTCCAGGCAGAGCCAGCAATGTTCCCTCTTCCCACTGGCCCATCTGAAAAGCCTTGCTCTTACTCCAGCTCACTTTGGCTGAAGATGCTCTCTCATATAGCCTCAAACTATCTCTCAAGGCTTCTATGTCTCTCTCATCTCTTACAAAAACATTTACATCAGCATATGCAGAGACTCTAAAAGGAGAAACATGCCATGACCCTGGCAGTAGGAAGCCATGAAGGCAATTCCTCAGCCTGCATGGTAAGGGCTCAATGGCCAGACTGTATAGTAGCCCTGAGATGGGACAACACTGTCTCATCCCCCTTTTAACTGGAAAAGGCCGACTCAACCTGCCCCCCACTTTAACTAAGCACTCTGCCTCACCATACAATAAACCCACCCATGACACAAAATAATCACCAAACCCAAATGCATGCAGTGTAGAAAATAAATAATTGTGATCTACCGTATCAAAAGCTTTTTCCTGGTCCAAAGAAATTACACCAAGGTTCAACTCATAAACATTACAAACATCAATTAAATCCTGAATCAGAAACAGATTGTCCAATATAGTTCTCTATTCCTCTAAAAGAGTTCTGAGTGCTATCTTTTTATTGTTCAATGAATTTTTGGTAGGAGAAGTTGGTTTCAGATGGAAGCCACTTTCAATGTCATGAATACTAAGTGCTGAATGGACATTTTGAGCTGTATTTTAGAAAATGATGTATATTGCTGACAAAAAAAAAATGCATATTTGAGACTTTCCAACCTCCTACCACTGCTTCAGAGATACAAAGTTGTCTTTCAGATGATGTTGCCTGTTGTTAAAGTGCATATCCTAGACCAATTTAGTTTTATTTTTTATGAAAGTATGTCCCTTTACACACTCATCCAGAAGGGTAATTTTGCACAAGGCCATCTGTCTACAGCAGAAAAAAAAAAAAAAAAAAAAACATGTCTGGAAAAATCCCATTGGAATCTGGAGCCAGATTTGTGACATCACCTGCGGAAGCACCAGCAGGCTGCACGAGCTTGCACGGTTTCAGTGCACAGCCTGTGTAGACCAAGCACTCCCATTTCTCTCTCATTGTCCAGTCTTTTGGAAAACGATGAGTAGTAATCCCATCAAGATTGGTGTTGCTACACCCTCCTACGATACATCTGTTAACCATTTTAATAATTATGTGATAGCATTGAAGAAATTTGCAGAAAACCACCAGGTTGTTTTCTCATAAACAAACCAGCGCTGACATAGGATTCAGAGGGAGGCATCCCGCACGTGATGTCATGGAAATCAACGTTTGCCGGGAAATCCAAATGGCAAGTTTTTTCAGAGGCAGACGAATTCACCTCGAATGGCTTGATTTCAACTGAATTTTTCTGGTATTGTGCAAGGTAAAAAAAAATTGCACAAAATGCAAACTGTAACAGATATTTGACCAAAGTTTAATATAAAATAGGAGAATTACATTGATCTTGCTTCTGAATTTATCCATGATATGCACTTTAAGGTGTCAATAGGATTTGATTTTTTTTTTTTTTTGTCCAGAGGAGGTAATTAACTCTAAGCTGGTCAGGTGCTGATCTGTGAAACCAACCAGAATGATGGAACTGTTAACTAACCTGGACCTGAGTGACTGTGAGATGTAAAAGCAATATAACCTGGCTGCACTTACCTTGTTGTCATTAACTTTAACCCATGTGTACTGTCTAACTGTTGGGTGTTTGAGTCTCCAAGAATCCACCAAGTCTAAATGTGAAACTATCCTGTCTAGAACAGTAGATGAATGAAAATGTGGTTCCTCACTAGTTCTATCCAGAGTGAAGTCTGTGGTGCAGTTCCAGTCCCCACCTAAGATGAGGTAATCGTCACTGAACTTGTCCAATTCATCTTTCAGTCGGCTGAAAAGAGCAATTATTTCTTGTCCTTCATTGGGTGCATAAATGTTAACTAAACAAAAAGTACTGTACTTGCACCCAAACAATCAGCAACTTTCCTTTAACAATTTCTAAAGTTGACAAAATTTTAGTGCTACTGTTTTTTCTGAATAAAACAGCCCCCCCAGAAGTTAGTACCATGGCTGAGTGTGTATAAACCCTCCCACCACAGGCCCCAGTTTATCTCATTTTCCCTGTTACTGTGTTTCCTGCAAAAAAAACATATCTATTTTTTTCTGTTGGATTACTTTAGCTCTCTTCTGTCCATCCCTGCCACTGTTTATATTTAGAGAGGCTACCGTGAGTGTATGCATGGAGTTGGAAAAGAAGAGAGAGATAGAAACAGGAGGAGACAGTAGGGAGAGGAAACACACCTGGTGATGCATGATCATTAAATCATTGAAATAGTTTCATCCTTTTACTAGTTCTTTCCTTTGCCATCTTCCTTAAAGCTGTGATGTTTGTAAAGACGGTAACGTTTCTTTGCATCCAGCACATCAACCCCAACACGTTTTCACCAAGCCATAACAGATCTAATAAATTTGTCTGTGTCACTGAAATAATCCTTAATTTTTACAGTTTTTCCAAAAGAATCATTTAAAAAATCTTCAATTTCTTCTAATGAGTATAAATCATTCTGCTGTGAGCTTTCACCAATAGAACCACATTCTGACTCCATGTTCTCCACCTCTCCTCCACACTGACTGTTTAAACCCTATGTGTCAAACTCAAGCCCCGTGGGCCAAATGTGGCCCGCCACGTCATTTTATGTGGCCCGCGAGAGCTTCAAAGGTGTATGATTGTCTTAAAATAAGTGTATGCTGCTTTAAAGCGTGCATTGGCCATAAACTACGTCTCATAATATATACATAATGCATGTCGATTATTTTACCTGTGAAGTGACGTCATCCCACCACTAGGTTGCAGTGTATCCACAAGTGTTTAATTACTGTAATAATTTGTCTGCTTTTTAACCCCAGTTATGAATAAATCCATAGTTGAGAAAATGTCCATGAAGAGAAAAATTGATGCAGATGCAGTTTCAGAAAAGATGGGAAGCTGAATATATGTTTGTGCTTCAAGGAGAAAGACCGGTGTGTCTTGTGTGTTATGAGGTGGCGTCAGTCGTCAAAGAGTACAATCTACATCGGCATTTTGACACCAAACACGGAGCTAAGTATGCCAAATTTAGCCTCCAAGAAAAGCTACAAATTGTCCAAGAATTAAAAGGCAAACTGCAATCGCAGCAGAATATGTTCACAAGAGCTACAGCCAAAAACAATGCAGCAGTGAAAGCTAGCTTTATTGTAGCTGAAGAAATCGCCTGCACTTCAAAGTCTTTCTCAGAGGGTGCATTTTTGAAGCAGTGCATGCTGAGGTGTGTGAGCAGATGTTCCCTGACCAGATACAAACTTTTAATAATGTCAGTTTGTCCAGAAACACCATCGCTGACAGAGTTAAGGAACTAGCAGGAAATCTGGCAACACAGCTGGCCGAGAAGAGTTATCTGGCTTTTTCATTAGCTGTTGATGAAAGCACAGACAACATAGATACAGCGCAGCTATCCATTTTTATAAGAGGGGTGAAGTCGGACCTCTCTGTCACTGAGGAACTCCTGGATGTAGTTGCCATACATGGGACAACAATGGGAAAGGACATTTTTGATGCAGTGGACAAGTCCGTAAGTAAAAATGAATTACCGTGGGAAAAGTTGGTGGAACTAACTACCGATGGTGCACCTGCAATGTGTGGAGAAAAAACAGGCTTGGTTGGACTAATGAAGGAGAAAATGCGAAAAAGTAACTGTCACATGCCTCTGATAACGTATCATTGCATTATCCATCAAGAAGCTCTGTGTGGAAAGGTTCTGGAGCTGGATGATATAATGACCACAGTCATGAAAACAGTGAACTTGATTCGGGCGCGTGGCCTGAATCACTGCCAGTTCCAGCTGTTCTTGCAGGAGGTGGGCTCGGAGTATGGAGACATGCCGTACCATACAGAAGTAAGGTGGCTGAGTAGGAGCAAGGTCTTTCAATGATTTTTTGAGCTTAGGGAAGAAAATGCTCTTTTCATGCAAAGTAAAGGAAAACCCTTGTCTGAACTGTCAGATCCAAACTGGCTGTGTGACTTTGCTATGTTGTGTGACATAACCAAGCATCTTGCCCAACTGAATCAGAGGCTGCAGGGACGCAAACAAGTCATCACGCAGATGTCCGACATGATCACAGCTTTCCAGCGAAAACTTGACCTATGGAAGTCCCAAGTGAAACAGGACAATCTTGCCTACTTTCCTGTGTGTCAGAGCATCTCAGCCTCAGTTCCTGGTGCTTTTTCATGTGCTCGGTTGGCTACTAAACTGAGCCGGTTAATGAATGAGTTTGATCGGCGCTTCTCTGACTTTAAAGCACAGCACTCAGGCTTTGCCATCTTTGCCAATCCTTTCACCACCGACGTCTGCAGTGCACCCCATCACCTTCAAATGGAGTTAATTGAGCTTCAAAGTGATGGTGGCCTGAGAGCAAAGTTCCAGGATGCTGCAATTGAGGACTTTTACCATCTACCGCCCCCTAGTTTGATGCCACAGCTCCGACTTCATGCTGCCCATGTTCTGTCCATGTTTGGGAGCGCCTGTCTGTGTGAACAGATGTTTTCAATCATGAATCTAAACAAGACCAGGCACAGATTAGGCATCACCGATGCCAACCTCCACGCAGTTTTACGGATTGCCTCAGCACAAGACCTAAAACCAGACATTGACGCACTGGCCACGGGAAAACGGTGTCAGACATCTGGCCAGAAAACACATTGGTAAGCATTTTTAAAAACCTGAATTAAAAATATAATAGAATGCATTTCAACCAAGAATAAGAACAGTTGAATATGTGTGCAATTTAATGATTGTGCTTGCATTTTCTTTTGTGTTTGTTATTTTTAGGACATGATCAGTGAATGAGGATGGTGTGTGAGATGGTGTCTCAGGGTGAGGAGGGATCTACTTGGTGTGTTCAAGGACAGGCAGCATCACCTCACCAACTTCATCCAAAACTTGACCAATATAGTTGTGAGCTGAGATGACCCTTATTTTGTTATTTTGAGTTACGTGGAGTTTGCATGTTCTCCCCGTGTCCGCGTGGGTTTCCTCCGGGTGCTCCGGTTTCCCCCACAGTCCAAAGACATGCAGGTTAGGTTAACTGGTGACTCTAAATTGACCGTAGGTGTGAATGTGAGTATGAATGGTTGTCTGTGTCTATGTGTCAGCCCTGTGATGACCTGGCGACTTGTCCAGGGTGTACCCCGCCTTTCGCCCGTAGTCAGCTGGGATAGGCTCCAGCTTGCCTGCGACCCTGTAGAAGGATAAAGCGGCTAGAGATAATGAGATGAGATGAGAGATGAGTTAATTACATATACTACTTTGTGTGTGTAGCAATGTATTCACTGTATTTACACAGGTTTATGTGTTCATGCAGACAAATGTGTACTGTAATCAAACCATCTTATTAGTTGGATGTAGGCTACGCCCTCTCCAAGGCTGTGTACAGCCATTTGTTTAAATGCTACATAAAATGCTACATTTGTCACACATGTTCACAATTGTTGGTTGTAATGTCGTTCTTCCCCTCTCAACTGTGACAAAAAAAAAGTTTTGAACAAAGTTAATGTCATAACTTGTGTTTAGTGATATTTTTATTTGTTATTTACTTGAATAGTTTGATCGTTGATTGATGGAGCAATGTGGGTTTCTTAACTTGATAAATCAAAAGGATTCATGTTACAATAATAGAGCAATAAGCTAGCATTCATTTTTACATCTATGCAAATGCATATGTAATATTTGTAACTTGAATAAGTAATAAATACAGAAACGGTTATTTAAAAATATATTAGTTACATTTATTTTACATTACATTGCATTTAGTTACATATATACAGTCTTACAGTTACAACTGGCCCTTTGAGGGCAACCATAACGCTCATGTGGCCCTCGGTAAAAATGAGTTTGACACCCCTGGTTTAAACCACCATCATCCCCTGTGTCACATACACTCACCGCCACATCTGCAGGTGCAGCCACCTGCCCAAGTTCAGCAGGTTTGCCGGTATTCACGGATGTATTCTCCTCTTTGGCGGTAATAACAGGCCCACTGGTCCCCACAGAGGTATTCACTTCCCCAACAGTACCCGCAGAGGTATTCGCCTCCTCAGCGGCAACAGCAGACTCACTGGTGCTTGCAGAGGTATTCGCCTTCTCAGTGGTAGCGGCACACCCACTGGCACCTGCAGAGGCCTCTGCTTCCCTGGTGGCAGCAGCAGGCTCCACCGTCCGCTCCCCTTCAACAACCTCATCACGGCCTGCCGTGCTATCAAAAGCGTTAGCCTCCTGTTATTTATGAGGGCATCCGTATTTACTTGAAATAGTTTGATCATTGATTGATGGAGCAATGTGGGTTTCTTAACTTGATAAATCAAAAGGATTCATGTTACAATAACAGAGCAATAAGCTAGCATTCATTTTTACATCTATGCAAATGCATATGTAATATTTGTAACTTGAATAAGTAATAAATACAGAAATGGTTATTTAACAATATATTAGTTACATTTATTTTACATTACATTGCATTTAGTTACATATATACTGTCTTACAGTTACAACTGGCCCTTTGAGGGGAACCATAATGCTCATGTGGCCCTCGGTGAAAATGAGTTTGACACCCCTGGTTTAAACCACCATCATCCCCTGTGTCACACACACTCACCGCCACATCTGCAGGTGCAGCCACCTGCCCAAGTTCAGCAGGTTTGCCGGTATTCACGGATGTATTCTCCTCTTTGGCGGTAATAACAGGCCCACTGGTCCCCACAGAGGTATTCACTTCCCCAACAGTACCCGCAGAGGTATTCGCCTCCTCAGCGGCAACAGCAGACTCACTGGTGCTTGCAGAGGTATTCGCCTTCTCAGTGGTAGCGGCACACCCACTGGCACCTGCAGAGGCCTCTGCTTCCCCGGTGGCAGCAGCAGGCTCCACCGTCCGCTCCCCTTCAACAACCTCATCACAGCCTGCCGTGCTATCAAAAGCGTTAGCCTCCTGTTATTTATGAGGGCATCCGTACAGTTGGCTGACATCTCCACACTCAAAACACTTCTTCTGTCCAGCACTCGCATATACCATATAATGACCATCACTAAATTTCACTCGGAATGATACCTCCAGTGTCTGAGTGGGAGAGTCGAGAAACATGAACACCTGTCTCCTCAGAGACTGAACGTGTAATAACTTTGGGTCTTTCCAGCCCAGACTGACCATCCAAAACCCGCTAGCAAATTTCCCAAACTTTCCTAAAGTTCACTGTTAGAAAACTTTTAGCTCATTCTCTAACAGTGCATTGGGAATAAATGGAAGAATACCTGACACTGTTACACAGGCAGAGGGAACTGCTAATGGGGAGACTTGGGTAAACAGATCAGTGATGATTACACCACTTGCTATTAAGTCGCTAACATGTTTCTCCTCTTTGAGAAACACCACCGCCGCCCTGTTCATCCGAGAAGTATAGAATACATTCTCATGTCCTATTTTCTCGCCTACAGCCAGCAAAACCTCCTCCACCATCACACCGGGATCCGGTGGTACAATCCGGACACCGTGACAGGTGGATGGAGGAGGCGTCTCGAGGGATGCCATTCCTCCCAAAACAATTCACAAACTTCCAACCCTACTTAGCACTCAACACACAGCAATAGACAAAAAGACTAAAGGTAAAAAAAGACTTACCTGATCATGCATACAAAAAAGGAAGAAATTAAAGCAAGAAGAAAAGAGGGAAAAAAAAACAATTCATGCTCTCTGCTAAACTCCTGCACACACCTCCACCTGTGACACGCCTCACACACCCAGCTCCCAGCATGCAACAGAAACAGAGAGAGAGAGAGAGAGAAACAGAGAGAGAGAGAGAGAGAGAGAGAGGACAGACAGACAGACAGACTGACAGACAGAGAAAGACAGTGAGAGAGACAGACAGAGAGAGAAACAGACAGAGAGAGCGAGAGACAGTGAGAGAGAGAGAAAGAGACAGAGAGAAGAGAGAGACAGACAGACAGAGAAACTGTCAGAGAGAGAGAGACAGACAGAGAGAGAGAGAGGACAGAGAAACAGAGACAGTGAGAGAGAGAGAGAGAGAGAGACAGACAGAGAGAAACAGACAGCGAGAGCAAGAGACTGTGAGAGAGAGACAGATAGACAGACAGAGAAACTGTGTGAGAGAGAGTGAGAGAGACAGAGAGAGTGAGAGAAAGAGAGAGGACAAAGAGAGAAACAGACAGAGAGAGAGAGGGACAGATAGAGAAACTGTCAGAGAGAGAGTGAGAGAGACAGACAGAAACAAACCGAGAGAGAGAAAGAGAGGACAGAGAGACAGACAGACAGACCAACAGAGAGAGACTGAGACAGACAGAGAGAGAAACAGACAGCGAGAGTGAGAGACAGTGTGAGAGAGAAGAGAGAGACACAGAGAGAGACAGTGAGAGAGAGAGACAGACAGACAGAGAGAGACAGACAGCGAGAGAGAGAGAGAGAGAGAGAGAGAGAGAGAGAGAGTTACAATGCTAGTTTATTCCAGTTTTATCAGGAATTTGTGTATTTGAAGAGCTTGCAGCTGCATCAGCAAAATTAGCACTCAGCTTTTCTGTACATTGCTCCTACAGGGACAGATGGATGTGCTGTGCTCTGTGTGTGTGTGTCTGTGTGTGTGTGTGTGTGTGGTGTACTTTTACTGTAGTCAGCTCAATAAAATGATGTTAAAGCCCAGGTGTGCAGAGTATTTTTCCCCCTACACTGACAATTAGTTATGCTCAAATAAACATTCTACAAACCTGTCTGTCTGTCTATCTGTCTTTCTCTCTGTCTGTCTCTCTAAGTGTCCCAACCCATGCACTACGTTGCTTCAAAAGTATTCCCAGATGATTTTCCTCACATGCTACCAGAGATTCCAGCTTTAACTGCTTCTCTCTTTTACTTTCTGAAAGTATAGTCCATTTTCCCAACTCCTCCCCGGGACACAATCTCTCCTGACAAGCGAGTAAAACACGTTTAACACAACATGACAAAAGAGCCAACACCGACACGCCTCTGTGCGCCTGCTTTTCCTCCTGTCAGATTTAGCTGTGTTCTGATCATGTGTTATTCCAGCTCGGTGTGTTTCAGTGATTTACTAAACAACTTTATAAAGATCGGACAATCCTGGAAAAAAAAAAGATGGAAATTTACAAAGAGCACTTAAATGTAGCCATGATTAAGGAGGGTTCAGTATATATAACTAGGATGTACAGAGACAGTGAGAGAGAGAGAGAGAGAGAGAGAGAGAGAGAGAGAGAGATACAGATAAACTACAGAATGACACAAAAACAGAGATGGAAAAACAGAGAGAGAGAGAGAGAGAGAGAGAGAGAAACAACAAGAAGAAGCCAGGTTTCCGTTGCAGTTTTGCACAAAATACTGGAGAAGCACTACTGTATTTTAAAAATTTTGACAAAGCACACTTGCGATTGCTCCATGTTTCCATTAAGTGATGTTATGTGATTAAATCTGAGTTTTTAACTCTCATTATATCTCTATGTTCATGCCATGCATGGCAAGAGTGTCAAAACAACTGGAAGTCAATAGGTGTGTGTGTGATATTATCGATATATCGTGATACATTAATAGTATCAGAGATTGTATTGCATGAAGAACTAGTATTGATACAGCAAACAAATATTTCATATGTTAGTTTTATATTCACATAAAAAGGTTTAAAATGTATTGTTTACATGTGTGAGCCCTGAGAAAAATATATCTAACTTGATACAATTGCCAATCGTTTGATCCAACAATCTTAATAGAGAACTATGTTTAACTCACTGAACTAAATAAAAACAACTGTGGTAGTGAAAATGGCTGCATATTCATGATTACAATACTTACTGGCATTTATGCTTTATGGCATGCCGCAAAACTTTGTCCAAAACAGTATGTTTACAAGGGTGGCATGGTGGTGTAGTGGTTAGCACTGTCGCCTCATAGTAAGAAGGTTCTGGGTCCAAGACCAGTGGCTGATGAGGGCCTTTCTGTGTGGAGTTTGCATGTTCTCCCCGTGACAATCATTACAGCTGTGTTAATAGAGTCAACTGATTATTTCTGATTGGATCGTATCAAGAACCATGTATCATGATATGTACTGTATCGGAGCTTCATTACTGATACCCCAAGAAGTCATTCATTTTCTAGGTAAGCCAGAATCTCTCAGCATCTTGCATTTTGGGGCATCAGGATCAAGGAGAAGTCCAGGTAACTTTATGATAATGAGCTATGATGCAATTTGGCAGCAACCAATTGGAATTTAGAAGTGCTCCACTCTAAAGAATCCTCAAGAACACAGTCATGGAAATTTTGGTTCCATTTAAACCATTCCCAAGTAACCTACCATGGAGGAGAAACTGATCATTGCAATGGCGGGTTTCGTCATTATTTATGACGTGTCTAGACCAAGGACCAATGAACCAAGGTATTGGACACTGTAGGTGGTACAAGTGAATTGATGAAGTGCAAAATATATTTTGTGAAAATATGAGGGAATCATATGCTAACTCGTGCCATAGCGTGCAAAAGAGTGTTGGCTGTTTACTTATATGTGACTTAAATGATGCTGTTGAACCAGAGGTCATCATCATCATCATCATCATTGTTACTCTTTGAGGCTCAACCTCAGATGTCCAAGGACTCTGACCACTTGTAGTGTCCATGCATCCATTGTTTAAATTCAGATCACTCTCTCATCAGTTGAAGAAACTTCCCCTTGTGCATTTCTGTCATTCTTTCAATCCTTGTCCATCCAGCTGTTATCACTTCTCTTTGCTTGTTGTAGGAACCATGAACAATGTGTTTTTGTAATGTTGAGCGAGTGTCCATTCGGACACAATGGCTAAGCCACTCTAGATGTTGTCTTTCTTGGTACTCGTAGACTGTTGTTGTGCCAGTAACTCTGTGTACACCTTCACTGGACTATATGAAGACATAGTCCCAGTTCCCTGCTACTCTTTCAGCTTCAGACATACCAATGGATGGTGCGTTGTGTCGTCTCCCTTGAAGCCTCCTCGTACTATTTTCCGTCACAGCCATACCCCCTCAACCTCTAGCTTGTCCATAACGCCAGGATTCAAATCCAACATGGCTGTGTTGTGCCGTGGTGCTTAAAAGTTTGTGAACCCTTTAGAATTTTCTATATTTCTGCATAAATATGACTTAAAACATCATCAGATTTTCACACAAGTCCTAAAAGTAGATAAAGAGAACCCAGTTAAACAAATGAGACAAAATATTATACTTGGTCATTGATTTATTGAGGAAAATTATCCAATATTACATATCTGTGAGTGGCAAAATTATGTGAACCCTTGCTTTCAGTATCTGGTGTGACCCCCTTGTGTAGCAATAACTGCAGCTAAACATTTCCGGTAACTGTTGATCAGTCCTGCACACTGGCTTGGAGGAATTTTAGCCCGTTCCTCCATACAGAACAGCTTCAACTGTGGGATGTTGGTGGGTTTCATCACATGAACTGCTCGCTTCAGGTCCTTCCACAACATTTCAATTGGATTAAGGTCAGGACTTTGACTTGGCCATTCCAAAACATTAACTTTATTCTTCTTTAACCATTCTTTGGTAGAATGACTTGTGTGCTTAGGGTCATTGTCTTGCTGCATGACCCACCTTCTCTTGAGATTCAGTTCATGGACAGATGTCCTGACATTTTCCTTTAGAATTCACTGGTATAATTCAAAATTCATTGTTCCATTGATGATGGCAAGCCGTCCTGGCCCAGATGCAGCAAAACAGGCCCAAAGCATGATACTACCACCACCATGTTTCACAGATGGGATAATGTTCTTATGCTGGAATGCAGTGTTTTCCTTTCTCCAAACATAACGCTTCTCATTTAAACCAAAAGTTCTATTTTGGTCTCATCCGTCCACAAAACATTTTTCCAATAGCCTTCTGGCTTGTCCACATGACCTTTAGCAAAGTGCAGATGAGCAGCAATGTTCTTTTTGGAGAGCAGTGGCTTTCTCCTTGCAACCCTGCCATGCACACCATTGTTGTTCAGTGTTCTCCTGATGATGGACTCATGAACATTAACCTTAGCCAATGTGAGAGAGGCCTTCAGTTGCTTAGAAGTTACCTTGGGGTCCTTTGTGACCTCGCCGACTATTACACGCCTTGCTCTTGGAGTGATCTATGTTGGTCAACCATTCCTGGGGAGGGTAACAATGGTCTTGAATTTCCACCATTTATACACAATCTGTCTGACTGTGGATTAATGGAGTCCAAACTCTTTAGAGATGGTTTTGTAATCTTTTCCCAGCTGATGAGCATCAACAATGCTTTTTCTGAGGTCCTCAGAAATCTCCTTTGTTCATGCCATGATACACTTCCACAAACGTATTGTGAAGATCAAACTTTGATAGATTCCTGTTCTTTAAATAAAACAGGGTGCCCACTCACACCTGATTGTCATCCCATTGATTGAAAACACCTGACTTTAATTTCACCTTCAAATTAACTGCTAATCCTAGAGGTTCATATAGTTTTGCCACTCACAGATATGTAACATTGGATCATTTTCCTCAATAAATAAGGCCCCGGTCACACCGCCTGAACTTTGCTGGAGCGTTCCTGGAGCAGTGAAAAAAATTCATCACCGCTCGTAACCGTTCACCACCGTTTAACAAAAGTTGGCCCCTGTTAAAGCAACGCCGTATACGCTCGGCCACCGGTGATGTTTCTCGAGGGGCCCTCCTACCGCTCCGAAAGTTTTGAGCTGCACAAAATATTGCGAGCGGTGAGGAGGGGGCAATTTTCCGCCCCGGCAAAGTTCACCCCCGCTCCACCAACGCCCAGTCAAAGTTTGGCACCGCTAGACGCAAGTTCGTGGACTCTTGGGTCCTCTAGGCCAACGCAGAAATCTTGAACGCTGGACCACCGCTGCTTCGCCAGCGTTGCCCGGGCGGCGATTAAATGTTGCACAAACTTCGGTGGAGCGGTTGTAAGCGTTTTACGAGCGGACACGGGGTTGCTGGAACGGTGTCGGGCGTTGAAGCAGCTATCCATGGCGGCGATGAACTTTGGTTTGGCGTTGGTATAGAGGTGTCGGAGCGGGACCAGAATTTGGCTATAAATACGGGGAGAAATGGACCAGGAGCTCATTTGGAATCGAGCTGCCGTTGAGTTCAGACCTCAGCTATATCGAATTTGCTCAAAGTTACAGTAAAACTGTATCACCATGGATGCTGAGAGACTTGCTATGATTGGTGCTAAACCAACTTTATACCCCCGCCGAGCCAAAGCCCGCATGCGCAGAACGCCGCTATACCAACGCTCGCGTCACCGCTAAACCAACGCTCGCTACCGCTCGCTACTGCTAAACCAACGCTAAAGCAACGCCGGCTTCAGTGGTGCACCACTAAGCCAACGCCCCTGTTTTCGATTTTTTTCCCATTTTGTGCGCGGTGACGAGCGTTGTCGAAATTCGGCCCCCCCTCCCTACCGTTCAAGGAACGCTCCAGCAAAGTTCAGGCGGTGTGACCGGGGCCTAAATGACCAAGTATAATATATTTGTTTCATTTGTTTATCTGGATTCTCTTTATCTACTTTTAGGACTTGTGTGAAACTCTGATAATGTTTTAGGTCATATTTATGCAGAAATATAGAAAAAAAAATTTTTAAGATATTTTTTGGGCTTTTTTCACCTTTATTGGATAGGACAGCGCAGAGACAGGACAGGAAATGAGCAGGAGAGAGAGACAGGGAGGGATATGACCTCGGGTCGGAATCGAACCCGGGTCCCCAGCCCCATGGCACGGCACCCCAGCCACCCGAGCCACGACGTCCCCAAAAATATAGAAAATTCTAAAGGGTTCACAAACTTTCAAGCACCACTGTACATTAGCCTTAATCAAATGAAAGCAACCATGTACTTTTCTCTTGTCCTATGCAATCCTACCCAGTCTTCCTCATGGTATTGTTGTATTATTTGCAATATGATACTGCTTGGAGTGTGTTTGCATTGCAGCCCTTTAAAATAAAGTTTACAAGACGAAGCATTCTGAACTACCTCGTTGCCGCCTGTTTCATCTCCGTCACAGAGCGTCCATGAACTTTCCAGTATCGTTAGCAGGGCTACTAGAGTGGATTTGAATTTTGACGCTTTCGCCATGTTAGGTGGGAAAGTATGGATAAGGAGTGTTCTTTTTTCCAAAAGGTAGAGTTTCCATTTGCTCTTCTTGTCATATCATGTGACTTAAATGTGAAAAATTGTGTTTCAGTTTCAATTTTGTAAAATGTTCCTTTATCGAATGGTCTGAAGAACCACCTCATGTGAGTGTAAAAACATTGCCATATTTGAGAGTTTTTAAGTTCACAATTTCAAATTATATATGAAGCAAGTTCATGGAAACACAGCGAGAGAGAAAGAGAGAGAGAGAGAGAGAGAGAGAGAGAGAGAGAGAGAGAGAGGAAATGGCAGACAAAGAGACAGAAAGAAAAACACAGAGATAAAACAACAAGAAAAACAAAACACGGATACAACAAAGAATGAGAGAGAGAAATATGCACAGCAAAACAAAAGGGAGAGACATAATAGAGAAAAAGACAGAGTGAGATGGATTACAAGACGGATAAAGAGAGCTGACTGAACGAGTGTGCAGACAGACAGAGAGGATGCAAGTTGGAATTTGACATGTTCAATTTTCCAGAAAACAAGATGATAAAAAGAAGCTTTACAGGATTGTACCCTCAAACACGTTTGACCTTTGACCCTGAATCTGTGAAGGAAACATGATCAATCTGCTGAGTGTTTAGGCCACTGCTAGTTCTTGTAGCTTCAGTATAACAGCTCCACATCCTCAGGCGTCATCCTGTCAACTGTTCCTCAAACTCTGAATCACTTCATTCAGGTTAATTAAACACACAAATAATCAAAGCTCTGAATTTCAGAAGACGGAGTGAGACAATCATCTCCAACCTGGAATTCATCTGACTGAAACACAACCCATCCATCCATCCATCCATCCATTATCTGTAGCCGCTTATCCTGTTCTACAGGGTTGCAGGCGAGCTGGTGTCTATCCCAGCTGACTACGGGCGAAAGGCGGGGCACACCCTGGAGAACTCACCAGGTCATCACAGGGCTGACACATAGACACAGACAACCATTCACACTCACGGTCAATTTAGAGTCACCAGTTAACCTAACCTGCATGTCTTTGCAGGAAACCGGAGCACCCGGAGGAAACCCATGCGGACACGGGGAGAACATGCAAACTCCACACAGAAAGGCCCTTGCCGGCCGCTGGGCTTGAACCCAGGACAGTGCAAACCACTACACCACTGTGCCGCCCTGAACCACAACCAAGTTGATTAAAGTATGGTCAAAATAATTTACATAATTAAAATGTGTTTGATGTGTTCTTGAATAATAATTATTGAGTAAAATGCATGATATTAGGCGCCACGGTGGTGTAGTGGTTAGCGCTGTCACCTCACAGCAAGAAGGTCCGGGTTCAAGCCCCGTGGCTGGCGAGGGCCTTTCTGTGCAGAGTTTGCATGTTCTCCCCGTGTCCACGTGGGTTTCCTCCGGGTGCTCCGGTTTCCCCCACAGTCCAAAGACATGCAGGTTAGGTTAACTGGCGACTCTAAATTGACCGTAGGTGTGAATGTGAGTGTGAATGGTTGTCTGTGTCTATGTGTCAGCCCTGTGATGACCTGGCGACTTGTCCAGGGTGTACCCCGCCTTTCGCCCGTAGTCAGCTGGGATGGGCTCCAGCTTGCCTGCAACCCTGTAGAACAGGATAAAGCGGCTAGAGATAATGAGATGAGATGAGATGAGATGAGATGCGTGATATTTAGCCTCAGTGCGCATTTTGGATTTAAGTGTATGTGTCGCTTTGACTGCGTATAAAAAGGTAAAATGTCTCCACCATGTGGACAAAGTGAGAAGTGCACACTGAAAATCACACAAACACAATAAAACAGAAGAAATGAGAAGGGCAAATACTTTTTCACAGCAGTGCTAATACAAATGTTAGCTAAGTCCTCGTTATTGTAATAAGTGAAGCAAAAAAAAAAAAGAGAGCGAGACAGGGTTTTACTATCATTACTTTCATTTTAAATTCAATTACATTCTTGTAATTAGAAAAAGTTTGACATCATGGATTATATTTGGGGGAAATAAGAAAAGAAGAAAGAATTCCTTCTTCAGTCCCGTTTTCCTAAAACACAGAAAATAAAGGTCAGTTGTTAGACATCCTTATTTATATATTTGTAATAAATGTATCAAATATATTTAAATGCAATATATCAATGTTATTACTATTATTAGTAAAAATAATGATAGTTCTGTGCAAAAGTCTAAGGCACAGGTAAAAAGAAATGCTGTAGACCAAAAATGGCTTAAAAAATAAATAATGAAATGAAAACGTTTCCACGTTTAAAAACAAACAAACAAAAACAATAAGCCATAATAAATTAAAAAGTCAATATTTGGTGTGAGTCGACCCTTTGCTTTGCCACTTAATATTTTGGTGTCAAATTAGTTCTTAAATGTGTTTTTAAAACACAACAAAACATGAATTTGTCAGAGTTTTATTAAATTTCAGCACTGCCCAGTGGCAAGAAATTACTGCCATCTAACATTGACATCTAGATCTCGTGGCTTAATTCTGATACCAAGTTGAACACATGCTCTCACACACATTTATTATGAGTGGAGGGAAAAAAATTACATTTATTTATTTATTTATTTATACAAAACTAATTTGGGAGTACAAGCTGCTTTTTAAAAATCAAAATACTCAAAAATATATTCAGTATGCGCGTATAGTGAATTACATGGTTCAACAGGTTTTCACAAGTGTGTTGCTGAAACACACCTTTAAAGAAAAAGGACAAAGAAAAAATAATCTAGTTGGTCTCCTTTACAAACCTGTTTGCGTTAATTGTCAGAATCACGCCATATCCGACCTTTACAATCTTTACTTCAGGACACACCTGCACTTATAATAACCATAAAACTCATCCTTTGTATCTTTAGAAAGCTCACTTTCCTGTTTTATCTGACAAACAGAATCAAGGCCACATTCACTAAGTGCTCTTTTATTTTGCTTTGTATGATACAAGAATGCTAGCAGTGGTTTACCATCAGGATTTACCTGAAACTCAGCCTCAATTTACACTCGTTAGCATACATACTAAACTTGTATTGTGCACAATATAAAACTCTCTCAAAATCATGAGTACATTTAGGTCTCTGTTTCCTAATTACATTTTCCTTTATTATGCTAACTACGCTACATTACTGACAAAAAAAAGCAGATGTTAGATTTTGCCATTTATGTTTGTTGCATTTGATTAGTTTGCAAATTAAACTTACTTATCAAGCCCATATCAGAATAACGTGAGGCAGATGCTGTTAACATTTCTCTGTTTACAGCTAACACTTTGACTCAGACATAAAATGTCAAGTGAAACATACTTTCCTAACTCTGAAAAACTAAATAAACATGTCATTAAAGTCATGTGACTGAGTTTTCTGCCTGTATTTGCAAGCTAGCTGTGATGTTTGTAAAGCTAAGCAATATTAGCAGCTAGCAAAATCACAGCAGACATAACAGCTAATGGCTTTAGCTAATGCTAAACTCCTACAATGGGGAAAAACAAGCGAAGTGAGGAAAATCTAAGCGTCACATTTCTGAATTTTTTTTTTCTGTGTGGTAGGCTAAATACAGCTCCCTAGCAATGCTTTATCTGTGTTTAGCAATGTTAAAGACCACAAAACATAAAGCATAACACATGCCAAGAGAGATGGGGGGGGGGGGACCCTCATACTTAGCACCTGCTTATGGTTTATCCTGGGTAAACCATGAAATTTGCTGTACTGTCAGTTCCTGTGCTTAGCATCTTTGTGCATTCTGTCAGACTTATTGAATGTCATCTTGGACAAACAGCTAACTAGTTCCTTAGCTTGCAAATATGCATAGCTAGTTGCTAAATATAATTCTTCCTGGTTCTGCTTCAAATAATGTGTTCATTCTAGTAGCTAGTACACATTTCTTTGACCAAATGCTAGCATTTGGGAATTGATACATCACTGAGTCTGTGATGCAAGCGGTCAAAGGTCGTTACCTAATCCTCGTCACTGGAGCAGGAGGAGGAGGAAGAGCCAGAGCCGGGCCTCCCATGCCCCCTGTGCTTTTTGCCCTTTTTGTGCCCCTGGCCCCTCTTGTGCCCCTGGCCCTTTTTGTGCTCCTTGTCCTTCTTGTGCTTCTTGTGCTCCTTGTCCTCCTTGTGCTCCTTGTCCTCCTTGTGCTCCTTGTCCCCCTTGTGCTCCTTGTCCCCCTTGTGCTCCTTGTCCCCCTTGTGCTCCTTGTCCTTCTTATGGTCTTCAGATTTGTCCTTGTCCTGTTAAAGAGAGATGACAAATGTCAACATACATTTCATTTACCATCTCTAAAGGGATGTGTTGTAGCCATATTGTGCCACAGTACAGCAAGTGCTAATTTGCACAATTTGAATATTGTTATGGGATACTGTGTTATTTCTCACTGTGTTCTTTGTTAATATTTGGTTATATGTTTTTATGAAACCCATTCAATTTTTCCTCCATCTGTATTTGTCAGTTATGTGGCTAACTAACACCTTTTAACATGCTGTGAGCATGAGTTGCCAGTAAAAGTGCAAGTGCCCTACCAGGTCATCTTCAGCAATGCCACAGTGTTAGAAGAGGGATTCTGTGTTAGAAGTCGAGTCTGCTAGGCAGAGATCAAGTAGACAGCAGCTGGTGAGGCCAGCTGCAAATGGAGGATGGTAGAGGTTGGCGCGAGGTGTCCTGTTAGGACTAGCCAACAATGATGCCAGGGGGCAAAATTTTGAATGCTCTTGCTGGCTTCACAAGCTGAAGGGAAAGACTGGAGGTGCTGCTGAGCTGTACATCCTGGTGAGGCATGCATATTTTAGTTAGGCAGGCATACCTTGATGGGGCAAGCTTCACCTCTGAGGCAGAAAATACCTGCTTGTGGTGGGTATACCTTGGTGAGGCAGGCTTAACTTGGTCAGGGAGGCATACCCTGATGGGGCAAGCAAAACCTGTGAGGCAGAAGATACTTGCTTGTCGTGGGTATACCTTGGTGAGGCAGAAAATATTCGCTTGTGAGGGGCATAACCTGGTGATGCAGGCACACCTCTGTGATGCAGGCATACGATTGTGAAATGGGCATACCTTTGGGAGACAAGCATACTTGGGTGTGACAGGCATGCTTATGTATAGCAGGTTTACCCAGGTGTGGCAGTAGCCAACAGCAGCAGGGAAACAAAGACACATCCCTTGACAAGAAATATATAATAAAGGCAATTTACAGTTACATTTAGAAACCGGCTATTGATTACTCCCATTAATAAGGACCCATGGCTCTGACTTCCTCATCGCAGTTGGGGCATCATTCAACTTGAGTGATGGGACGTTTTTCATGAACTCAATGAAGATTCCTGAAACCTCGGGCAATATATAGGGCACAAGGATAACACAGGGTTGTTTTCAGATCAGACTGTCCAGCTGGTGTTTGAGTATTTTAGTAATTTTGTGATTTTTTTTCCATTTAACATTAATTAGAATTACAAAAAGGGAGGGGGGGGGTGGTATCAC
Organism: Neoarius graeffei; assembly: GCF_027579695.1. Taxonomy (NCBI): domain Eukaryota; kingdom Metazoa; phylum Chordata; class Actinopteri; order Siluriformes; family Ariidae; genus Neoarius; species Neoarius graeffei. The sequence continues at coordinate 66,964,459 of NC_083584.1, forward strand.
ATGAACAGTTATTATTTTTACAGCACATTATCCAAGACTTTAAGAAACAATCAACCTCACCTTGTCTTTCTTCTCCCCAAATCCAAAGATCCCCTCGACCTCATTTGCCTGGTTCTGCTTCACTTGGTCATTATCCAAAGCTGAGGGTCAGAGAGAAAGTCAGAGTGTGTTAATTTATAAGTTAATAAATGGGTAAAAAAATATCTAAAAATATAGGGACAACTGCACTTTAGTGACAGTACTCTGTCATATCTGTTGATGAGATCTCGTGATGGGTATAATTCTTACATAAGGAGAGTGTGTGAAAAAACCACAAATTGCAGTAAATGACTTCAAATCGCCAAAATAAATCACAAAAGACCTTTCTTTCTTATTTTTAATGTTAATGCCCAACCCTAACCCACATCCAAATTGTTTCCGGTGTTACTGTCATTAAAGTGCAAACTACCCAAAATATTCATTCATTCATTCATTCATTATCTCTAGCCGCTTTATCCTTCTACAGGGTCGCAGGCGAGCTGGAGCCTATCCCAGCTGACTACGGGCGAAAGGCGGGGTACACCCTGGACAAGTCGCCAGGTCATCACAGGGCTGACACATAGACACAGACAACCATTCACACTCACATTCACACCTACGGTCAATTTAGAGTCACCAGTTAACCTAACCTGCATGTCTTTGGACTGTGGGGGAAACCGGAGCACCCGGAGGAAACCCACGCGGACACGGGGAGAACATGCAAACTCCGCACAGAAAGGCCCTCGCCGGCCACGGGACTCGAACCCAGGACCTTCTTGCTGTGAGGCGACAGCGCTAACCACTACACCACCGTGCCGCCCCAATATACAATAATGTTAAAAAAAAAAAGTTTGTATACCCCAGGACAAAGTCTCATCTCATCTCATCTCATCTCATTATCTCTAGCTGCTTTATCCTTCTACAGGGTCGCAGGCAAGCTGGAGCCTATCCCAGCTGACTACGGGCGAAAGGCGGGGTACACCCTGGACAAGTCGCCAGGTCATCACAGGGCTGACACATAGACACAGACAACCATTCACACTCACATTCACACCTACGGTCAATTTAGAGCCACCAGTTAACCTAACCTGCATGTCTTTGGACTGTGGGGGAAACCGGAGCACCCGGAGGAAACCCACGCGGACACGGGGAGAACATGCAAACTCCACACAGAAAGGCCCTCGCCGGACCCGGGGTTCGAACCCAGGACCTTCTTGCTGTGAGGCGACAGCGCTAACCACTACACCACCGTGCCGCCACCCCAGGACAAAGTAAAGAAATTAATTTCATTTATAATCTTGGAATGTGTTTGGTTTTGCATGTTATATTATGAGCAGGGCGGCACGGTGATGTAGTGGTTAGCGCTGTCGCCTCACAGCAATAAGGTCCGGGTTCGAGCCCCGTGGCCGGCGAGGGCCTTTCTGTGCGGAGTTTGCATGTTGTCCCCGTGTCCGCGTGGGTTTCCTCCGGGTGCTCTGGTTTCCCCCACAGTCCAAAGACATGCAGGTTAGGTTAACTGGTGACTCTAAATTGACCGTAGGTGTGAATGTGAGTGTGAATGGTTGTCTGTGTCTATGTGTCAGCCCTGTGATGACCTGGCGACTTGTCCAGGGTGTACCCCGCCTTTCGCCCGTAGTCAGCTGGGATAGGCTCCAGCTTGCCTGCGACCCTGTAGAAGGATAAAGCGGCTACAGATAATGAGATGAGATATTATGAGCACAAGTAACAAAAATAATGTATGATAAAACCTGATCAAACAAAGATAAACAGACACTTCAACAAATACATACATAAAGTCATTAAATAAGTAAGTTAATAAACGCTTAGGTAACCAAGTTGATAAAAAAAGTAAACATGTAAGCAAGCAATTTGGTAAATAAATACACAAGTAGGAAAATAACTATGCAAATAAATAAGTAGTCTAAATGAGTAATTAAGAAGTAATAAAGCAAATGAAGAAGTAACTCGGGGTGGTATATTTATAAGTTGATTTGGATTGTTTTCTTGTACGAATTATTATTATTTTTTTTTATTTTGATGAATACAGTTGTGATAGTTTATCAACTACAGTACACTACTAACACAAGGAGGGATCATAATAAAACTATTACAGTCAGCCTGCAATCTACGCAAAAGTGAAGTCCACAAACTACTACATATGTGTGTGTGTGTGTATATATATATATAAAATACCTGAGGCCAAATCCATGTTGCTTTTCCCTGAGCTCAGAGACGTTTCTTCAGTGCTGCTGTAGAGAAGTGATGTGAAACGAGATGAACAGAAACTCTGAACATGAACACTAACATGCGGAAATAAAAACAAACCGAATCTGCGACAGAGACTGAGGCTGTGTTCCAAATCACTTGGTGCACAAGTTCACCTTTATACTGGCACAAAGAGTTCGAGCTTCATCGCCTTTCTCACTGAACAGCTCGGAAAAATGAGTCGGTTCATGGAATAAACAGTGACTCCGAAATGATCAGTACAGGGAGCAGTTTTATGTGCCCTAGGTAGGGAGCAAGGAGCCATTTGTGATTCAGCCATTCAGATGGAAAAAAAAAAAATACACATTCATGCCCATAGTGGGCGCTCGGGCGCCGCCCTCCCAGATGTGGAGGGGAAAAAAAAAATATATATATATATTTTTTTTACAAATTTTATTATGAATGTGGGCGGCACGGTGGTGTAGTGGTTAGCGCCGTCGCCTCACAGCAAGAAGGTCCGGGTTCGAGCCCCGTGGCCGGCGAGGGCCTTTCTGTGTGGAGTTTGCATGTTCTCCCCGTGTCCGCGTGGGTTTCCTCCGGGTGCTCCGGTTTCCCCCACAGTCCAAAGACATGCAGGTTAGGTTAACTGGTGACTCTAAATTGAGCGTAGGTGTGAGTGTGAATGGTTGTCTGTGTCTATGTGTCAGCCCTGTGATGACCTGGCGACTTGTCCAGGGTGTACCCCGCCTTTCGCCCGTAGTCAGCTGGGATAGGCTCCAGCTTGCCTGCGACCCTGTAGAACAGGATAAAGCGGCTAGAGATAATGAGATGAGATGATATGAGATATTAATAAGAATTAATTTCACCAAGAATTTTTTTCACCAGCCGCCACTGTTAACATCACTGAATAAACATTTTCTGTTGTTGTACTTGTTCTTCCTCTTCTTTTTCTTCTTCTTATGATTATTATTACTGTATAACGCCGCATTTCTGGACCAAATCTCCTCCAGCAGTTTTTGAGATAGAGACCACAAACCGTGCGGGCTGATCGAGAATGGCTGTATACAGCTTTTGGATCGATGCACCCCTTCTTTCATTTTTTTTCTCCACATAGAAAATTAATGGGTGGCATGGTGGTGTAGTGGTTAGCGCTGTCGCCTCACAGCAAGAAGGTCCGGGTTCGAGCCCCGTGGCCGGTGAGGGCCTTTCTGTGCGGAGTTTGCATGTTCTCCCCGTGTCCGCGTGGGTTTCCTCCGGGTGCTCCGGTTTCCCCCACAGTGCAAAGACATGCAGGTTAGGCTAACTGGTGACTCTAAATTGACCGTAGGTGTGAATGTGAGTGTGAATGGTTGTCTGTGTCTATGTGTCAGCCCTGTGATGACCTGGCAACTTGTCCAGGGTGTACCCCACTTTTCTCCCGTAGTCAGCTGGGATAGGCTCCAGCTTGCCTGCGACCCTGTAGAACAGGATAAAGTGGCTGCAGATAATGAGATGAGATGAGATAGAAAATTAATGGGGTTCACAAATCAAATCGTCCTGCTCGGACACACTTCATTGGAGACGCACCAAACTTCCTATGACCCCTCAGGCCAACTCCCCCGACAATCGGTCCTGACCTGCACTCCTCTTTTTCCCTTTCTTTTCTCTCATCCCTTTCCACCCATTCACTTCATTCAGTTTCGGGAGAAAAACTTTTAGTGAGTGACCAAACTTCATGAAACTTCACATGATGCCTCAGGGCAAGTCCCCCCACATATCCATCCCTTCATCTGAGAGTTGCACTCATCTTTTCCTTGGTTTTCACACATTCTCTTTTCCTGCCATAGGCTTCTGTTCAATTTTGGCCCCATTCAAACGAATGGAAACACTTCACCATACATCCACCAAACTTAATACGGCACTTTAAAGCCAGGGGTTCTCAACCTTTTCTGCTTGGAGGCCCACCTATTCATACTTGTAACGAGTAGGGGCCCATTAAAATAAATAAATAAATAAATAAATTGGCTTATCTATTCTATTATAATTTAATAATCTATTCTAGTGTATTAACGGAATGCAACATCACTCCCTGTTACAGATGGGAGCCCAGTAATTACATAAATGCAATAAAAACAAACTGTTTTTAAATGTAGGTATTGTATTCAAAACTGTGTGTGTGTGCCAGAAGCCAACATAAAACCATGTATGCGGGGCATTCTCAGTCAAAAGGGCTTAATAATCCAGAAGTGAAGTCTGTTCGATTAACACAAGAATTTATTGCCACATTTGTGTACAGCAAACAAGCAAGTTATTAAAACCAAGGAGTATATTCAAAAGAATTGGAAATAGAAACCACTCAATGGGATAGATCCTTACACACTAACAAAGAAAAATTTATCCTATGAGTTGAAAAATTATCCATCTGTTGAGTTCCCCGACATCTCAGACTACCTGGTGCTGCAGACATCGTTCTACATGGACACACAGATGAAAACTTGGAAGAGCATGGAGGAGTACAACTTTTTATATTTGGCTGGGCTAAAGGTCTGGGGATCAGGACACTACAAGATAGACGACGGTAGACAGCTCTAAATGCAGGAAGAGTGTTTAATAGCAAGCGTCATATTTACAAAAGCAAAACAGAAAGCAGAATATTTAAACAGCATTATAAACATGACAAAAATGACAGTAATGATGCTTCGCAAAGCTTGTGTGAAAACAGCAGCACTATCTGCGGATTGTGCTCAAATCAGTACCAGGTGTTTCCCATAACGATCAGGTCCCAAGCGCACGCACAATGTGCTCCATGAGTGCCCACAGCCGCTCGAGCTGCACCAGACTCAAGCGCACAAAGGCATGACAGTCAAGTGTTCACCTACTGTGTGACTACAACTTTTAGCTCACGTGTATATCACCAACAAAATGTCTCATTTTCATTGATAACCCATTGTAAAGCATCGCGAGCTGCAGTGTGACTGTAGCTTTTTGATTGATTGATTGATTGATTGATTGATTGATTGATTGATTGATTGATTACTTTATTCTGAACAATAAAGAAGAAAGATATAAAAATTAAAATTTTAAATAAAAAAATACAATAATCAAAACATCATCATAAACAAACAGAATAGCGTAGCCACAAGGCAATAACATAATGTTCAGAAAGGATTAGGAAGAAGTAATAACTTATCCAATCCTAACCCTCTATACCACCGCTAATCAAATGTCACTTTCCACCATAATAAACTATATATACAAAAGAAAACAAAAGCAATAAACAAAAAAGAAAACATACCAACATATCAAAACATACCGACATGGTATAATATCGACCAAATCAAATCATATATACAGATACTTATGTTATGCATATAGACACACATACAATACATATATACAGTACATGCATATACACATACCTATAACTATACACTAAATACAAGAAGACCAGTCACAGACTTGCTCTCAATTTCATCATCACCTATATAGTCTGCCTGTCCTCATTCTCATATATTTTTATTAACATGTTTTTATATAATTTTTTAAACAGTTTTATGTTGGTGCTATTTTTGAGTTCATTATCCAGACCATTCCACAATTTCACCCCACAGACTGTTATGCACATACTTTTCAGAGTTGTTCTAACATTTACTCTCTTAAAATTCATTTCCCCTCTCAGGTTATACCCACCCTGCCTTTCCATAAACGTATTTTGTACCTCACCCGGAAGAAGGTTATGTCTTGCTTTATACATAATTTGTGCAGTCTTGTGTTTAACCAGATCCGTGAATTTCAGAGTGTGTGCTTTTACGAATAATGCGTTTGTATGCTCAAGATATCCCGTATTATTGACAATTCTTATTGCTCTTTTTTGTAATGTGCATAACGGCTGCAGGTTAGATTTGTAGGTATTACCCCATATCTCCACACAGTAGCTCAAATATGGAAGTATGAGTGCATTATACAGAGTATGTAGTGATTTATAGTCCAGAATGTGTCTTGATTTCCCCAAAATTGCAGTAATCTTTGCTATTTTTGCTTTAACATGATTAATATGCGGTTTCCAGCAGACTTTATGATCAACAGTCACACCCAGAAATTTTATTTCATAAACTCTTTCTATGGTTATGTTGTCAATTTTCAATTCAACTTGAGGGTTCGACTTATATTTTCCAAATAACATAATCTTTGTTTTACTCAAATTCAATGACAATTTGTTTACGTTAAACCACCTTTTTAATTTATTCATTTCGGTTGTGATTGTTTCCATAAGCTGCTGTGCATTGTCCCCGGCGCAAAAGATGTTTGTATCATCAGCAAATAATATGCATTTCATTATACTTGATACATTACATAAATCATTAATGTACAATATAAACAGTTTAGGACCTAAGACAGACCCTTGCGGTACTCCACATGTTATGGGCAAATACTCAGATGTGTGATCTCCAATTTTTACAAATTGTTGCCTGTTACTTAAGTAGCTCCTCACCCAGTCCAAACCAACCCCTCTGATACCATACCTCTCTAATTTTTTGAATAGAATGTCATGATTTATTGTATCAAATGCTTTCTTTAGATCTATGAAAATTCCCATAACATGTTTTTTATTGTCTATACCATTTGTGATTTTCTCGATAAGTTCCATTAATGCCAGGGTTGTTGATCTGTCTTTCCGGAATCCGTATTGACTGTCAGCTAAAAGTTTATATTTTTCAATGAAATTGTCTAGTTTTGCTGTGAACAGTTTTTCGAGGATCTTGGAGAACTGAGAGAGTAAAGAAACTGGCCTGTAATTTGTGTAATGGTGTCTATCTCCACATTTATATAAAGGTATAACTTTAGCTATTTTCATGTTGTTTGGAAATTTACCAGATTGAAAAGACATATTACATATGTGAGTAAATGGTTCTGCAATTTCTTCAATAACTTTTTTTTATTAAACTCATATCAATATCATTCCAGTCAGTGGAGGTTTTACTTTCACTTCTCCTTACAATGTCTATGACCTCTTTTATGCCAACTGCACCAAGGAATATAGATTTAGGATTTCTCTCCCATCGAGCAGCCTCCGCCCCTCCAGGTGTGTCTGTATCTTGAATCTTTTCTGCCAAATCTGATCCCACATTTACAAAGAATCTATTAAAACCATTTACCACTTCCTCCATATTATTTATTGATCTGTCATTCTCAATATAATGATCAGGGTAGCTTGTGTTTTTGTTTTTAGCTCTATTCCTAATAATACTATTCAGTACATTCCATAGCCCCTTCATATTATTTTTATTACTATCTAATAATTTATTATAATATTCCTTCTTACATGTCCTCATAATGCTGGTTAATTTATTCTTGTATTTTTTATATTTAATTTCTGCCTCCAAAGTTCTTTTTTTTATGAATTGTCTATACAGCGTGTTCTTTTTTTTACAGGCATTTTTTAATCCTTTGGTGATCCATGGACCATTTGCTTGTTTTTGTCCATCATTGTATTTCCTTACAGGACAGGTTTTATCATATAGTGTTTTAAAGATATTTAGGAATCCACTGTATGCTTTGTCAATATCTTCTTCCTCATATACGACTCTCCAGTTCTGTTTAAGTAATTCACTCTTAAGTATCCTTATGTTTTCTTCGGTTCTTATCCGTTTGTATTTCAGCTGATTCATATCCTTAGGTTTCCAGTAATTACAGTGATAGACAATAAATACAGGCAAATGGTCACTGATGTCGTTATATAAAAGCCCACTTTCTGTATTATTTTCCATACTGTTTGTAAATATATTATCTATTAATGTGACACAATGAGAAGTAATTCTACTAGGTTTGGTGATTTTGGGGTATAAACCCATACTGTACATTGTATTTATGAAATCTTCTGTCATTTTATGCTTTTTTGGATTTAACAGATCAATATTATAATCCCCACAGATAAACACAGTCTTCTGCACTGAGTTAGAAAACACGTTTTCCATCCAGTTTTCAAATATCTCGATACTTGATGCTGGAGTTCTGTACAAACAGCTCACAATTATATTTTTTACTTTTTCCATACAAATTTCCACTGTGATACATTCCACCAGATTATCAACAGCTGCTGTCATACTCTCCACCACCTTATACTTCAGTCCTTTGTCCACATATATTGCCACACCTCCTCCTCTCTTTTTCACTCTGCTTATATGATTTAGATCATAACCCTCCATCTCAAAATCCACATCTCTGTCAGTGCTGATCCATGTCTCTGAAATTGCTATGATGTTGAATGGGTTCTTAAACTGTTTCAAATATTCTTTAATATTGTGGAAGTTGGCATATAGGCTTCTGCTATTGAAGTGGATGATTGATATGTTATGCTTTGATTGGAAAGTTGCGTTGTAGTGCTCATCTGTGTAATAACTGCAGCTGTTTTCTATATCATTGAGTAAATTGTTATCCGGATCAATATCATGTTCTATGTCCTGTATTTTATGTTCTGTATATACAAAGTTTTCTAGACCTAATGTGTGTTTATTATCAGGAGTTGTCATGGCTGTAGTTTAAGTTTCCCTTGTTGTTGTACGTTTCGTTAATATTTGCTCAGCTCCTCCAGCTCCCGGATGACTAGTACTTTGGCTTGTTCTGGTGTTCCATTTAACTTGATGTATATTTTGCAGTTTGAAGTCCATGTTGATTGTATTTTCTTCTGTTTTCTGAGTAAACGGGCCATTCTGGCAATGTCCGCATTTTTCTTTGTCAGGTGCTCATTGATGTAAACGTCTGATCCCTTCAGCCGTCTTCCCTGTTTCAGCAGTTCGTTTTTGTGTTTTCTGTTTGCAAACCGAACTATTATTGCCGGTTTTGTCTTCTCGTTTCTCCTTGGGAGCGGGTGACAGGCCTCGATGTTCTCCCTGTCTAACTCAACTCCCTTTGAGCGGAGAAACGCCGCCACCTGTTGCTCCACCGATGCCGCGTCCTCCTCGCTCGGCTCCTCTCCGTTCCGCATCGCCACTGCCCGTGCATATGAACGAGGTTTCACTTCCAAGCCGGTGATTATGATGTCGTTCATTCTGGTATATTGCTCCAGATCGGCCACCCGGTTCTCCAGCAAGTTAATCCGCTGGTCCTTCTCGGTGATTTTTAGCCTCAAGGCTTTAACTTCCTCCACCAGAGTCATGATGGTTTTCTGCTGTTGTCTAACAGCACAAACCTCCTCCGTCAACATGTCGAGCGATCTTTTAATATCGTCGACCTCCTCAACCTGTGCTGTATTCTTTTTTGGTGGCATGTCGCGAAGCGCAGGAAGAACAAGCGGGGCGGCAGCAGCGCGACAGGAAAATCTGAGGCTTCAGCCGCGGCCTGGGCCCGCTCTCAGCGTGTTCTCGCGCAGCCTCTCAGCCCGCTCTCGCTCTCAGCGTGTTCCCGCGCAGCCTCTCAGCCCGCTCTCGCTCTCAGCGTGTTCTCGCGCAGCCTCTCAGCCCGCTCTCGCTCTCTTAATGAGACAGCTGTGGCATCGGATGCATCCCACCAATTGTATCTAACTATGAGGAAAAAATTAACTTCAACTTGAAAAAAATTCACAGCCCACTAGATGGTGCTTTGCGGCCCACCAAAGGGCCATGGCCCAGTGGTTGAGAAACACTGCCTTAGGCCATCTATCTCTCTCTCACACACACACACATACACACACAGAGCAGGTTATCCATTAACATGTTAGCATGCTAGTAGTTAGCATGTTAGCCTTACCATGTTAACATGCTAGCTGTTAGCCGTTAGCATGTTTGCATATTACCATGCTAGCAACCACCTTGAAACTCCTTAGCAACCACCTCCTACACTATAGCAACCACCTACCAAAACACGAGCAACCACCTCCTACACCACAGCAACCACCAACTAATTTAAGTAACAAATTAGGACCGTCATTCAATAGTTGAGTTAGCATTCAGCTGCACTGCACAATTACTCTGCATTATCTTCAGAGAATGCACTTTGAGTTATTATTATTATTATTATGACTAGTAGTAGTCTTCTTGTTGGTATTCTTTTTATTTCTTTATAACTGTTGTAGCCTACTTATTTTATCAGTATTCATTCATTCATTCAGTCATTTCAGCATTCGAATGCAGACACAAGATCTCATGAGAACATGAGAATAAAGCTGCTTAAGTCTGTGGCACAAGTTGATCATGTAACCTGAGACTCCTGGAAATCTGGAATTTCTTGTTCCTCATACAAACCTCCACACAAATCCAGTTCCGTCAGTGTGGCCCTTTGAAACCAACTTAGAACTAAAATAATCTCATCTCATCTCATATCATTATCTCTAGCCACTTTACACTGTAAAAAAATACCCTGTTAAAAAACAGGAATGACCTGGCAGCAGAGTTTCCAGGAGATTCCTGTTATTTAACGGTGCTCTAGTTTAACACTAAGTTCATGTAAAATAACAACATGAACTCACTGTAAACTAACAGGAATCACCCGTTATGATTTTCAGTATCTTCCTGTTATTAAACGGTGTAAAAACAATAATACTGTTAAACAACAGGAATGACCTGCAGCAGAGTTTCAAGGAGATTCCTGTTTTTTAACAGTGCTTTGTTTAAATACGAAGCATGACAATAATAGTACAAAACAGTATTATGTAAACACAAAATCATTTTATTTCATATATTAAGATATAAATTCATACATATGTCATTAAAATCACAATTACTCAAGTCATTTTCAACAACTACCAATTCATGGAGGCTCTTCCATTGAGGAAAGGGAGGATCATCCTCCTTTACATTTCAAATAAAATTATAATTAGAAAATTATAATTTTCATATTTCATCGATTCAATAATAAAAAAACTCATGTTATATTGATTCCTTACATACAAAACGAATTATTGAAAGCCTAATTGTGATTACAGAAACTATAAAGCAGTGGAAACCAAAATAAATATTACATCAGACCAACACTCTTCCCTTACATATTTGTTATTTGTTTACACTCCTACAGTAAAATCAACTTTTGCAGTGTATTTTCAACTTAAAATTTTACACTTACACTCTGAAATTAACAATTACACTCTGAAATTAACAATTACACTCTGAAATTAACAATTTTTTCTTCTATTGGTCAGGACAATTCAGCCTGTTGGATAGTTGATGGGTCAATTCAGCCTGTAGAAAAGAGAAACAAGCAGGGATCGGGAGAGAATTACAGCCTGATTAACAGGAAAATGGTGCCAAAATTATCCATGTGTTGTGTGCCACACATTATCAATTACCAATGATTTACTGTACATTCACACCAGAGGGTACAAATTTTACAAAGCACACAGAAGTAATCTTTCCATTTAACGTGGATGGAAAGTTCATGCACCTATGCACCTAAGTAATACAGGCTAAAAAGCACATTCGCTGATAATGCTATGTTAGTCAAAACTGATTACTTGTAACTGTAGTGACTGTACTTCTGAAGACGTTTCACTTACCATTTTCACACCAGGGCGTAGCGGTAATCCATCACCTTCCTCAGCAAGGATGAAACCTTGGAGGGGGAGTTTCTCCTCCTCTTCCCACTGGCCTTCGTCCCCCTTTTGGGATAGATGCGATGTGAATGTGGATACTACAGTAAAAGTACTATCACAACCCATAAAAGGGCATACAATACTGCGTCCCTCTTTGATGTGACCCTTAAGATGAGCATAAAATGCACTGAGGGAGTCGCATTTATCAGTGCACAAATCAATATGGCATGACAGATCCACTAAACCCAATCTGTTATCAAAGCCACACTCTTTATGGTGTCTGTAGACATGCGTCTTGAGACCAGAGTGTCTTTTGAAATTGAGTTGACAGTCTGGAGCACAGCATGGAAGCTGTATGTTGGGTATGTTGGCATGGATTTTTGTATGGTTGACATAACGAATGGCTGTGGTGGACTGATGCCCACATATTTTACAAGAAAACATGCTGTACCATGCAGCAAGCTCGTATGAGCTCAAGGAAGCATCGAAGTCAAGTGTCCTGACCTACGAAGTGAACTGCTCTAAATAACACCACTGCTCTGAATAACACCACCAAATAACACAAATTGAATCGATTTCATACATACACATCAACATTCACAGAACTGATTTTAAAAGATTACCGTATAACAAATATTAGAAATGAGCGGCTAGAGATAATGAGATGAGATGAGATAAATCAAAACCTTCACTAGCTAGCCAATACGGGGCAGCCCGTGCTTGCTAGCAAGTAGCCTACTTCACTAACAAGTAAAAGTTAGCTAGCAGCTACAGGTTCTGGGCAATGCGACCTTTCGCCGGAACCAGGCTTAACTGTGAATTAATTGTGAGTACGAAATGATAGCTTCAAACTTTGAGAGACTGAAAAACAGACAGAAAATTCACCTTCTCACTCCAATTGACACATTCCAACTGCAGGCAGGTTTCCAGGAGGCGGGAACAAAGATCTTCGTAGGGTTACTCTCTTTGGCGGTAAACTCTGTTCCACTCCACCTCTCCCCGATTCGCCCAAGCGTGGATTAACAGGAAGAACGTGTATTTCGGAAAAAAAACATTATGGGCGTGGTAATTAACAGCGCTGGACCGTCATTTAACCCATTCATCTCACCGATAACACGAAATCCCAGTTTATTCAAAATAACCCGTGGTTAATGTTGGAATCTTGGTGTAAATCTACAGAAACTTTTTACAGTGTATCCTGTTCTACAGGGTCGCAGGCAAGGGCGCAGATAGGATTTTTGAACTGGGGGGGACTGAGCTGTCAGCAAATGATTCCATTTTGTGTATATATGTATGTGTGTGTGTATATATATATATATATATATATATATATATATATATATATATATATATATATATATACTACCGTTAAAAGTTTGGGGTCACTTTGAAATGTCCTTATTTTTGAAAGAAAAGCACTGTTCTTTTCAATGAAGATCACTTTAAACTAATCAGAAATCCACTCTATACATTGCTAATGTGGTAAATGACTATTCTAGCTGCAAATGTGTGGTTTTTGGTGCAATATCTCCATAGGTGTATAGAGGCCCATTTCCAGCAACTCTCACTCCAGTGTTCTAATGGTACAATGTGTTTGCTCATTGCCTCAGAATGCTAATGGATGATTAGAAAACCCTTGTACAATCATGTTAGCACAGCTGAAAACAGTTGAGCTCTTTAGAGAAGCTATAAAACTGACCTTCCTTTGAGCAGATTGAGTTTCTGGAGCATCACATTTGTGGGGTCGATTAAATGCTCAAAATGGCCAGAAAAATGTCTCGACTATATTTTCTGTTCATTTTACAACTTATGGTGGTAAATAAAAGTGTGACTTTTCATGGAAAACACAAAATTGTCTGGGTGACCCCAAACTTTTGAACGGTAGTGTGTATACATGTTATTTCACCTCCCTCACTGCCATCACCAGGAGCTACCTGCAGGCCAGGACAATGATAACATTTTAACATAGCCTATGGAAATCCAAAGTTTACACATTATCATCACGCACAGAAATTGCAAAACTGCAAAACTAGTTTTAAAACCGCCAAGTTCCAACTGTTAAACATAGCGAGAGGCTGGGCTACGTGTGTGTGTGTAAAGTGTAAACCAGTGCATCCTGACTTTCTAACTATGCCTGTGTGTTGCGTGAGCGGCAGTCAGTCAACAACTCTTCGCAAAGTTTCCTTATGAAACAATATGCTCGCTGAAATTATGGCAGGGAACGCCAGATTAAACATTAAAACTGCCTTCTGAGCACTGTATCTACAGGCTACCACCGAAAGAAGGAGGCTACCAGAAAGGCATCTCTACTCCGTATGATTTTACTTTCACTACGACATTACTTTGAACAGACTATCAAAAAATTGCAAGGTGATATGATAAAGTAAGGCACAGTTTACTTACAGTCGTTTTTTTTTTTTGAAAAAACGATGCAATCGTTTTCTGCCTTTTGGCACCCTTCATCATGCCGTGTTGGGGTCCTGAACTAGGAGCTGTCCCCGATATGCCGGTCAAACTTGTTGTGGGTAACCATAGCAACCAAGCTCAAGCTCGCAACCTGTGCAGTCTGCGCAGTTGCAACTATGTATGTACTGCTGTGCACCTCAATAAACCGAATGGTAATTAGTCTTTTGATTTTTCTGTGAGGTTTGCCTTATGCAAAGAAAGACAGCATAGATGTTTTTTCTTCCCTATAAGTGGGGGGGACTGAATGAGGTGAATTTAAATCTGGGTGGGACGAATCCCCCCCGTCCCCCCGTCTATCTGCGCCCGTGGTCGCAGGCAAGCTGGAGCCTATCCCAGCTGACTACGGGCAAAAGGTGGGGTACACCCTGGACAAGTCGCCAGGTCATCACAGGGCTAACTAAAATAATAATAATAATAATAATTTCCGTGGCGGCATGGTGGTGTAGTGGTTAGCGCTGTCGCCTCACAGCAAGAAGGTCCGGGTTTGAGCCCCTTGGGCCTTTCTGTGCGGAGTTTGCATGTTCTCCCCGTGTCTGCGTGGGTTTCCTCCGGGTGCTCCGTTTTCCCCCACAGTCCAAAGACATGCAGGTTAGGTTAACTGGTGACTCTAAATTGACTGTAGGTGTGAATGTGAGTGTGAATGGTTGTCTGTGTCTATGTGTCAGCCCTGTGATGACCTGGCGACTTGTCCAGGGTGTACCCCGCCTTTCGCCCATAGTCAGTTGGGATAGGCTCCAGCTTGCTCGCGACCCTGTAGAGCAGGATAAAACGGCTAGAGATAATGAGATGAGATGAGAATAATAATTTCCACCAGGATTACACTCCACATCTCTGCTTTGTTAGCACAAATTATGCACCTTGCCCTTGTTTTTGTTTATGTATCTATGTTTTTAATACATTTTTTTGCACTGGCCATGAATGAGCCTTAACTCACCATCATCCAAAATATGAAAATCTGATGTATACATATTTTCAAAAAGTGTATAATCGCTGATATGGTGAAGTTTTCATCTTGTAATGAGAAGTTTCTTTAACATTCATAGAAGGAGTCTCCAGTGTCAGTCAGAGGTAAAGCTGTGATTTAATGTAAATCTTCAGAACAGGATTTTACACTTTGTGTCTATGTGTGTGTGTGTGTGTGTGTGTGCGTGTTTACCTCCACCAACTGTGTTTTCACCTCCAAATTTTTTGTTTACATTTTCCCAACTTAACTCAAAAAGTATTGAATGGATTTTGTTGAAATTTGAAGGAAATGTTCACGATGGGCCAAGGAACAATTGATTGGATTTTGATACAAATCCAAATATGTGGCTTGGCAGAGGTGTGCACTCTACTGAATGTCCTTCTAGTTTCTCTCTCTCTCTCTCTCTCTCTCTCTCTCTCTCTATATATATATATATATATATATATATATATATATGTATATATATTAGAGCTGTCGAAGTTAACACGATAATAACGCATTCATGCGATCTCAATTTATCGCGATTAAAAAAAATGGTGCCATAAACGCAAATTCTAATTTGGCCCTGCGAGTCTCCCGTAGTTCCTGTTGAGGCTTATCGCGCGCTGCTTCAATAAGAGTAAGTGTGAGTGATGGAGAAAGGTCTGTTAAACATTTCAAAAGTTTCATTTCAAAAGAAGAGTGTGATTGAGTTGGTTTTGGTATGCACTTTGCAGTTCTAAAATACTTTTGTAAAGTGAGATTTCAGTACGCTGTAGCACTGTGATATGACACTAAATGTCTTTATTGAAGTCCAACTGCAATTTATTTTTGTTTGCACAGCACTGTGAAGTCCTATAGCCTGTGACTGAATACAACTCCAGCACAACTGAAGTTTTATTTCATTTTTATTTTCTTTTGTGGGCGGCACGGTGGTGTAGTGGTTAGCGCTGTCGCCTCACAGCAAGAAGGTCCTGGGTTCGAGCCCCGGGGCTGGCAAGGGCCTTTCTGTGCGGAGTTTGCATGTTCTCCCCGTGTCCACGTGGGTTTCCTCCGGGTGCTCTGGTTTCCCCCACAGTCCAAAGACATGCAGGTTAGGTTAACTGGTGACTCTAAATTGACCGTAGGTGTGAATGTGAGTGTGAATGGTTGTCTGTGTCTATGTGTCAGCCCTGTGATGACCTGGCGACTTGTCCAGGGTGTACCCCGCCTTTCGCCCGTAGTCAGCTGGGATAGGCTCCAGCTTGCCTGCGACCCTGTAGAAGGATAAAGCGGCTAGAGATAATGAGATGAGATTTTCTTTTGTCACACATGTCTGAACTGAGACACAGTAGTATGTGACTACATGTTTTATATTTGAGACTACAGCTCCCTAATCCATTACAAAATCCAATTTTGTGTTTTGTATGTTCAGTACTGACTAGTATGTGAGTGAATAAACTCCCTTACCATTTTCTCTTGTCCCAGCAGTTTTTAATAAGTACTTTTAGCATAAAATGTGTTCACCATTTTAATTGTAACATTTCACTTTAAAAGCCTTATTCATTTACATAGATTTTAAAAAATGCGATTAACTATATGAAATTCTGAGATTAATCGCGATTAAATTTTTTTATCGTTTGGCAGCCCTAATATATATATATATATATATATATATATATATATATATATATATATATATATACACAAAACCCTGATTCCAAAAAAAGTTGGGACAAAGTACAAATTGTAAATAAAAATGGAATGCAATGATGTGGAAGTTTCAAAATTCCATATTTTATTCAGAATAGAACACAGATGACATTTCAAATGTTTAAACTGAGAAAATGTATCATTTAAAGAGAAAAATTAGGTGATTTTAAATTTCATGACAACAACACATCTCAAAAAAGTTGGGACAAGGCCATGTTTACCACTGTGAGACATCCCCTTTTCTCTTTACAACAGTCTGTAAACGTCTGGGGACTGAGGAGACAAGTTGCTCAAGTTTAGGGATAGGAATGTTAACCCATTCTTGTCTAATGTAGGATTCTAGTTGCTCAACTGTCTTAGGTCTTTTTTATCATATCTTCCATTTTATGATGCGCCAAATGTTTTCTATGGGTGAAAGATCTGGACTGCAGGCTGGCCAGTTCAGTACCCGGACCCTTCTTCTACGCAGCCATGATGCTGTAATTGATGCAGTATGTGGTTTGGCATTGTCATGTTGGAAAATGCAAGGTCTTCCCTGAAAGAGACGTCATCTGGATGGGAGCATATGTTGCTCTAGAACCTGGATGTACCTTTCAGCATTGATGGTGTCTTTCCAGATGTGTAAGCTGCCCATGCCACACGCACTAATGCAACCCCATACCATCAGAGATGCAGACTTCTGAACTGAGTGCTGATAACAACTTGGGTCGTCCTTCTCCTCTTTAGTCCGAATGACACGGCGTCCCTGATTTCCATAAAGAACTTCAAATTTTGATTCGTCTGACCACAGAACAGTTTTCCACTTTGCCACAGTCCATTGTAAATGAGCCTTGGCCCAGAGAAGACGTCTGCGCTTCTGGATCATGTTTAGATATGGCTTCTTCTTTGAACTATAGAGTTTTAGCTGGCAATGGTGGATGGCTCGGTGAATTGTGTTCACAGATAATGCTCTCTGGAAATATTCCTGAGCCCATTTTGTGATTTCCAATACAGAAGCATGCCTGTATGTGATGCAGTGCCGTCTAAGGGCCCGAAGATCACGGGCACCCAGTATGGTTTTCCGGCCTTGACCCTTACACACAGAGAGTATTCCAGATTCTCTGAATCTTTTGATGATATTATGCACTGTAGATGATATGTTCAAACTCTTTGCAATTTTACACTGTCAAACTCCTTTCTGATATTGCTCCACTATTCGTCGGCGCAGAATTAGGGGGATTGGTGATCCTCTTCCCATCTTTACTTCTGAGAACCGCTGCCACTCCAAGATGCTCTTTTTATACCCAGTCATGTTAATGACCTATTGCCAATTGACCTAATGAGTTGCAATTTGGTCCTCCGGCTGTTCCTTTTTTGTACCTTTAACTTTTCTAGCCTCTTATTGCCCCTGTCCCAACTTTTTTGAGATGTGTTGCTGTCATGAAATTTCAAATGAGCCAATATTTGGCATGAAATTTCAAAATGTCTCACTTTCGACATTTGATATGTTGTCTATGTTCTATTGTGAATACAATGTTAGTTTCTGAGATTTGTAAATTAATGCATTCCGTTTTTATTTACAATTTTGTACTTTGTCCCAACTTTTTTGGAATTGGGGTTGTATACACACACACACACACACACACACACACACACACACACACACTTGTGGTGAGAAGTTTACATACAGTGACACGCTGTAAAATACGATATCTTAGCAAGTAAAAATATCTTGAAAATAGTTGACACGGTCTAGCATTTCCTATTAGAAGAATACAAGACACCAGTTCTGAGATTATTAAACCTAGTTCTAGACTGCAACCAACTTATACTAATATGTCTTATTAAGTAAAAATATCTGTCCATGCAACAAGATAATTTAAGTAGTATTAAGTAATTTTCTCCTCAATTTCACTTTTCAGGTTTTTTTTTTTCAGTGCATGAATGTCATCTTGGATATGCATATCTTGGCAATATTTGGGCTTTCAGTAATTTCTTTGAACTGTTCTTTTCCTGTGGCAGAATGTACAGCATACATCTTTAATAAAAAAAAAAAAAACACTAGAATTTGGTGCACAAGTTTGAATTTTCTTTGGGTTTTCTGAAATCAACACAGGGTCAAAATTATACATACAGGGTAAAAAAATATACATACAGCACACGTAATGTTTGGGTAAAATGTGTCTTTGCAAGATTCACTTTGACCAAATATTTTTGTTTACCATGAACAAACTTCTGTCAGAATTCTGGTTGGATATTTCACAACTCTTCATGGTAGAATTGGTAGAGTTCAATTCATTTTTTTCTTTTTTCTTGGCATGGACTCGACTTATAAGCACGGTCCATATATTTTCAATAGGGTTGAAGTCAGGACTTGTTTTAAACTTAATGTTAGCCTGCTTTATCCTCCACAACCAGCTCTGATGCATGTTTGGGTTCATTGTCCTGTTTTAACTCCCAAGTCCCAAGTCGTGTTCAAGTTCCTGATGGTTTATGCTGAAGAATTCTGAGGTAGTCCTCCTTCTTCATTATTCCATCCACTTTGTGCAATGAACCAGTTCCACTGGCAGCAAAACTAGAGCATGATGATCCTCCTACCACCACCAGCTGGTACAGTGTCCCTCTGTACATGGTGGTCATTGTGGCCAAACAACACAATCTTTGTCTCATCTGACCATACAGCTATCCTCCAGAAGACTTTTTCTTTGTCTGTGTGGTCAACTTCAAACTTTAGTTAGGCTTGAAGGTGTCAATTTTGGAGCAATTTTGGAACAATTTTGGATAGCAGCCTCTTAGTCCATGGTGATCTGAACTGTAGACAGTGATCCATCAGACATTTTGGGTTTTCTTGAAGCAAAGTGGCTTGGCAAAGTGACTACACCTCACAGTAACTTGGATACAATTGTTTGAACTGATCTTGGAATTTGCAGTTGTTTAGAAATGGCTCCAAGAGACATTCCGGAGTTGTGTATATCTGCGATCCTCTTTCTTAGATCTGCACTGAGCTCCTTGGACTTTCCCATTTCACTATATGATCGTCAATCCAATGAGTGCTGTAAACAAACCCTTTTTAGAAGGCACAGAGAAGCTGTGAGCTGTAGTCAATCATGATCACTAACACGAAGTTGAGAGACCTTGGCCTTGGCAAGATAAGAGATATTTTGGATGTTTCAGCACCTCTGAATGAATAATCTAAGTGAGAAAAAGGAAGGAACAGTTCAAAGAAATTACTGAAAGCCCAAATATTGCCATGACATTTATATCCAAGATGACATTCATGTTGCTGTTGCTGTATGTAAACTTATGACCACAACTGTGTATATATATATATATATATATATATATATATATATATATATATATATATATATATATGCAATCGGCTTATTGAATCAGTCTCATGTAAAAAGGGATCAGTCTCATAAATTCATTAATCATAAATTAAAGTGTCTAATAGTTTATAGCTAAACTATTAAACTCAATGGAATAACTTAGTGATGTTGCTATAGTTTTAGTAAGTATTATAGCTCTAATGTAATACGTTTACTCTAGATCTATAACATTCATATAACAACCAAATGGGCAAAGGCAATTAGAATACTTGGTTGGTAGAGCTTGGCACTCAGTGAACGTTGTAGCAATAGACAGGACACAGTTTTGTTAGGGTTTTGAACCTGGTTCGCTGGTGTGATAACCCAGCAAACCCCCACTAGGCCACCAGGGGGATGACTCAAATGCAGAGGCGTGAGGTGGAAGTAGAAAAAGTATCAAAAGGTTTATTTACAATATTTACAGTCCAAGGCTTTGCATGTTCTCCCCGTGTCCGCGTGGGTTTCCTCCGGGTGCTCCGGTTTCCCCCACAGTCCAAAGACATGCAGGTTAGGTTAACTGGTGACTCTAAATTGACCGTAGGTGTGAGTGTGAATGGTTGTCTGTGTCTATGTGTCAGCCCTGTGATGACCTGGCGACTTGTCCAGGGTGTACCCCGCCTTTCGCCCATAGTCAGCTGGGATAGGCTCCAGCTTGCCTGCGACCCTGTAGAAGGATAAAGCGGCTAGAGATAATGAGATGAGATGAGACAGTCCAAGGCAAAAACAAAAGTATAATCCAAACGCTCAGAAGATAACCAGGAAAAAAAACAAAAGTTCAAAGAAACAAAGAGCCAAAAAAACAGAAAAGAAGAGGCAAAAATACAAACGCTCAGAGGATCCAAAATGGTAAACACAAAGTCCAAAAAGTCCAAAAGAAAGCAAAGTACAAAAACCACAAAGACACGGGCGAGGAAATCGGAATAGAGGTAACTGGAGCTAAACGTAACAGCACAAAGACTCTGTGACAAGAGGACTGAATTCAGGGGTATAAATACACACACTAATTAAGGACAGGGCGGGGCAGGAAACAGGCAATAAGACAAAAACAAAACACAGAACACAGTGGTGACCTCTAGATGCCCAAAACAAACATGGCCAGAAAAGGAAATAAGAGTGGCCTCTAGAGGCCAAAACAGTCC
Source organism: Neoarius graeffei (assembly GCF_027579695.1). Lineage (NCBI taxonomy): Eukaryota > Metazoa > Chordata > Actinopteri > Siluriformes > Ariidae > Neoarius > Neoarius graeffei. The sequence continues at coordinate 66,985,753 of NC_083584.1, forward strand.
CAGTCCTAACAAGTTTATTCCAAAGATACCATTTATTGAAATAGCTGACATGAATTAGCAAACTAATACTGATCAGATATAGCAACAATAGCAGCCAATGAATAATTAAACATAAATGGTGATACAATGTATACAAATAAGAATCAGTAGTGTATAAAGCAGTAGTCAGTAGTAAGTAGAATAATAACCAGCAGTAAACAGAGTAAGAAATCAGCAGTAAATATGATGATAACTAAGGCACTAATGGTGATCAGAAGTACAACCCTGATTCCAAAAAAGTAGGGACAAAGTACAAATTGTAAATAAAAACAGAATGCAATAATTTACAAATCTCAAAAACTGATACTGTATTCACAATAGAACCTAGACAACATATCAAATGTCGAAAGTGAGACATTTTGAAATTCCATGCCAAATACTGGCTCATTTGAAATTTCATGACAGCAACACATCTCAAAAAAGTTGGGACAGGGGCAATAAGAGGCTGGAAAAGTTAAAGGTACAAAAAAGGAACAGCTGGAGGACCAAATTGCAACTTATTAGGTCAATTGGCAATAGGTCATTAACATGACTGGTTATAAAAAGAGCATCTTGGAGTGGCAGCGGCTCTCAGAAGTAAAGATGGGAAGAGGATCACCAATCCCCCTAATTCTGCGCCGACAAATAGTGGAGCAATATCAGAAAGGAGTTCGACAGTGTAAAATTGCAAAGAGTTTGAACATATCATCTACAGTGCATAATATCATCAAAAGATTCAGAGAATCTGGAATACTCTCTGTGCGTAAGGGTCAAGGCCAGAAAACCATACTGGGTGCCCATGATCTTCGGGCCCTTAGATGGCACTGCATCACATACAGGCATGCTTCTGTATTGGAAATCACAAAATGGGCTCAGGAATATTTCCAGAGAGCATTATCTGTGAACACAATTCACCGTGCCATCCGCCGTTGCCAGCTAAAACTCTATAGTTCAAAGAAGAAGCTGTATCTAAACATGATCCAGAAGTGCAGACGTCTTCTCTGGGCCAAGGCTCATTTAAAATGGATTGTGGCAAAGTGGAAAACTGTTCTGTGGTCAGACGAATCAAAATTTGAAGTTCTTTATGAAAATCAGGGACGCCGTGTCATTCGGACTAAAGAGGAGAAGGACGACCCAATTTGTTATCAGCGCTCAGTTCAGAAGCCTGCATATCTGATGGTATGGGGTTGCATTAGTGTGTGTGGCATGGGCAGCTTACACGTCTGGAAAGACACCACCAGTGCTGAAAGGTATATCCAGGTTCTAGAGCAACATACACTACCGTTCAAAAGTTTGGGGTCACCCAGACAATTTTGTGTTTTCCATGAAAAGTCACACTTTTATTTACCACCATAAGTTGTAAAATGAATAGAAAATATAGTCAAGACATTTTTCTGGCCGTTTTGAGCATTTAATCGACCCCACAAATGTGATGCTCCAGAAACTCAATCTGCTCAAAGGAAGGTCAGTTTTATAGCTTCTCTAAAGAGCTAAACTGTTTTCAGCTGTGCTAACATGATTGTACAAGGGTTTTCTAATTATCCATTAGCCTTCTGAGGCAATGAGCAAACACATTGTACCATTAGAACACTGGAGTGCTAGTTGCTGGAAATGGGCCTCTATGCACCTATATAGATATTGCACCAAAACCCAGACATTTGCAGCTAGAATAGCCATTTACCACATTAGCAATGTATAGAGTGTATTTCTGATTAGTTTAAAGTGATCTTCATTGAAAAGAACAGTGCTTTTCTTTCAAAAATCAGAAAATTTCAAAGTGACCCCAAACTTTTGAACGGTAGTGTATGCTCCCATCCAGACGACGTCTCTTTCAGGGAAGACCTTGCATTTTCCAACATGACAATGCCAAACCACATACTGCATCAATTACAGCATCATGGCTGCGTGGAAGAAGGGTCCGGGTACTGAACTGGCCAGCCTGCAGTCCAGATCTTTCACCTATAGAAAACATTTGACGCATCATAAAATGGAAGATACGACAAAAAAGACCTAAGACAGTTGAGCAACTAGAATCCTACATTAGACAAGAATGGGTTAACATTCCTATCCCTAAACTTGAGCAACTTGTCTCCTCAGTCCCCAGACGTTTACAGACTGCTGTAAAGAGAAAAGGGGATGTCTCACAGTGGTAAACATGGCCTTGTCCCAACTTTTTTGAGATGCGTTGTTGTCATGAAATTTAAAATCACCTAATTTTTCTCTTTAAATAATACATTTTCTCAGTTTGAACATTTGATATGTTATCTATGTTCTATTCTGAATAAAATATGGAATTTTGAAACTTCCACATCATTGCATTCCGTTTTTATTTACAATTTGTACTTTGTCCCAACTTTTTTGGAATCGGGGTTTTAATAGGCTATATGCAAGTTTACAGTGTAGGGGCGAGTGGATGTTAAAATGTGAGAGGGAAATCACTTTTGTGTGTGTCTGTGTGAGAGTGTGTGTAAGAGTGTGAGTGTAGGTATGTGCGTGCGTGTACGCAGCTGCGCACTAACGAGATGAGGAGGAGCTAGGGAGAGAGGGCATGCGCAGGCGCACGACAAGGAGGAGGGGATTGAGGCTGTTTGCGCGTGCGGGTGAGATAGGTGTGTGTGTGTGAGTATCTGTGTGTGTGAGCATGTGTGTGAGTATGTGAATGTAATGCGCAAGCCTTGTGTTAGGCCTCGCCTAAAAGGGGATGGGCAACAAGGAGAGCGCATGAGGGAGAGAGAGACAAAGAATCTGTAGTTTAAAAACTAGTCTTGGCTAGGCCTTAAACCCAACTTCTACTCAACCCTTAGCTACTCCTGAAATCCCAATGTTGAGGGGTGTAGTGCGACAAAGGGAGTTAAAAAGAGAGAGAGAGAGAGAGAGAGAGAGAGAGCATGCACGATCTAACTAATACAGATAGTAAACAAAGCAAATCAAACAAGACGCGGTCTAAGACCGACTTTCATGTGAATCAAAATGCGTACATTTAAACCATGAATGAATTCAAATAAACAACACTCTTCACATTAACTAGCCACAACTAAGACAAACAACTGCCCAGATGCCAGTCTTACTTGAGATTGCGCTTGCTTGGCGACTGAAAGTGTGCCGTCTGTTATCCAAAGACAGCGCAGAGTGCAGGTCCAGGGAGAAAACAGTTCTGTTCCTTTTGCTTTTACAGCTTATCAGCTGTAGATCTTTGGTGTCCCGTCAGTCGTCCAATGATCTGGAAGGAGTCTTGTTTGTAGTTCGTCGACATTGCGAAATGGAAAAGGGATCCAGTCGCCTTTTCTCTTTAAAATACTGCATGGGCTGCAGTAACTAACCGGTTCAGTTATTATTACAACTATGCAAAGATCAAATATATTGAACTTTGACTAAAGGTCCAGTATCAATAGCTTGTTCTTTGTTCTCTGTTCTTTAGCACAGATGCAACGATGTCTCTTTCATGCATGGAATCCACCGCCAGAGAGAAGGAATTTTGATTTCGCTGCGGGTTTTAAGCACAGTCGTGAAGTCACTGTATTTGGTATCTGGTATCATCTCTGTATCCAATACCATTACAGGGAGTCAGAAGAATGGGCGGAGATAGAACATGGCATCGAGTACAGGGATTGGTGTATTCAATGCTGTACAGTGAAAGGGAGAAGATGGTTCATAAAGTGAATCCGGGAATTGGTTACTATGGCTACGGCATGGCAGCCCCCCCATATATACATATATATATATACACACACACACTAGGTTGGTGAGGATACTGTGAGGGATCCCTCATAACAGTGACAGACACATGACAACAGGTATGAGGTGGAAAACAGGTTGGATTTTTATTCTTTCCTGGGTTGAGTGAGGTTGTACAATGTGTGGCAGGGGAATAGGAGTAGTTCCAGATGTGTGAAGCAGGGGGATGTGTCCGATGGTGAGGGATGAAGGACTAGAGTCCTGTGCGGTTTGATACAAGCTTTTCCTCCTTCCTGTCAGTGACTGTGCAAGTTTGTGGCAGCCTTCAAACATGGCCGCCACAGACTACAACTCCCAAGCACCACAGTGCCATCCCTCTCCCAAGTATTGATTGGGCACACACTTGCTCCACATTCCATAAAATCAGCTCTCCCTATTTCATCTCATCTCATTATCTCTAGCCGCTTTATCCTTCTACAGGGTCGCAGGCAAGCTGGAGCCTATCCCAGCTGACTCCGGGCAAAAGGCAGGGTACACCCTGGACAAGTCACCTGGTCATCACAGGGCTGACACATAGACACAGACAACCATTCACACTCACGGTCAATTTAGAGTCACCAGTTAACCTAACCTGCATGTCTTTGGACTGTGGGTGTTAGGGTTTTGCTGGGATTTGAACCTGGTTCGTTGGTGTGATAATCCAGCAAACCCCCACTAGGCCACCAGGGGGATGACTCAAATGCAGAGGCATGAGGTGGAAGTAGAAAAGTATCAAAAGGTTTATTTACAATATATACAGTCCAAAAGAAAAAATCCAAAACGCTCAGAAGATGAAAGGAAAAATAAGAAATATCCAAAGTACAAAAGTCAAAACAAAAGCCAAAAAACCAGAAAAGAAAAGGCAAAAATACCAACGCTCAGAAGATCCAAAAAACAGTAAATACTAGGTCAAAAAAGTCCAAAAAGCAAAGCAAAGTGCAAAACCAAAAAGACAAAGGCAAGGAACACAGTACAGAGGAAACTGGAGCTAAACATAACAGCACAAAGACTCCATGACAAGAGGACTGAACTCAGGGGTATAAATACATAAACTAATTAAGGACAGGGCGGGGCAGGAAACAGGCAATAAGACAAAAACAAAACACAGAACACAATGGTGACCTCTAGAGACCAAAACAAACATGACCAGAAAAGGAAATAACAGCGGCCTCTAGAGGCCAAAACAGTCCCAGTCCTAACAGGACCCCCCCCTCTAGGAGCGTCTCCTGACGTTCCCAGGACGATCAGGATGGGCCGAATGGAAGTCCCGACAAAGTTCTTTGTCTAGTATGTCCCGAGCTGGGACCCAGCAGCGCTCCTCAGGGCCATAGCCCTCCCAGTCCATAAGATATTGGAGACCCCCGCAAACCCGGCGGGAGTCCAGCAGGCGGCGCACAGTGAAAACAGTCTGACCCTGGAAGATGCAGGGGGGGCGGGGGGTTCCTAGGGGCAGGGGCATACGTGGACGTGAGTACGGGCCGCAACAGGGAAACATGGAATGTGGGGTTAATCCTTGGCGTACATGGTAACTGGAGCCGGTAGGAGACAGGGTTAACTCTGCGTACAACCTTGAAGGGGCCAATGTAGCCAGGAGCAAGCTTGCGGTTCTCCACCCGCAGCGGAAGGTCCTTGGTGGACAGCCAAACCCGCTGCCCAGGGCGGAAAGTGTGGGCAGGTCTCCTATGGCGGTTGGCCTGAGTCTGGTTGGTACTGGAGGTCTGGATGAGTGTCCTCCTGACCTTGCTCCAGGTCTTGTGACACCTTCTCACGTATTGGTTGACCGAGGGCACCCCAGCGTCCTCCTCCTGGTCCAGGAACAGAGGTGGCTGGAACCCGAATTGGCACTGAAACGGCGACAGCTTGGTGGCCGATGACTGCAGGGTGTTGTGGGTGTACTCAGCCCATGGCAGCCAGGTGCTCCACGATGTCGGGTTATCCATAGCCAGGCCTCGCAGGGTGGTTTCCAGGTCTTGGTTGAGCCTCTCCGTCTGGCCATTGGACTGGGGGTGGAACCCAGAGGAGAGGCTGGCAGTGGCCCTGATGAGCTTGCAGAAGCCATGCCACACTCAGGAGGAGAACTGGGGCCCCTAGTCAGAGACGATGTCCTGTGGAAGACCAAAGACTCAGAAGACGTGATTAAATAGCAATTTAGCAGTGTCAAGGGCAGAAGGGAGTTTGCACAGTGGTATAAAGCAGCAGGCCTTGGAGAATCTGTCCACAATGACCAAAATGACAGTGTTACCTTGAGACTCAGGGAGACCCGTGATGAAGTCGACTGCCACGTGGGACCAGGGATGCCGGGGAATAGGCAGAGGATGCAGGAGACCCTGGGGACACTGTCGCGGGTTCTTGGTTCTGGTGCAGACCTCAAAGGACAGGATGAATGACCTTACTTCCTTCTCCATGTTAGGCCACCAGAAGCATCTTTTCAGGAAGTCCAGGGTCCTCCGAGCTCCCAGGTGGGTGGTGAGAGGGGAAGAGTGACCCCACTGGAGAACCTTGGCCCGGGCTTGATGAGGGACGTACAGAAGGCCCGGTGGCCCCGTCCCAGGATCAGGGTCCCAGTGTTGAGCTTGTCGAATGGTCTCCTCAATACCCCAGCGGACAGGAGCCACAATCCGGGATACAGGGATGATAGGCCCAACTTCACTCTCCCTGTTGTTGGGTGAGAACAGCCTGGAGAGCGCGTCCGGTTTGGTGTTCTTAGAGCCCAGGCAGTATGATAGGGTGAAATTGAAACAGCTGAAAAACAAAGCCCACCTAGCCTGTCGTGGGTTCAGCCTCTTGGCTTGCTGGAGGTACTCCAGGTTCTTATGGTCCATCCACACCAGGAATGGATGTTGCGCTCCCTCCAGCCAGTGCCTCCACTCCTCAAGGGCTCATTTAACCGCTAGCAGTTCCCGATCCCCCACATCATAGCGGGACTCCGCAGGGTTCAGGCAGTGAGAGAAGTAAGCGCAGGGGTGCAGCTTCCCTTCCGAGCGTTGAGAAAGCACCGCGCCGACACCACTGTCTGAGGCGTCCACCTCCACGATGAATGGTTGGGAGGTGTCTGGGAGAACCAGAATAGGTGCCGTGCAAAAGTGGTGTTTGAGGTCATTAAATGCCTTTTCTGCCTGAGGGGACCAGACATAGGAACCACCAGTCCTTTTGGTGAGGTCCGACATAGGTGCTGCTACGGAGCTGAAGTTCCTGATGAACTTGCGGTAGAAGTTAGTGAATCCTAAGAACCGCTGAACCTCCTTAACGGACTTGGGAGTAGGCCAGTCCCGGACGGCCAGGGTCTTGGCTGGGTCCATTTGGAGTTGCCCCGTTCGTATGATAAATCCCAGGAAGGAGACCTCAGGGACATGAAACTCGTATTTCTGGGCTTTAGCAAACAGATTATTCTGTAAAAGTCTCTGGAGGACTTGGCGGACATGGTGGCAGTGCTCCTGTAAGGTCTTGGAGAATATCAGGATGTCGTCGAGGTAGACGAAAACGTATTGATTAATCATATCCCTCAAGACGTTGTTGATAAGGGCCTGAAAAACAGCTGGTGCATTGGTGAGTCCGAAGGGCATGACCTGGTACTCGTAGTGCCCTGACGGGGCGTTAAAGGCGGTCTTCCACTTGTCTCCCTGTCGGATACGGACGAGATGGTATGTGTTCCATAAGTCCAACTTGGTGAAAATGGTGGCGCCTTGGAGCAGGTTGAATGCTGTGGACATCAGCGGAAGGGGATAGCGGTTGTGCACGGCGATCTTGTTCAGGCCCCTATAATCAATACATGGCCGGAGCCCCCCATCCTTCTTGCCGACAAAGAAGAAGCCGGCACCAGCGGGTGAGGTGGAGGGATATTTCTTCCTTGTGACCTTGAGACTGGAGGACGACTGGAGAAGTAACTTGGGTGACTCTTCCATCACCTAACGCTTGGCCATTGAGGGCAGACACAGACAGTGGGACTTCAAGAGGCGCAGTCGGGACCTTGATGCTTTGGGCGAAGTGGATATCCATAAAGTTTCCAGCCGCCCCTGAGTCTAACAAGGCTTGACAAGAGTGGACAGACTCACCCCAGGAGATGGAGACCGGGATGTAGATTCCTTGGCCAGGGAGTCCGGGAGAGAGGGTAGGCCCTGTCACAACCCTCCCTCGGCTGGACGGGGCAGTCCTTTTCCCAAGAGCTCGGGACATGATGCTCGGAAGTGACCAGGCTTGCCACAGTAGATGCAGCACTTGTCCCTCCTTCTGCGTTCCTCTCGGCTATGGAGAGACGAGTACGGCCAACTTGCATGGGCTCTGGACAGTCGTTGGAGGAGGTAGACGGGCTCCAGGTAGAGGCAGGGAGGCCGGGGAGGCTCAGGACTTGGTGGCGTTCTCTCATCCTGTTGTCAAGGCGAGTAGAATGTGAGATCAGAGTTTCGAGGTCACTTGGGCATCCGATAGAAGCCAGACCATCTTTGATGGGGTCAGACAGACCATGGTGGAAGGCTGACACCAGGGCAGTCTCGTTCCATCCACTTACTGCTGCAAGCGTCCAGAACGAGATGGCGTAGTCTGCAACGCTTCCCTCCTGTCGGACAGACATGAGCTTCCTGGCTGCATCTTTACTGATGTCTGCCTGATCGAAGACCCGAAGCATCTCCTCCGTAAATAGCTTGAAGTCAGAACACTCGGGTCCCTGTCTTTGTCAGATGGCCGTTGCCCAAGCTCGTGCCTTACCAGCTAACAAGGTTATCCCAAAGGCAATCTTGCGGCGATCCGTAGTGTAGGTGGTAGGCTGGAGCTCAAAGGTGAGTTGGCACTGGGTAAGGAACTCCTGGCACTCACCATGCTTGCCGTCATACCTCTGTGGTGCAGGAAGGCTGGGTTCGCGAGGTGAAGGAGACAGCGTAGCGGGAGGCACTGGAGCGGGAGCAGGAGCCGGATCAGGAGATGCAGGCAGAGGTGTCAGCTGTGCCAGGGTTTTCCCAATTTGCTGAAGCAGTTCCTCATGGCAAGCAAGGGCCTCACATTGGCTGGTGAGCGTACATCCATGAGCGTCCATGGTCGCTCCGAAGCGTGTCGGAGCTGCCATATTTCCCTGAAGGTTGGCCGGGTAGACAGTTGAAGCAGCCTCTGCTGAGTCGGTCATGACAGAGTCTTTCTGTTAGGGTTTTGCTGGGATTCGAACCTGGTTCGTTGGTGTGATAATCCAGCAAACCCCCACTAGGCCACCAGGGGGATTACTCAAATGCAGAGGCATGAGGCAGAAGTAGAAAAGTATCAAAAGGTTTATTTACAATATATACAGTCCAAAAGAAAAAATCCAAAACGCTCAGAAGATGAAGGGAAAAATAAGAAATATCCAAAGTACAAAAGTCAAAACAAAAGCCAAAAAACCAGAAAAGAAAAGGCAAAAATACCAACGCTCAGAAGATCCAAAAAACAGTAAATACTAGGTCAAAAAAGTCCAAAAAGCAAAGCAAAATGCAAAACCAAAAAGACAAAGGCAAGGAACACGGTACAGAGGAAACTGGAGCTAAACATAACAGCACAAAAACTCTGTGACAAGAGGACTGAACTCAGGGGTATAAATACATAAACTAATTAAGGACAGGGCGGGGCAGGAAACAGGCAATAAGACAAAAACAAAACACAGAACACAGTGGTGACCTCTAGAGGCCAAAACAAACATGACCAGAAAAGGAAATAACAGCGGCCTCTAGAGGCCAAAACAGTCCCAGTCCTAACAGTGGGGGAAACCGGAGCACCCGGAGGAAACCCATGCATGGGGAGAACATGCAAACTCTGCACAGAAAGGCCCTCGCCAGCCACGGGGTTCGAACGCGGACCTTCTTGCTGTGAGGCGACAGCGCTAACCACTACACCACTGTGCCGCCTTCTCCCTATTTAAGGACTGTAAACACTCATGCACTTTGTGAAGTATCGCTCTTTGTCCCCAGACCTGATCATACTGATCTGTTTGTTGTTTTGGCCTGACTCTAGTTATACTCACCTTAGTTATGTTACTTATCAGACTCTGAAACTGTTGTTTATCTGTGACATCCCGTTTGCACATTGACCAACTTTTGGCATGAACCTGACCCTGATTCTCATTTCACGATTTGGATTTGTTCACCAGATTGTGATGCACCTGCTCTCCCCTGCAATTGCATCTATTAGTGTTTGCATACTCTGACACGATACTTCACCACCATGGATGCAGCAGAAGAGGTGAAGCAAACTGTGCTTTTGGGTCAAGGATGCTTGTTGCAAGAACATCGGCAGATGCTGAGCAACATTGGACATCCACCTTTCTCAGCTCACCATGCTATATCACAGGCCCTCCTCATATGTCCATCACCAGACAGGAATTCCTCTACTGCAATTCCTCAAACAGATAAGTTCTCCAGGGATGTCTCTGAATGCAAGGGTTTCCTGCTTCAGTGTTCACTCTACTTTACTCCACTAACGGGGACCTCTGAACAACAACAAAAAATTGCTCAGTTTGTGAATCTGGTTACTGGCCACACTTTGAAATGGGACACTGCTGTATGGAATTGCAGTGGCGAACCTATGATGTCCTATGATCAGTTCATAGAACTCGTTAGGAGACTGTCCAATCACCAGCCAGAGGGAGTCGAGATTGGTGAGAAGCTGCTCACGCTATGGCAAGGGGAAAGAATTGTAGCTGAATACACACACTGCCAGCTGGTAGTGGATGATTTCATCAAGGTCTAGATGCCAACATCCTCACTGAACTGGCATGCAGAGATGAGCAGCACATCTTGGACTCTCTGATTGACCTGGATATTAAACTGGACCACCTCTTCTGTAATCATCCCTCCTTACAGCCCATCCATGTTCCTACTCAGTCAGCACAGTCACCCACACCCATGGAAATCTCCAACACCTGCACACCTCACTCTGAAAGAGAAAGGAGACACTGGCAAGGATTATGCTTTTTCTGTGGTGAGCCCGATCACCTCCTGGCCCAGTGTCCCATCTGGCAAGTGGTCACCAGGAAGCATGACCATCCTGGGCAGGAAGGCCACCCCAGCACCCCAGTGAGTCACAGACCTCTTCCTACTCATCCATTCCTGAAGCTCAACTTCTTGTGATCCATATCAGAAACCTCCCAAGTTCTCTCTTCTTTACTAGACTTCAGGGCAGAGGGTAACTTCATTGACATTGAGGTCATTCAAAGGCTCAAGCTGCCAACTGAGGAACTCCAGTGACCAGTAAGTCTCCGGACTATAGATGGTGGCCCCATTGGAGAAGGATTGGTCACCAAATGAACCAGACTCCTGGAGATTCAGGTTGGGGCTCTATATAAAGAACACCTGTCTTTATATGTCACTCGAACCTCCAATCACACAATCGTTAGAGGATTTCCATGACTGCAACTTCACGATCCCCTCATCTGCTGGCAAAAGAAAAAAATTCTGAAATGGTCCCCATCCTGTCACCAGAACTTTCTGCAATTGCCCCAGGTCATCCTGGCTTCCACATCTGTGGAGATCCCTTCTCCTGTGGACATCAAGCAGGTCCTAGCTTGCTACCATGCTCTCAGTGAAGTCTTCAGTAAAAGAAAGTCTAGTGGACTACCCCCTCATAGACCATATGATTGTGCTATTGACCTCCTTCCGGGCACTACCCCTCCACGCAACCGCATTTACTCTCAATGATGGAGCAATCTGCAATGGAGGAGTATGTGCAAGAGGTTTTACAGCAGGGTTACATCCATCCATCGATCTCTCCAGCATCAGTGGGGTTCTTCTTCATGGAAAAGAAGGGAGGAGTCATTCAACCCTGTATTAATTATAGAGGTCTCAACCAGATAACTGTAAAGTACCCATACCCATTATTCCCTGTACCATCTGCCTTAGAACAGTTATGATCTGCTCGCATCTTCACAAAACTTGACCTCAGGAGTGCATACGGTACAAACTGGTGCATATTCGGGAAAGGGATGAGTGCAAGACAGCATTCAGCACTGTCTCGGGACATGATGGGTATTTGGTCATGCCATATGGACTATCTTGCACACCCAGTGTGTTCCAATACCTGATTAATGACGTGCTCAGAGACATGCTGGGATGCTATGTAATTGCCTACATCAATGACATTTTGATTTACTCCCTGGATGAATCCAGTCACCATGAACATGTCAAATCAGTACTCAGTAAACTCTGAGAAAATCAATTATATGTTAAAGTTGACAAGGGTGAATTCCACATCTCCAAGCTCTCATTCTTGGGGTACATCGTTAGCACTGAAGGGGCTGGTATAGACTGAAGCAAGGTCTCTGCTGTCACCTCCTGGCCCATGTCCACCTCTGTTAAGGAACTCCAACATTTCTTTGGGTTTGCCAACTTTTACCGACAGTTCATCAAGGGATTTAGCACCATTGCCACCCCATTCACCGCACTACTCAAAAAGAGTCCAAAACAATTACAATGAAACCAGGGGGCAGAAGAAGCTTTCACTCACCTTTAGTCAGCCTTCACTAGAGCACCTATCCTGAAGCATCCAGACCCCATGAAACTTTTCACCGTCTAAGTGGATGCTTTCGAAACCAGAGTTGGAAGAGTTCTGTCGATACAAACAGTACGCGGATAAGCATAGAGGAGAAGTGCAAGAAGCTCAGTGCCAGGTACATCATTCCCTTCAAGGTCTTTCACCAGATCAATGAAGTTTCTTACAGACTGGAACTACCACAACAGTGCCATTTATCACCCATGTTCCATGTGTCATATCTCAAACCTGCAATCCCTGGACTGTTAGCTGATAATACATCAGCCAATGAATACCTATCACCTGTGAACTGGAAGGAGGACCAGTGTACCAAGTGCACAAGATACTCAACTCTCACCACACACAAGGGAACCTGGAATATCTGAACTGATCTACAGCCAGTGCTGAACCACTGCTGCTCACTTTCGGCATATTGAATGGGGTGCTGTCTTCTTCAGCAACATGGCACAGCAAGGAGCACCTGCAGAGGAGGAGAAGGCTCTTAGTCCACCATCAGAGCTGCCCATTAGAGCAAGTTGGGCCCAGAGTGCATGCCATCTGGAGTGGTCATCTGCATACTTGTTGTGAGCCCCTGCTCGAAGCTGTACTCGGAATGAGAAGTCCTGGAGGGAGAAAATCCAGCAGGTTTATGATTCAAGTTTTTCTCTTTTGCCATCCATTGGAGTGGGGCATGGTTAGTGATTAAAGTGAAGTGTCTGCCAGATAGGCAGTAGTGGAGCTCCTCAATGGCCCATTTGATGGCCAGGGCTTCTCACTTCACCGCTGCATACCTCTATTTGATCAGAGTCAGTTGGTGGCTAATGTAAATCATAGAGTGTTCCTCTCCATCGAAGTCTTGCAACAGCATAGCTTCTAGGCCTGTCTCAGATGTATCTGTGTGTAACAGGAAGGGGTGCTGGAAAGCCAGGTTCCTCAGAACAGGAGAGCTCTTGAGGGCAGCCATGACAGGTTGGAAAGCCATCTCTGTGGCGGGGGTCTGGCGGACTTTCTTGGGCTCTCCCTTCCTGGTAAGAACTGAGAGGGGGGAATCTATAGAGGCAAAGTTAGGAACAAATTGCTGGTAGTAGCTGGCCAACCCCAGAAAGGTACATACCTCTTTCTTGGTGGTGGGCTGGGAGTAATTGTGGATGGCTTCCATCTTCTTTTCCTGAGGTTTCAGCAGGCTGTGGCCAATGCAGTATCCTAGGTACTGTGCTTTGGTCAGCTCCAGATGGCACTTTTTTGAGTTTGCTGTTAGACCCCGTTGCGGAGTCTGCCCAGCACTTCCCTGAAGTGGTGAATATGGTCTTGCCATTTGGTGGAGTGGATGACCACATCATCTAGGTATGCTGCCACAGAAAGGTGTGGGGTTTTAGCATGATGTCCAACCGACCATTGGAATGTTGTGAGCACCCCATGGAGCCTGAAGGGGAGGACCCAGTACTGCCACTGTCCTGAGTGGGTGCTGAAGGCCGTCTTCAGCCATGCTTCTCTGAATAGGGCCACTTGCCGGTATCTTTTGGTTAGAGCCAGAGTGGAGATGAACCAGGCTCTCCTTAGGTGCTCTATCAGGTCATACACTCATGGTGAAGGGTAGCTGTCAAACTACAATACCTCATTCAGCCTCTTGAAGTCATTGTGGAGTCGGAGGCTGCCGTCTGGCATGGGGATGATGACAATGGGGCTGGACCAGGGGCTGGTGGACTCATCAATAATTCCCTCTTGCAGCATCTGGGCTATTTCAGCCTCTATAGCCTGGGGGCAGGCTTCTGGGACACAGTAGGGCTGCTGTGTGTGTGTGTGTGGGGGGCACTTGATGTTAAGTTGTAGGAGGTGTGTCTGCCTGGGATCTACAAAGAACACATCAGCTCTTGCAAATCTTGTAGCTAGGTTGGGGTAATATTCTCTCCTTTGTGGACCTGTTCAGGCGTGGTGGGACCTGAGTGGGGACAGAGAAAGCTGAGAGTGCTGGCAATGTCTCAATCCAGCATTTTAACAGGTTCACATGGAATAGTTGAGTGAGAACCCTCTTACCTGGCTGCTGCAGGTGGTAGTTCATGGGACCTACTCAGGGGCCTTGCCAGCCCGCGAGGAATTTGAAGTTCATCCTGGCGAGGAGCAAGAGTACTCAGTTGTCTGGCCAGAACTTCCAAGGTTGGGATGGCTGAGTATATGCCTGCTGCTGTTCCCTTTGAGCTGTCTGCATGTGCTCCTGGATGATAGAGGCCACTCACTCCATCCATGCCTGCATTTTCTGCAAATAATCAATGAGGGAGTGAAAGGGCAAAGGCTGCTCTTCCCAAGCTTCCTTGACTGTGTCCAGTAGGCCTCTGGGTTGTCAACCGAAGAGGAGCTCAAAGGGGGTAAATCCTTTGGAGGCTTCAGGTGTTTCTCACACTGTGAAGAGGACATAAGGTAATACTAGATCCCAGTTCTGGCCATCTTCATCTACCACCCTTCTCAGCATATGCTTGAGCATCTGGCTAAACCACTCCACAAGGCTGTTGATCTGGGGGTGGTAGACTGAGGTTTTGAGGTGGTTTACCTGCAGCAGCCAACACAGATCTGACATGAGCTTTGAGATGAAGGGGGTCTCTTGGTCCATGAGCAGGTTCTTAGGGATCCTGACTGAAGTGAACAAGAGCACCAGCTCTTTGTTGATGTTTTTGAATGTAGCCTTGTGGAGAGGGATGGCCTCTGTGAGGCCTCTTCAGGGCCATGGGTAGACTTAGGCAATGGGCCTACAAGAGCCATGCCCACTTTGTGACTCTATAGGACACAGCTATCGAAGCAAGTTATCTATAATTACCTTATCTGTTATCACCCAAATGAGGATGGGTTCCCTTTTGAGTCTGGTTCCTCTTGAGGTTTCTTCCTCATGTCGTCTGAGGGAGTTTTTCCTTGCCACCGTCACCACAGGCTTGCTCATTGGGGATAGATTAGGTATAAAATTACCTCATGTTTTAAGTTGTTCAAATTCTGTAAAGCTGCTTTGCAACAATGTTTATTGTTAAAAGCGCTGTTAATGCAATGTTTGCAGCAATGTTTGACCTGCTCAAAGAGGACCCCGATGATAGGATGAGGGATCAATGAGGCTGGGGCGGGCTTGTATGGGGAGGTTTGATGACACTGGGGACACTGCCAGCAGAAGTTGTGTACCTTGGCCATCATCCCTGGCCAGTGGTCTGGTGGTGCTCCGACTCAGTGGGCATGGGCTCATCCCTGGGAGACAGCAGCAGTGCAGGTTCCTCCTGTGCCCTCCGTGGTGCCCCAGGGTTCTGGTGGCTGGTGTCATGTGGCTCCCACTGTAATGGTGTTCTTCCCTCCCCTCCTCTCCATCTCGAGGGTGGCCAGTGCACATTCCAGGGCAGCAACCATGTCCTTGGAGGTCTGAGCCACTTTTATCCCCATGGCTCAATGCTGTTCCTCTGGTAGGCCCCTTAGGAAGTGGTCAAAGGCAACCCATTCCACAATCTCCATGGGGTCAGCTGGTTGAGCTGGAGCCCCCTCTGGAGAAGACAGTCCATTTGCATCCAGGGCTCATGCCCTGGCCAGTAGCTCCAGTGGTGGTGATTTGGGTGGGGGAGAGCCCACAGTGGGCCAGGATTTCCTTCTTGAGCATGTTGTAGTCTTCCGCTTCAGGAGGGGAGGGTGTGGTAGGCCTGCTGTGCCTCACCAATGAGAAATGGGGTGAGGATCTGGCTCCAATCCTGGGGCTGCCAACCTTGTCATTCAGCCAACCACTCAAATGTTCCCAGATATGCCTCCATTTTGTCCTCTGCAGTGAGCTTCATCAGCAGGTGCTGGGCATTGTGGGTGGGGTAAGGGAGGGTGACCATGGTGGTGGATGGGGACTGCCTTAGGCTCAGGAGCTCCTGTGGGGCTGTGTGAAGGCCGTGATCCAGCTCCTGGAACAGTTATCCCTGGAGCACACTGACATCCAGCGCACCACAGCACACCACGGGGTCCATTGCTCGGGCACCACAGTCTGTGTCACGTGCCCACATTCTCTACCAGTGTGAGGGATTGCTAATGATAGTGGCAGACACAGACACATGACAACAGTTGTGAGGTGCAAAACAGGTGGGATTTTTATTCTTTCCTTAGCTGAGTGAGGGTGTGCAGTGATTGTGGCAGGGGACCGGTAGTGGATCCAGATGTAAGAAACTGAGGGATATGTCCTACAGTGAGGGATGCAGGGCTGGAGTCCTGTGTGGTTTGATGGCAGCTTTTCCTCCTTCCCAGCAAGACAGTCTGTTGTCAGAGCTCGTATCTGGCATGGGGAAAACACACAGATCATTAACTTGAGCATTAGAAGGACATACTCATTTGCTGTGTCATGCACAGCCCTCAAGGACTCTGAGGCGAGCTCCGGGATGGTGAATGCGCATGCTGTAATTAGCACCTGCCAGTCACATTGTATTAAACCGCGCCTCCTCTTGTGCATGTTGTGTGTGTGGCGCTGTCTTCAGCTGATGGTACTGAACCGCTGCTGCTTGCTTTCAGTGTATTGAATGGGGCACTGTCTTCTTCAGCACCATGGCACAGTGAGGAGCGCCTGCAGAGGAGGAGACAGCTCTTACCTCCCCGGCGTTACAATACGAATATTTCTAGCTGCTGTAACAGAATTGCTCCAAAATAAATTGTTTCACAGAATATTCAATAAAAACTACAATATTTCGTTCTTCTTTAAAAAAAGAATGCAATCATTTATGTAATAGCAAAAGTCTGCCAAACTGTAATAATGAAAATGTTAACTTTTTTTCACATGGGGCATAATTCAGATAATTACACAAACCACTGATTCTTGAAACTTTGGCAAAAACGTGTCCGACTAAGAAAAGTGCTAAGTCTGTTGGAAATTAATAACATTTTCATAAATAAAAAAATTAAAGTTATAATCAGGGGGTCCTTTGCACATATGTAAGGTTCTTTTATAGGATTGTTTTTATTTTTTATTAATGTAATGATTATATGCTGGCCACTGCCTACAAAATCAGTTGTCCTTGGATAGGAGCTAATCACTTCAACTTGATTAAAAAAACAAAAAGTAATAATTTAATTGAATAATACCTTTACTACATGAAAGAATACACTGTTATATGTATTTAAAACTGCAAACAGTGAGTTTTGAACGATGTTTACTATTATTTTGTGGTTGCTCAAAATGTGTCCCACATATTTGTCACCACCGTCAGATATTTACAAAAAGCAATAAAATCAGGCAACTACAAGGTCAACTATATTCCTGAGGACCCTCTTTTCAAACCTTCAGCTCTACTGCATGCTTCCAGATTACTCAAGCTCCTGTAAGTTTGGTATTTTTTCTTAAACTTGCTCATGTTTTTGGACACTGCTACAGTCACAACCATAGCATGTCAACACCGTCACTTTTGTATAAAAAATATTAGATTAGATTATGACATAAATGTATACTTTTTAAGAAGAGGTCTGAAGTCGCTAGCAACAGAGGGAAAACAAGATGGCTAATGTGAACAACTCCTGCATATCATGTGAAAGAGTAGGTTTTTGTCACCACTGTCAGACGTCACCACCGTCAGGTTTTCTGACATTGTGAATGGGAATATCTTCCATGAGATGGTTGGCAGAAGCCTCAGCAGCACTAAGCTCTACATCATTATGGAAGCTGACATGCAGCCATATGATGCACTCCTTTCTCAACCACTCAAACCTGTTCCTGCAACAAGGAAACTCCATCAGGTCATACCGACACACCGAAACGACTCTGAGATCTATTGCAGATCACTGTCCTGTTTCTGCAGTGAGCCACAGATGTGCGAGTGTTTCAGCCCAACAATATTCCAGTTGACTGCCAACACATCCAAGGTACAGGTTGAGGATGACTGTCCTATACCAATGCAAAAGAGGAAGAGTCCTTTGGCAATGCTGATGGAGGAAATGGAGCAGGAGGAAATGGAATGGGAGGAAAGTGAGCATGAGCCAATGGAGCAAGAACCACTGACCAAGAGTGGTCC
The DNA here is from genome assembly GCF_027579695.1 of Neoarius graeffei. Classification (NCBI taxonomy): domain Eukaryota; kingdom Metazoa; phylum Chordata; class Actinopteri; order Siluriformes; family Ariidae; genus Neoarius; species Neoarius graeffei. The sequence goes on from NC_083584.1 coordinate 67,003,959, forward strand.
TGATGGGACTGTGACAGATCTATCTACTGATGTAGTTCATCGTGGAGATTGGCTTGCAGTCATTTATGACCAGAACTGGTGGTTAGCAAAGGCTGTCACTGTGGACGCTGATCATCAGGATGTGGAAGTGGAATTTTTCCACCCTCATGGGCCCAACACACAATTTTATCCCAAAGAAGGTGGAAATGATATGTGCTTCATACCATTTGACCATATTCTGGTCAAACTTGTGGAACCAGGTCGTGCAAGCAGGACGAGGGAGATATACAACCTGTCGGCTGAAGTCATGGACTTCATAGAGGAGAGACATATACACCATATGCTTCTTAATAAAGGCAAATGAGTGGTGGAGTGATGTAAAACAGTCAGGGAATACTCAAAGGAGTTCACATATGAATTATTATTTTTATTATTGTGCCAGATGTGTTTTGTGGTATTTACACAGAATTTCTTATTGAATGTTTGCTCACAATAATTTAGTTATTTTTGAGTTTTTAGTTAATAACAGATATAGAGTTTGTTTTGTTCTTGTTTTTGTTGTTTTGTTATCTGTTCACGTCCAATACAGTTTACAGTCCAGTTTACAGAAGAATCTAATGTATTACTTTATGAGTAGGGGGCACTTGATGACAGTTTAAGATCTTAGTGATGCATTGTACATTATTCCCACTGGTAATAGCATTATTTCTTACTATGATGATTTGATATTTGATGATATGGGGATGGAGTACTTTTAAAAATGATATTGCTTAATTGTACCTTAGGCCTACAGTGGTGCTTGAAAGTTTGTGAACCCTTTAGAATTTTCTATATTTCTGCATAAATATGACCTAAAACATCATCAGATTTTCACACAAGTCCTAAAAGTAGATAAAGAGAACCCAGTTAAACAAATGAGACAAAAATATTACACTTGGTCATTTATTTATTGAGGAAAATGATCCAATATTACATATCTGTGAGTGGCAAAAGTATGTGAACCTCTAGGATTAGCAGTTCATTTGAAGGTGAAATTAGAGCAGAGGTTCCCAACCTATTTTGGCTTGTGACCCCATTTTGACCTCGTACATTTTTGGTGACCCCACTGACTTTTTTTTTTAATTAGTGTTTGATGTGTTTTATACTGTGTTGTAAATACAGAGTAACCAGTTTATTGCACAAACTCACATTTTATTTTCATCACATATCCTTCAATTTCACAAAAATGGAACTATGTAAAAGAGTCTCTCCACTCACCACATCTAATGAGATGTCTGAGCCTTCACACTTCTCTGCAGCCTTTCAAAGTCCGGTTCTGTGGTAGAGAGTGCGCATCTCATCTCTGACGTAACATCCAAATGCGAGCGGTACTTTGATTTCATACAGACAAGTGCACTAAATCCAGCTTCACAAAGGTAAGTGCTTCCGAAAGGAACCAACAGTTTCAAAGCACGCAGTGCGATCTCGGGGTACTACTCTGGCTCCAAACCAGAATTCTTCCACTGGCACGCACGAATGTAATTGCTGGTGCATTTTGTCACGAGACATGTCAATCAGCTGTTCTATCGCGGTGGCAGAAAGGTCCACTGTGCTCACATCACAGTGAAACGGATTCCTCACCCATTCAAACTTTGACATATCCACATCTGGAAAGTATGTGGCGAAGTGCTCCTCAAGCCATTCCAGGTGGCTGCACATCTCCATTGTAGAACACTTGTCGATGCTGTTGTCTTCCAAAAACTGACTTAACTGGGGGAAATGCGTGAAGTTTCCCTTTGCAAGACTTCCTCTCCAGTGTGTGATTTTGGCCCTGAATCCATCAATCTGATCACTCATCTGCATGACATTCTTATTTTTTCCTTGCATGCTTGTGTTCAGTTCGTTAAGTTTTCTGAATATGTCCGTGGCATATGCAAGGAGGCACATTTTCTGCTGGTCACAGAGAAAGTCAACGAAATTGTTTTTTTCACATCCATTGAAAATGCCAACAGTTCGTTTCTCAGCTTGAAAAACCGCTCCAACGTGTTGCCTCTCGACAACCACCGGGTGTCTGTGTGAAAATGCAGATCTTCATATTCAGAGCCCATATCGACGCATAGCTTTGCGAACAGGCGTGCTCGCAGAGGATGTGGCTTGATGTAGTTCACCATGGCTACCACCTGTTGCATGATGCCTGCGATGGACGCGCTCAGTTCTTTAGATGCCAGCGGCCATCTGGTCAGCGGCAATAGCATCGATTTGTCTCTTAACTGTATTATCAGACAGAGGTATCGCTTTAAATTTTCTTCCCACCTCCTCCTCACCCATTGCTTTTGCCATTTTGAGGACAGCGGGCATAATTAGCGTCTCTGCAATTGTGTGTGGGGTCTTGGTTTTCGCAATGAGGTAGCTAACTTCAAACGATGCATTCAGTGCCCCATCACTCACCGTCACAGCCTTTTTGAAATAAGATCGCTGCTGATTAAGCTCAACACATTTCTTTTCAAAAAAACTTAGGGGTTTACCGAGATGTTCTTTGTGCACTGTTTCAAAGTGCCTTTTCAGCTTGTTGGGTTTGAGACTCTCCGCAGACAGCACGGCCGAACACAGAAGACACTTCGGCCTTTCCTTGTTTCTTTCCAGCACGCTGGTAAATCCAAATTGTAAGAAACTTTCGTCGTATCTTCTCAGCCTTATTGTTTTCGGTTCATGTTCATCTGGTGTTGTTTGTCTGCTCTTTGTAGTGTCGGCGGACGAAGAAATCGTTCCATTTTTTTGTTGCACTTGTAGGCTAATAGCTGTGACTGACGCTAGCAAGGCTGTGTGGGCAGCACTGGCTACCGTTCAGTTATTTAGTCAAGCGCGTAAACTGAAGTGGGCGTATCTTCGTGCCATCATCGCAGTCATTTGAACGAATTTACATAAAAAATCCATATCGATCATGTATGTTCGTTTAAGTGTGTGTGTGTGTGTGGCATTTTAATCGATGGTAATACTTTTTTGATAGTATTATTATTCATACAATTATTTTATTTTTTTAGCAGTATTTTTTTTCCCACTTCTGGATATTTCAAGCGACCCCATTGCAAGTTCAGGCGACCCCATGTGGGGTCGCGACCCCAGTGTTGAAAAACCCAGAATTAGAGTCAGATGTTTTCAATTAATGGGATGACAATCAGGTGTGAGTGAGCACCCTGTTTTATTTAAAGAACAGGGATCTATCAAAGTCTGATCTTCACAACACATGTTTGTGGAAGTGTATCATGGCACGAACAAAGGAGATTTCTGAGGACCTCAGAAAAAGCATTGTTGATGCTCATTAGGCTGCAAAAGGTTACAAAACCATCTCTAAAGAGTTTGGACGACACCAATTCACAGTCAAACAGATTGTGTACAAATGGAGGAAATTCAAGACCATTGTCACCCTCCCCAGGAGTGGTCGACCAACAAAGATCACTCCAAGAGCAAGGCGTGTAATAGTCGGCGAAGTCACAAAGGACCCCAGGGTAACTTCTAAGCAACTGAAGGCCTCTCTCACATTAACATTAGCCAATGTTCATGAGTCCACCATCAGGAGAACACTGAACAACAATATGTAGTGAAAATTCATTATGTCTGATAATTATAACTATTCTTTTAAGTTCGTTTCTTAAGACACGTATTTTTAAGTATGTTACTGTTACATAGAGTAACATCAGCTGATAAGGCACGTCACCACTCGACATCTGGTGACTGTTTTGAAGAAGGCGGAAGTGTTCGCCGAAACTGTCAACAAGCGAGGTAACATACTTAAAAATACGTGTCTTAAGAAACGAACTTAAAAGAACTGAACAACAATGGTGTGCATGGCAGGGTTGCAAGGAGAAAGCCACTGCTCTCCAAAAAGAACATTGCTGCTCATCTGCAGTTTGCTAAAGATCACATGGACAAGCCAGAAGGCTATTGGAAAAATGTTTTGCGGATGGATGAGACCAAAATAGAACTTTTTGGTTTAAATGAGAAGCATTATGTTTGGAGAAAAAAACCCACTGCATTCCAGCATAAGAACCTTATCCCATCTGTGAAACATGATGGTGGTAGTATCATGGTTTGGGCCTGTTTTGCTGCATCTGGGCCAGGATGGCTTGCCATCATTGATGGAACAATGAATTCTGAATTATACCAGCAAATTCTAAAGGAAAATGTCAGGACATCTGTCCATGGACTGAATCCCAAGAGAAGGTGGGTCATGCAGCAAGACAACGACCCTAAGCACACAAGTCGTTCTACCAAAGAATGGTTAAAGAAGAATAAAGTTAATGTTTTGGAATGGCCAAGTCAAAGTCCTGACCTTAATCCAACCGAAATTTTGTGGAAGGACCTGAAGCAAGCAGTTCATGTGAGGAAACCCACCAACATCCCAGAGTTGAAGCTGTTCTGTATGGAGGAATGGGCTAAAATTCCTCCAAGCCGGTGTGCAGGACTGATCAACAGTTACTGGAAATGTTTAGTTGCAGTTATTGCTGCACAAGGGAGTCACACCAGATACTGAAAGCAAAGGTTCACATACTTTTGCCACTCACAGATATGTAATATTGGATCATTTTCCTCAGTAAATAAGTGACCAAGTATAATATTTTTGTCTCATTTGTTTAACTGGGTTCTCTTTATCTACTTTTAGGACTTGTGTGAAAATCTGATGATGTTTTGGGTCACATTTATGCAGAAATATAGAAAATTCTAAAGGGTTCACAAACTTTCAAGCACCACTGTATATTCTTTGAAAAAATGTTATTACATTGCTCAGGATTTTTTTTTTTTTTGGACCAAATAGTTAAATAAAGTTGTTAAGCAAAAAGCCATTGACTTTGGAATTGAAATTACATGTTGTAATGAGGCCACTGTCACCACCGTCAGTTCTAAAGTTACCACCGTCAGAGGGAGTTTTATTTGTTTTAAATGAATATGCTTACAACATGTTTCTTCAGTGCTGTTGAGTTATGAAAGTAATAGTCTCTTTTAATGCAAAAATAAGTTTGTTAAATAAAAAAAACATTACTTTGTCTCCTTAGGCTCAAAGTAAATATTGTATAATATTAGATCTTTAAAGGAGTACACGTGAAACTGTATAAACATTGAATAAAAGTGAATATTCAATTTTGAAGTGTATATGTGTACTAAGAATGCCAGATAATGATTTAAAAACTCTAAATACATATTAGACCAAGTATATACAAAATAATTTGCTTTTTATTGTGTCTGACGGTGTTGACAAAAACAAAGTAATAGCTGAAAAAATGCCTATTTTATGAAAAAAATACAAAATGAGGAGCTTGTACCAGTAAATTGCTGAACAGCCAAGGCCTTGTCCTATAATGATATACCTTTAGATTTTGTAATTTAAGTAACGTTTTATTTTCAAAATTAAAACCTGTTTTATCCAAAATCCCAAGAATCAGTGAAACATCATCACACTATAAAGCTCATATTGTTCATTTTCGTTTTGAAAAAAAATAAAAATTGACATTTGGGTTTAACTTGTATTCATGCATCACTGTTTATCATGTCATTGCTGTTGTTAATCCTGAACAGACTGAAACCTTTCTATTAAAAAGCACACATAAAAAAATCAGAATCTCATTTTATACCAACTGATGAAATTGGACTCTTGTGTATCATATTTCTTCATAACATCTATTCCTGTCAATGCAAAAGTTTCAGCATGTCACAAGTGTCTGAATTCTTTGAGATAAAAATTTAGGTTCAGTTTTATGTTACAGTTTGATGGTTTTCATTTCTCTCACCATCACTGGTAAGTTTTATGAACTGAAATTTCATTGAAATGGTATTTGAAATAAAAACAATTTTCGCATTTTCTCCAGAAATATCCAGAGTTGGTGTCATCACTGTTAAAAGAGTGAGCTGGCATCTTTACAACCACCAAGAATTTCCAATTTACAATCAAGTCTCCTTGCTAATACCAAATTATCAACAAAACATTCAGCTCTAATTTGTCCTTATTCAGTCATTTGAGCTCTTTGTGCTCATTTGATCAAATCTAAAATCAAGTGTCTAAAACCTAAACTTAAGCAAAAAAAAGCAATAATTTCTTTCTCCATACAGAAAAAAACCCTCACCCTTGAGAAACAAATCAGAAATCTTATCATTTAGCACTGACATAAAGACTCTAAGCTTGTTCCTGACAAAAAAGCCCTGATTGTGTCCCAAACAATTTGCACATGACTGGCGATACAAAGTTAAACAAGTGCTGAATTGCACAATTCAAATCCAAACTCGAATCTTTAGCATGCAAGACAAAAATCTGAGTGATTTTTTTTTTACTTTGAATTACAGAAAACAAAATTATTTTTAAAAAATCATAATTTGTTCTCTTTCAGCATCTGAACTTCCAATTCATCGCTGTTCCTCTCAGGGGCCAGGTGAGACTTGTAGCCTATCTGTCTGCCCGTCCAGGTGACCCTGGAGCTCTCCCCTTGAGAGTCCACCCCCTCAGTAAAGATGCCATGAGTGGGATCATCTGGGAACGTGTCATATCTCTCTCTGTCTTCTCCTGCTGCTGCTGCGTTGCTCCATTTATCCTGAGGTTCTTCCTTTACTTCATCCTGCACAATGGATTATGAAACATAAATTATAAAATTATAGTTTTGGCTACTGAGCCTCATCAAGAACATGCTAATATACAAGGATCAGAGGTTTTGCTCATCTTCTTATCTCAAATTTTTACACCTGGCTACAAGTTCCTCCTCCATTTTATGCTAATACTAGCATAAATAACTAACCTGAAAAAAAAATTGTTGAAACACATTCTTTCTCCTGTTTAAACAACATATATTTTCCTTTCAAACTGATTTGTTTAAATATTCTCTCTCTCACACAGACACACAGAGTGTAATTTATTTTATTTACCTTTAAATCCTCTTTCTTCTTTTTACTGTCATCGTCAATGTGAGGTGAAGGACAGCTGGAATCCTGAAGCACAACCGAAATCATAACACATTTAATAAGCACAAAAAACCCTACAACACAAGTCAATGGCTGGACTTGGTTGCCATGGCAACATGGATCAGCAAGTGGAGTGTATTGAAAATTAAATCCAATATACACCACAGAAACAGTTTGGAAATTTGATGCAAATGACTGGACTTCACTTATTATTCTAATATGGATTTTCTTTCCCCATATCACATGATTTTTATTTTATTTTATTTTTTTTTGTGATTCGATTAAAATCAGAATAAAACCTGCTCCAGGAACTGAAACAAACCATCAAGCAGATGAGGAAAAAAATATTAACACTGGTGAAAAATCTATAACAAAAAATAATTGTGAGAAAAACAAAGCAAAAAAAAAAAAAAGGTGGACAAACAATTCATTAATTGAAAGAAATAATAGATTATTAAATTATTAATTATCATGTTTAAAAAATAAAGCTGAATTCCAGAATCACCTTCTGCTTCTTCTTGGATTTGCCCTTTTTCTTCTTTCCTCTTTTTTCCCTTTTCATCTTCCTCTCTTCCTCCTCACTGTCAGATGAAGAGCTGCTGGCCTGTAATGCAACAACAACAACAAAAATAACATTGGATAAACAGCAAAAAACATGACTGATGTTTTCTTCCAGTGTGGCGACAAAACTCACGTTTTTCTTCTTGTTCTTCTTCTTTCTTTTCTTCTTCTTCCTCTTTTCATCCTCGCTGTCTGAGAAGGAACAGTCTGACGAGGATGAGTCCTAAGTGAGAGACATCGATACATTAACATAGTATAAAGTTCTAATCAGAATGAACTCCATATTAATTTAATATCATAAATATACCATTTTTATCCTAAATTGAAATTTGTCTGAATTTCCACATCAATGTTTATTTATTTATTGTTTGTTTGCTTTTTTATTTATTTGATGGTTTTATTGTTTTATGTATTTAACTTATTATATTTATTTCTTTACTTTAGTTGTTCTTTTTTGTAATTTATTTACAATTATTTACTTATTTATTCGTTGAAGTATGCGGTCTGATCAAAAAGTTCTGAGACTGTTGTGAATGAACGGAATGCGGCACATCATGTGCATGCAACAGGACCAAGCAGTGCAAAGTGGAAATGAATTAGCTTTAGCCTTCTACAACCCAAGCTTTACCATATCCATCCATCCATCCATTAACTGTAACCGCTTATCCTGTGCAGGTTCGCGGGCAAGCTGGAGCCTATCCCAGCTGACTATGGGCGAGAGGCGGGGTACACCCTGGACAAGTCACCAGATCATCACAGGGCTGACAAATAGACACAGACAACCATTCACACTCACATTCACACCTACAGTCAATTTAGAGCCACCAATTAGCCTAACCTGCATGTCTTTGGACTGTGGGGGAAACCGGAGCACCCGGAGGAAACCCACACAGACAAAGGTAAAACATGCAAACTCCATACAGAAAGGCCCCTATCGGCTGCTGGGCTCGAACCCAGAACCTTCTTGCTATGAGGCGACAGTGCTAACCACTACACCACCAGCTTTACCATAATTATTACATATATTTCAGGAATTCAACCTAGCATTAGCATTTCATACTCATACTCAATCCAAAGTTAGCATTAGCGTTATGTCCATGTATGTTTCAGTATTTGAATTCTGTTGTATTTCGTTTCAGGTTTTACCTTTTTTTGTTTTTATTTTTTTACCGAGCATGATTTTTTTTTACCTTCTTTTTCTTCTTCTTTTTCTTTTTCTCCTTCTTTTTCTTCTTCTTCTTGTCATCCTCACTATCCGATGAGGATGAGGAAGCAGATGAAGATGAGCTCGAGTCCTGAGAATGACACGGAGAACATGAGCTTATCTAACATCCTTAAGGTCATTTATTTAATTAATTTATGATGAACAAAGCACCTTCTTCTTCTTTTTCTTCTTTTTCTTCTTCTTTTTCTTCTTCTTCTTCTTCTTCTTGTCATCCTCACTATCCGATGAGGATGAGGAAGCAGATGAAGATGAGCTTGAGTCCTGAGAATGACACGGAGAACATGAGCTTATCTACCATCCTAAAAGTCATTTATTTAATTAATTTATGATGAACAAAGCACCTTCTTCTTCTTTTTCTTTTTCTTCTTTTTCTTCTTCTTCTTCTTCTTCTTCTTCTTCTTGTCATCCTCACTATCCGATGAGGATGAGGAAGCAGATGAAGATGAGCTTGAGTCCTGAGAATGACACAGAGAACATGAGCTTATCTACCATCCTAAAAGTCATTTATTTAATTAATTTATGATGAACAAAGCACCTTCTTCTTCTTCTTCTTCTTCTTCTTCTTCTTCTTCTTCTTTTTCTTCTTTTTCTTCTTCTTTTTCTTCTCCTTCTTCTTCTTTTTCTTGTCATCCTCACTGTCTGAGGAGGAACTGTCTGAACTGGAAGATGATGATTCTGAAGATGAAGCAGACTCCTAGTGGAAAGATTGTGGGTGAAACAAAAATCAAGAAAAAAATATGAAGAAAAATATTAAAGAAGAAAGTAGGGATAGACAGGTATTTTTTGATACACTGTAAAAATCTCATCTCATCTCATTATCTGTAGCCGCTTTATCCTGTTCTACAGGGTCGCAGGCAAGCTGGAGCCTATCCCAGCTGACTACGGGCGAAAGGCGGGGTACACCCTGGACAAGTCGCCAGGTCATCACAGGGCTGACACATAGACACAGACAACCATTCACACTCACGGTCAATTTAGAGTCACCAGTTAACCTAACCTGCATGTCTTTGGATTGTGGAGGAAACCGGAGCACCCGGAGGAAACCCACGTGGACAACATGCAAACTCCACACAGAAAGGCCCTCGCCGGCCACAGGGCTCGAACCCGGGCCTTCTTGCTGTGAGGCGACAGCACTAACCACTACACCACCGTGCCACCCCACTGTAAAAATATTTATTTTAATTTATACTTATCTTTATAGATCATTTTGCTGTTATTTTGTAGTTTTATGAGTGGATTACTTTATATAAATATTTGTTTTTTTGATATTTAATTTATTTTTGTATCTTTAATTTGACACATTTTCAAAATCCTGAGACTGAGGTAAAATGTTAACTTGCTAGCTCACAATCATTTCTTATCAAACTCACGATTATGACTAGCTTGCTAACCTGTTTCTAGCATGCTAGCTGTGATTTTATTGAAAGCAGAGAATCTAACAGCAGCAGAATGTCACATGACTCCATGCCTTTTTTTTAAATAATTTTGCGAATAAACATAACCTTTTTCTTTTTCTTCAGCTCCTCTTTCATTTCTTCTTCTCCTCTTTCACCATTGTCAGATCTCCTGTCAGTGCTCTCGGCCTCACAGACTGCAGGGAATGCTGGGAAAAATAATCAGAATGTGTGATCAGCTATAGTGAGAGGTGTGTATAGTTTTGGTGTGTGATATACTGTGTTTTGGTCCTGAAACATTTTACTCATCTCCTCTTTTCAGGAATGACCTGAAAACAAACAAACAAACAAACAAACAAGAAAGAAAGAAAGAAAGAAATGAAATTGCAAGAAAAGTAGAAGAAATAAAACTAAAAAAGGAAGAAATTGCAAGAAAGTTTAAGAGAAGAAAACAGGAAATGATAGAATACAAAGAAAAAATAAAGAAAAACACAGTGAAAGAAGATAGATAGATAGATAGATAGATAGATAGATAGATAGATAGATAGATAGATAGATAGATAGATAGATAGATATGAGAAGGAGAAATAGTGTTAGAAAATCTGAAATTATTAAAAAAAACATGAACAAATAGAAGGGTGAAGAAAGAGAAAGAAAGAAAGAAAGAAAGAAAGAAAGAAAGAAAGAGCAAGAAAAGTGTAAGAGGAAAAAAAACAAGAAATGGAGAAAAAACAATGTGAAAATACAGGGGAAAAGAAAGAAAGAAAGAAAGAAAGGCAAAAGAGGTGAAAATAGGAAGTGGCAGAAAAAGAAAGAAAGAAAGAAAGAAAGAAAGAAAGAAAGAAAGGAGAGAGAGAAATAGCATGAGAAAATAAAAAATTATTTAAAAAAACATGAAAGAATATAAGGGTGAAAAAAGCAAGCAAGGAAGGAAGAAAAAAGCAAAACAGAAAGAATAAGACAGTCTTTGCCTCTACACTGAAAATGCATGATGGTACACACATCCAGGAAGCTCATTTTATGTACCAGTTTGATCAGAACTGTCTGCCAGCAGCTTTTAATGACTTTTTAAAAGCTTCATCAGTTCAATCTTATGGCACCAGATTAGTGAATAAGTCATCCTTTGATCTTCTTCAGTTTAGGACAAATTATAGGAAATTTAACTTTCAACTTTTAGGACCACAAATTTGGAATGTAACGGATGAAAACTGGAAATCCTGCTCACAATGTTCTTTTTTTAATCAAAAATAAAAAATAGTATGTCATCTTACAGTACCAAGTTCTTTTTGATTTTCTGTTCTGTGGCTTCTTTTTTTTTGGTTCTCATTTGTAACCTTAGTTTTTGATTTTGGTGCTGATGTTCATTGTCAGTGTTTTTTTTAATTTACTTTTTTACTTTTTCCTTGTGTGCCATCTCAAAACTGTACTTTCAAGAAGAACTTCTGTTTATTTGTGAGTGCCACCCAGCTTAGTTTAGTCTGCTGGTTATTCTGGGTGGAATTTACCGATCAAAAAAAAAAAAATGTGTGTGTGTGTGTGTGTATGTATGTGTGTGTGTGTCTTGCAAAAGTATTCATCCCCTTTGGTGTTTGTCCTTTTTTGCCACATTACAAGCTGGAATTAAAATGGTTTGGAGGGTTAGCACCATTTGATTTACACAAAATGCCTACCACTTTAAAGGTGCAAAGTGTTGTTTTACTGTGACAAAAAGAATAATTAAGATGAAAAAAAAAACAGAAATCTGGAGTGTGCATAGGTGTTCACCCCCTTTTATATGAAACCCCTAAATAAGAGCTGGTCCAACCAATTCACTTTATAAGTCACATAATTAGTTGATTAAGAGCCACCTTTGTGCAATCAAAATGTCACATGATTTGTCACATGATGTCTGTATAAATCAACCTGTTCTGGAAGGACCCTGACTCTGCAACACTACTAAGCAAGCAACATGAAAACCAAGGAGCCTCCAAACAGGTCAAAAACAAAGTTGTGGAGAAGTATAGATCAGGGTTGGGTTATAAAAACAATATCCCAAACTTTGAATATCCCAGTGAGCACCATTAAATCCATTATAGCAAAATGGAAAGAATATGGCACCAGTAAAACCTGACAAGAGAAGGCCGCCCACCAAAACTCACAGACCGGGCAAGGAGGGCATTAATCAGAGATGCAACAAAGATACCAAAGATAACACTGAAGGAGCTGCAAAGATCCACAGTGGAGATGGGAGCATCTGTCCATAGGACCACTTTAAGCCGTACACTCCACAGAGTGGGGGTTTATGGAGAGTGGCCAGAAAAAAGCCATTGCTGAAGAAAACACTTTTGGAGTTTGCCCAACAACATGTGGCAGACTCCCCAAACACATGGAAGAAGATTCTCTGGTCAGATGAAACTAAAATTGATCTTTTTGGCCATCATGGGAAATACCATGTGTGGCGCAAACCCAACATCCTGAGAACACCATTCCTACTGTGAAGCATGGTGGTGGCAGGGCAATTCTTGAGGAAAACCTGTTTGAGACAGCTGGAGGTTTGAGATTGGGACGAAGGTTCACATTCCAGCAGGACAATGACCCTAACATACTGCTAAAGCTACAGTGGAGTGGTTTAAAGGGAAACATTTAAATGTCTTGGAATGGCCAAATCAAAGCCCAGACCTCAATCCAATTGAGAATCTGTGGCATAACTTGAAGATTGCTGTACACCAACGCAACCCATCAAACTTGAAAGAGTTGGAGCAGTTTTCCCTTGAGGAATGGGCAAAAATCCCAATGTCTAGATGTGCTAAGCTAATAGAGACATACCCTAAGAGACTTACAGCTGTAACTGCAGCAAAAGGTGGCTCTACAAAGTATTGACTTTGGGGGCTGAATACCTATGCACACTCGAGATTTCTGTTTTCTCATCCTAATTATTGTTTGTATCACAATAAAACAACAGTTTTCACCTTTAAAGCTGTAGGTATATTGTGTAAATCAAATGGTGCTAACCCGCCCCCCCAAAAATCCATTTGAATTCCATCTTGTAATGTAACAAAACAGGATGAAGGGGGATGAATACTTTTGCAAGATACTATATATATATATATATATATATATATATATATATATATATAATGTATGTATATGTGTGTGTGTGTGTGTGTGTGTGTGTGTGTAAAACTGTTGGCAGGTATGAAATAAAGGCTGAGAGGGATGGCAGGCAAAATGCGTGACTTAAAGATGAAAGGGACATTAAATGAAGTTAATGTGAGCTTCACACTGTGTAAAAGTAAACACACCTCAGGTGAAGAGCAGAGTGGGGAAAAGATCTGATGGACATAATGTCAAAGAATGGAGCGATAGAACAGAATGAACTGGTTAATTAAAAGAGCAGAAAGGAAAAGAGTGTGAGTTTGGGCTGAAACAAACCTGCTGAAGCTGCTGACCAATCATCAGCTGTCACTCCTGACCTTCCCTCCAGCTCGCCCTGTAAAAACCCCAGAGAGGGGGAGAGAGAGAGAGAGAGATTTTCTTTGAAATGGGTTCATTTTTCCTCAGAGTGAACACAGATTTCAGATTTGTTTAATCATGACTCTTCAACCCACAGTTCATCCCATATTTTACTCCTTTCAACACCTTCTTCACTTAATGATGCTTAGAGCTGAGGAAAAAAACTCTGATCTCTGAAATAATTGCTCTTCTTTTGACTCTGAACTGGTTTTAATAATGTAAGAACATGAATAAAAAGTGCCACAATCTTAAAACCCAGATGATTAAATTTGATATTTTATGTATAACCCCAACAAAGTGCCCTGTATCAGTATTGCATCCATCTCTGAGAAGCAGTTAAGCATCATATCAGTGAATTCCGCACTGAGAATTTAACAGGCTTAGCTTGGTAGTCAGCTAGAGTGCCTCATTTATGTTAGTAACTCTGATGGAGCTCAGATAGGAGAAGCTGGACTTCATAGAAGTCTCACGATAAGAAATAATTAAAACAATAACAACAACAAATAATGAAGTCTCCTGTTAGAGACTCAGCAAACATGTTGAAAAAAGTTCTCTGGTGTGATGAGACCAGAATTTGATTTTTCTGGAGCAAAGTGCAATGTTTTGCAGAAAACCAGCACCATGAGAACACCATCCTGTATTCTGAAGCATGGTGGTGGGAGCATCATGATTATATACTGTGTATATATATATATATATATATATATATATATATATAAAATCTCATTATCTCTAGCCACTTTATCCTGTTCTACAGGGTCGCAGGCAAGCTGGAGCCTATCCCAGCTGACTACAGGCGAAAGGCGGGGTACACCCTGGACAAGTCACCAGGTCATCACAGGGCCGACACATAGACACAGACAACCATTCACACTCATATTCACACCTACGGTCAATTTAGAGTCACCAGTTAACCTACCCTCCATGTCTTTGGACTGTGGGGGAAACCGGAGCACCTGGAGGAAACCCATATGGACACGGGGAGAACATGCAAACTCCGCACAGAAAGGCCCTCGCCAGCCACAGGGCTCGAACCCGGACCTTCTTGCTGTGAGGTGACAGCGCTACCCACTACACCACCGTGCCACCCATATATGTGACGCCTCACCGAATCCAGGGACACATGTCGGCCGAAACGAATCCGAGATAATCGCAAAAGAAGCTTTTTTTTTTTTTAAATTTGTGATTTTTGTTTTTTTTTTCCATCATGTGCAAGTTGAGATCTTGAAGAATGCAATCAGTATTTCAGATAATAGATTGTTTTGTTGGAAAAGCATACATTTTTTGTTGCAAATTGTCTCATTTTTGTCAGGACTGTAGCCTGCTGGGGGGTGTGGGTAAATTACCATATGGGCCATTCACATGATGATTTAAATCTTTTGGTTTTTTTTTTTCCGCGAATCAGCTGTATGATCCGAGCTGAGAGCATGGCTACTTAACTGCATACAGGCGTGTGATTTCACTATGGAATGAGTTACTAAACAGAGCGCAGAGGAGCTGACACACCGCAAAAAAAACGCAACCTTGTTTTCCAGATTGAATGGAATACTTGAATGATTGGATGATACATGGACCGTTCTAGGATTACATTCCATCGGAGGCACTGGTGTGTGCAAAGCGCCGTTTCTCTTTCTGATGGGGTAAGTTTATTAATCTAAAGCTGTGTGGTTATTTTTGCATGTAACGGAGAGTGTTGTGGTTTGGTTAAGCCTAGGTCACAACCGGACGTACGATTTTTTGGCCGTGTGATTTTTGCCGTTTCCCAAATCGCTGCGTTTTTTTTGTTGTTCATGGAGAAAGACGCGCGTTGGCCGTAAGTTTGTCTTGCAACCTGAAAAAAACGTAAGCGCCTGTAGAGTTTGTTTGACATGACAAAGAACCTCTGCGGCCGGTCTGCGGCTCGAAAATCAGCACATCACACGCGCGCTCTCGTGCTTTTCACACACGCGCTCTCGTGCGTTTCATGCGCGCTCTCCGTGTGTTTCTTGCGTTTTTTGCGTGTAGACCGGCCATAGGAGCACGTACTGTACGGCCGGTTGTGACTGAGGCTTTACATGAAACTAGTGTTGTGTTAGTTGTGTCATCATCGTGCTATCTTTCTTTCTTACGGTGTGAGTAATTTTTCAACCACAAAACATTAAAGTATACTTTAGGACTTATTTTTGTACTTCATAATTGTGTTGGGCATACTTTGCATGGAAGGAAAATTGACGTGGTGATCTTTGTTTACATGAAAGTAGTATCGTGCTAGCTCGTAGGGGGTAGGGCTTTCCTTAATGTCATGCAAATGAGCACCATTATGTGCCCGCCCTACACCCAGAGTAGCTGAGATGGAAAACTTTGAGGGCGATTTTCTCCCTTTTCCGTTTTAAGAGGTATACACTTTCAAAAGGCCACACATTCTTCAAATATTGTCAGATCTCCACATGGAAGGCATCATTGGAAAGCTTAGAAACTGTACTTTCTGAATCTGTCAATAACTCAAAATGCCCCCGGGCAGACATGTGTCCCTGGATTCTGTGATCTGCCACATATATATATATATATATATATATATATATATATATATATATATATATATATATACACACACAAGGGTAAGTCAAAAAGTTCTAAGACAAATTGAAAAAAATCTTTATTTATGAAAATAACAAAGCTATTTCTCTACATATCCTCCGTTTAAGTCTAAACGTTTCTGCTAGCAGTGTTTCCATTGGAGAATTCCTTCTTTGTAGAATTCTGAGGGATGTCTTTCACACTTTTTGAAATTATAACATCTGTCTTAGAACTTTTTGACTTGCCCTCATATATACAGTATATTCTGTCTGCATTAACTGGGTATGAGCAATTGTGTGCTCTGATTGGCTACTCTATTACAAGGCTATCAGCTCATTTAGTGTAAGTAGGAAAAAACAAAACAAAATAGCAGAGCATGTTGCTGAACCAACTGAGGACGAAATAAAAACTCTACTCAATAACAAAACCCCAAAAAACACAAAAAAGCAATAAAATATGGAATAAAAGTATCTGATGGTAAGAATCTTTTTTTTTCAAGAATTATTATTATCGCATGCTTCCACAAATTGCTACTGTCATTTTGCCAGTTTGTTTACATTCCAAGTGGAAATGATTTTGTCGGACATTTTGTGAAAGGTTTTTGTTTACCGAATGTGAAAAAAGTTTAAATAAAAATGCTCTGTTCCTCAAAATCCAGTGAATGTGGATAGAATAAAACAGCTATTCCATTCAGTCTCATCGTACGTGGCTTATAGCCAACTCAGTGCTACGCACCTTGTCTGCTATCAGTTCATGTACAATTCGATTTCATGGAATAACTGTTAAAAATGTGTGTGTGAAATTAAGAGACCGCTGCAAAATTATGAGTTTCTCTGGTTTTACTATTTGGAGATATGTATTTGAGGAACATGAATGTTTTTGTTTTATTCCATAAACTACTGACAACATTTCTCCCAAATTTGACATAAAAATATTGTCACTTAGAGCATTTAATTTCAGAAAATGACAACTGGTCAAAATAACAAAAAAGATGAAGTATTTTCAGACTTTGAATAATGCATAGGAATCAAGATCGTACTCAATTTTGAACTAGGTACTATACTAGTTTGAACTTATGATGAGTTCAGAAATCAATATTTGGTGGAATAACACAGACATTTAATCACAGCTTTCATGCATCTTGGCATGCTCTCCACCAGTCTTTCATGTTGCTCTTGGGTGACTTTATGCCACTCCTGGTGCAAAAATTCAATCAGCTCAGCTTTGTTTGATGGCTTGTGACCATCCATCTTCCTCTCAATCACATTCCAGAGGTTTTCAATGGGGTTCAGGTCTGGAGATTGGGCTGGCCATGAGAGGGTCTTGATCTTGTGGTCATCCATCCACACCTTGATTGACGTGGCTGTGTGGCATGGAGCATTGTCCTGCTGGAAAGCCCAATCTTCAGAGTTAGGGAACATTTGTTAGAGCAGAAGGAAGCAAGTTTTCTTCCAGGATAACCTTGGCTTGATTCATGTGTCCACAAGCAAAAATCTGCCCCATTCCAGCCTTGCTGAAGCACCCCCAGATCATCACTGATCCTCCACCAAATTTCTCAATGGGTGCGAGACACTGTAGCTTGTAGTCCTCTCCAGGCCTCCATCTAAGCATTAGATAACCAGGTGATGGGAAAAGCTGAACATTGTACTCATCAGAGAAGATGACCTTACTCCAGTCCTCTACGGTCCAGTCCTTATGGTCTTTAACAAACCTCAGCCTGGTTCTTTTTTGCTTCTCATTGATGAAGGGCTTTTTTCTAGCTTTGTATGACTTCAACCCCACCCAGTGGAGCCTGTTTTGAACCGTTCTTGCCATGTATATAACTCCAGCTGCCATTTGCCATTCTTTTTGTAGGTCACTTGATGTCATCCTCTGGTTGGTGAGTGACATTTGAAGGAATTGATCATCATCCTGGTCAGTGGAGAGTTGTTTTTGCCCTTTGCCAGTCTGTAATTTTGTTATCCCCAATATCTGCTGCTTGACTTTGATCTTATGAACTGCTGCCTTTGAAATTTTGAGGATGGAAGCAACCTGACACTCACTGTACCCCTCTGCCAGTAAAAACAGAATTGAACCCTTCTTTTCTCACTCAAAATGTTTCTTTTTAACTTATTTGGTATGATGAGTAGATATTTTTGTATTCCAATTAAATTTAAGGTCCAACTAGCACTGTTTTTGGATCCAAACTGATCCTATAGCAAGAGGATAGTGATGACCACAGCAGTGTTTTTTTTTTTTTTAATAGTTTTTCTCATTAAATAAGATTTGGTTCAGGTGATCACCACATCAGTACCTCATTAAGTAAAATGAGATATTCTTGTGTTGGAATTCCAGCAAACACTGGAATGAAATGACTGCCCTACATAGAGATACTGATTTAAGAAAAAAATGAAAAAAAGACATGATTGTGCAAAAAGTTTATCTTCAAGTGCTGAATGAATGTTTCACAAGTGAGCAAAGTGAACAAGTGAAATACAGTATTTTTCAACATGAGAAGATAAACTTCATATCTTGGCACCACTGTGCAATGTTCTTTACATTATATGGACACATCCACAAAAAAATATGCAAATTCTCATTCTCATTATCTCTAGCCGCTTTATCCTTCTACAGGGTCACAGGCAAGCTGGAGCCTATCCCAGCTGACTACGGGCGAAAGGCGGGGTACACCCTGGACAAGTCGCCAGGTCATCACAGGGCTGACACATAGACACAGACAACCATTCACACTCACATTCACACCTACGGTCAATTTAGAGTCACCGATTAACCTAACCTGCATGTCTTTGGACTGTGGGGGAAACCGGAGCACCCGGAGGAAACCCACGCGGACACGGGGAGAACATGCAAACTCCACACAGAAAGGCCCTCGCCGGCCCTGGGGCTCGAACCCAGGACCTTCTTGCTGTGAGGTGACAGTGCTAACCACTACACCACCGTGCCGCCCAAATATGCAAATTAATCAAAAGAATTTTAATTTTGAACCGGTTCACCATTTTGACAACGCACATCTAATCAGCAGGAAAATCCTGGGAGTGATGTCATCGGAGTGAAATATCAGGAAATATGTCACTCAGATCCACAATGTATATCGTATGAAAAAATGCGAGTTTTTCAACACGAGAAGATAAACTTCATGTTTTCAAGCCAATGTATGATTTTCTTTTTATTATAGAGGCACATTCACAAACAAAAAGTCCCCAAATTTATCAAAACCATTCATCGATTTCCTCACAAGTGACATATAGAGAATTAGTACACATATGGGCCACCTTTTCCATGGAATAAAAACATGTATTCTATTCCCTTCTAGCGGGTTTATTGATAGCATGCAATATTGTTATAATATCACTTATCCTCCATGTATTACGCCACTCTCCCCAATGGAGAATGAGCATGCAATATTGTTATAACATTGCACATTGTCAAGATAACACAACATCACATGTCGGAGCTCATGTGAAGATCCAGTGACAAAACTTTTCTGCTGCACATATTATGCACAATCATTTCTTTGTCAGCTGGAAAAGAGGGAAGACGAGGCTAATCCAGTGCTAGGTTTAAGCACTAAATAAATAAACTGAACTAAAGACGTGCTGAACACCTGAAATGCTACCAAAACTTAATTGGATATTCTTCATGCATATTTACAAGAGAAAAACACCTCATTAACACTCATACAATGACCGTGCGTCACTCATGAGTTTTACTGTCATCACAAAAAGCCCCTACTAGCCGCGCTGGTTCAGGTGTGCAAAAGGAGTACGGGGCCCGTACGTAGTGTATGTATTCTTGATTTGTCGCAAGACCTGTAGAATTTGTATGTGCAGGACCAAAAGTCTCCACAGGCAGTCTGCGACCTTCTACGGCGCTGAACACACGCAAGTGTCACGCAAGTCTCAAGCACGGTTTTAGGTTTTTTTTTACTGTAGACCGCCTGTAGCAGCACGTACGGCGGGTTGTGAGTGAGGCTTAACTCACATGAAAAATAAAACATGTTTCTGTTTTACTGGGAAACAGTATTCCATCTCTCTCTCTCTGTATATGTATGCGTGTGTGTGTGTGTGTGTGTTTAGGGGCATGGGGCAGGACAAAGTTCCGTGCGACCTTAGCCTGCTACGGGGAGTTGGACGCCCCCGCCCCCCAGAGTCTGGGGTCGTACCTTTGGCAAGTACGAGCAACCCCCTAGCCACCCCTGTCAGGGTTACGACAAACCAAACACCCAGCTATGGACTTAGCCCCACTGCCTTGTGGGAATCTTGGTGAGAGTGCAAGGCTAAGGGAGTTAACCCTAACAGAAAATCCGGAATGGGGCTCTGAAGGTGGTTGTATGGCAACACTTTCCATCTCCCGGCAGCTTCTGCATCCTAACTCTTCCCCAGCCGTCTTGACGATGTCTTGCCACTGGACACAAAGGGTTTGGACGAGAGAGTGAGGCCGACTCTGCGCAAATCTCCCTCACTATAAACAAAGTCACGCGCCAGTCATGATGTCAACTTGATTACCAACACCTGCATAAGTCCTGCGGCGATAGGGGAGTGGTGAAGCAGCAGGTGTGGAGTCACTGGAAGCTGCAGTCACAATCCTGCACGTAGGCGGCTCAGGCTATAGGGTCGTTCCCCACTGGACAAGAAGCAGCAGTGGAGTCCGGCAGACTCCTGAGATGACCGAGCAGCCCTTTTTAGGATCACTCTGCTCGCCTCCACAGCATGAGGACGGGGCTAGAAAAGGTGCCCTAAAAATAGTCTGCTTCATCTACCCTGGCCAGAATACCGTGCCTGGCGGGGATCCCATATAGCGGTCGACATACAAAGAATATGAGAAGAATTCCACTCACCTTAGCATCCTGGAATGTATGCACATTACTCGACTCAGCTCTGTCCCAAGGACCAGAAAGAAGAACAGCTCTCGTAGCTAGAGAACTTGCACGCTACAAAGTCGACATCGCTGCATTAAGCGAAACACGCTTAGCCGATAAGGGTCAACTCACAGAAACTGGTGGCAGGTACACCTTCTTTTGGAGTGGGCGTAGCAAGAAAGAGCGTCGTGAAGCTGGTGTTGGTTTCGCCATTAGATCCAAAATCATAAGAAAGCTCGACAACATACCGCAAGGCCTCAATGACCGGCTCATGAAAATGCAGCTCCCCCTAGAGAAAGGCAAGAAAGCCACACTGATCAGTGCTTACGGTCCCACTATGACTAACCCTGAAGAGACCAAAGACAAGTTCTATGAAGAACTCGATGCTCTAATCACTGCAGTCCCACAGTCTGAGAAGCTCATCATCTTAGGCGACTTTAATGCTCGTGTTGGCACTGACTACAAGGTGTGGGATCGAGTGATTGGAAAACATGGCATAGGGAAATGTAACAGCAATGGCCACCTTCTATTGAGGACGTGTGCCACGCACGACCTTACTGTCACCAACACCTTGTTCCGCTTGCCTACCCGAAACAAAACCTCATGGATGCACCCCCATTCCAAGCACTGGCACCTCATTGACTATGTCATCATCAGGGCTTGTGACAGACGAGATGTACGAGTAACCAGGGCCATGTGCGGTGCTGACTGCTGGACTGACCACAGACTCATTGTTTCAAAGCTTAATCTCCATATCCCACCCAAAAGAAGACCACAGGGACAAAGAGTTGTCAAGAGGGTCAATGTAACCAAACTGAAAGATACCACAGCAGCGCAGGAGCTCAAAAACGCTCTCGATCACCAGCTCCCTGAGCCTCCTGGCACCTTAGAAGCCGACATTGAGGCAGCATGGGCGTCTTTCAGGGATACAGTTCACTCAACGGCGTATGGGGTTTTGGGGCCAACCACAAAAAAACATCAAGATTGGTTCGACGAGAACGACAAGGAAATCAATGAACTGCTGGATGTGAAACATCGTCTCCTCAGAGTCCACCAGAGCAACCCTTCATGCCCATCAAAGAAGGCCGCCTTTGCCGACATCCATAATAAGATCAGAGCCAAGCTTCGAAGCATGCAAGACTGCTGGCTCAGTGCCAAGGCTGATGAAATTCAAAGGTATGCGGATCAGCATGACACCAAGCGTTTTTACGACTCATTGAAAGCAGTATATGGACCCAAGTCCTCAGGAGCATCACCCGTCCTTTCAGCAGACGGTTCAACTTTGCTCACTGATAAGAACCAAATCCTAGAGCGCTGGGCTGAACATTTCAACAATGTGCTCAACCGTCCTTCAGCTATCAATGACGAGGCAATTCAGCGACTACCGCAGGTGCCAATTAACTCTGCACTTAACTCCCTCCCTTCGGTCGTGGAAGTTGCGAAAGCGATCAAACAGATGCCATCTGGAAAAGCGCCTGGACAGGATGCCATCCCTGCCGAGGTGTACAAAACAGGCGGACCCGTCCTGCTGAACAGGCTTGTCAGCCTCTACCACATTATGTGGGAACAAGAATAACTTCCCCAGGAGTTCAAAGACGCCTCCATCGTCCACATTTTCAAACACAAAGGTAAACGTCAGTGCTGTGACAACCATCGTGGGATCTCCCTCCTCTCCTTTGCTGGGAAGATCTTGGCCCGTGTCATGCTAAACCGCCTGTTGCTTCACCTGGAGCAAGAGGACCTTCTCCCCGAGAGTCAGTGCGACTATCGTGCAGGACACGGCACAATCGACATGATCTTTGCTGCACGCCAGCTTCAGGAGAAGTGCATTGAACAATATCAAGATCTCTACACTACCTTTGTTGACCTGACCAAGGCGTTTGACACTGTAAGCAGAGATGGCCTTTGGAAGATCATGGCCAAGTTTGGTTGCCCCGAAAAGTTCATTACCATGGTACGCCAATTCCATGATGGTATGATGGCCCATGTTCTTGATGATGGAAACTCATCGGATGACTTCCCAGTAACCAATGGAGTCAAGCAAGGCTGTGTCCTGGCCCCAACCCTGTTCAGTATGATGTTCTCGGCCATGCTAATGGACGCATTCAGAGATTCCAACAATGGCATACACATCAAATACCGGTGCGATGGAAAATTGTACAACTCAAGGCGTCTGCAAGCTGTTACCAAAGTAAAGGAGACAGTGATCAGAGACCTCCTTTTTGCTGATGACTGCGCTCTTAATGCGCTGACAGAGCCGGACATGCAACTGCTGATGGACAAGTTTTCTGGTGCCTGTGACAACTTTGGGCTCACCATCAGTATCAAGAAAACAGAGGTCATGTATCAGCCCACCCCCGGAGTCCAACATCACGACCCTGCCATCACTGTAAAAGGGAAGTGCTTAAAATCGACTGGTGAATTCACCTATCTGGGTAGCACATTAACAAATAAGGCCAACCTAGATGCCGAAGTCAACTGCAGAATTGCGAAAGCTAGTGCCGCTTTCGGGAGACTTCGTAGAACCGTCTGGGAGAGAACAGGCATTCGCATCAACACTAAACTAAAGGTGTACAAAGCGGTCGTTCTCACAACCTTACTGTACGGCTGTGAAACATGGACTCTCTACCGTCGCCACGAAAAGCAAATCAACAGGTTCCATCTCAACTGTCTAAGGAATATCCTTAACATTCGGTGGCAGGATAGAGTCCCCGATACAGAGGTATTGCAGCGTGCAGACATGCAAAGTTCCATCACCATGATGCGCAGGGCCCAAGTCAGATGGGCCGGTCACCTAACGTGCATGACAGACAGCAGAATTCCTAAGCAGCTGTTCTATGGAGAATTATCTGTGGGCAAACGCAAAGCCGGGGGGCAACGGAAACGATACAAAGACACGCTTAAGGCCTCTCTGAAGGACTTTGCAATCGATGTCAATGCGTGGGAAACCCTCGCGCTCAACCGCTCCACTTGGTGGCACACCATCTTGAACGGCGCAACCTTTTCTGAGTCCAACAGGATTGGGGCGGCCGTGGAGAAGAGAAAGAAAAGGAAGGAGAAGGAGTCATCTCGGCAGCCAACCATTAGGTGCGAAACCTGCGGGCGACTATTTCGTGCCAGGATAGGGCTCATTAGCCACATGCGAACACATAAACTCAATTGACATCTTGGTCATCTTCACTTGTGAAGGACGAACGAAATGTGTGTGTGTGTGTGTAATAAAACAATACATATTATAATTCTCTTTATCCAGTAAATAAGACCACACTTTTTTCATTAGTTAAGCATCCTGAGAAATTGTAATTTTTAGGAATTAATTTGTATTAAATTCAGCAAAAATTATTTGTTAGATTTTCTCACACACAACACATAAATTCAAAAGAAATTCCACAAAATATGTTTTAAAAACATTATGTCTGAACCCAGCCTACTTTCTTTAATTTATGGCTCGATTTCTCGTCATCACTCTCGCATGAGGACGGACTGCAGCTGGAACTCGAGTCCTAAAAAAAAAAGCAAAGTCAAAATATGTTTCAAAAAATTCAAGGACACAATACAATCATTAATTTATTCTCATGATTTTTCTCCTCACTTTTTTCTTTTTCTTCTTTCTTTTCTTGTCTTTCTTCTTTTTCTTCTTTTCATCATCAGTGGAGCTGTCAGACGATGAGCCCTGATCAAACGTCACAGTTAAAACAAAAATCAAACAAACAAATAAGCAAGTAAATTCTGTCAGCTATGTACCTTCTTCCTCAACTTTTTCTTTTTCTTCTTCTTTTTCATGCCCTGATCTTCACTATCAGATGATGAGCTGTCAGAGGAGGAAGACGAGCTGGAATCCTCAAAAAGATAGAAAGAAGAAAAAAAAACAATCACATATCGATAGATAGATAGATAGATAGATAGATAGATAGATAGATAGATAGATAGATAGATAGATATCCTCTCATGTTTATTACCTTCTTCTTCTTTTTCTTCTTCTTCTTTTTCTTCTTCTTCTTTTTCTTCTTGTCTTTCTTCTTCTTTTTCTTCTTTTGACCAAAATATAAAAATACATCATTTTTGGCATTAATTCCACCAATAAGCAAATTAGACAATAAATGAATGAATGAAACAAAGGAAAACAAACACAAAAAAGAAAAAGAAACATCATTGAGATATGGGATAATAATTATATTACTGTTTCAGAAATTTTACATCTCACTAAAAAATACATGCTAAATAATAAAAATAAACAACAAAAAATCAAACAACAAATAATATATTTAATTTTACATTTAGTGTAATATTTTGTAAATATTTCATTCAGATTTTAGTATTTGGTATTTTATTCATAGTAACTATATATTTTAATTGATTGATAAAATACTTTTAGTATATTTCATAATATTGTAAAATAAATGATCAATCAATTAATAATAATAATAATAATAATAATAATAATAATAATTTGAGTTTACAATCATTATTTGTATATATAATACATTTCTATTATATATAGACTTACAGTGTATTAGACCACACACACACACACACACACACACACACACACACACACTCTGGTTGTGCTTACAGTCGTACTGTCTTTTTTTGCTTTCTTCATCTCCTGCTCGTTGTTTTGCTCTTTCAATGGTATTAACACAATTTCCAGCACAAGGCCTGCAGGACACACACACACACACACACACACACACACACACACACACAGTGTGACAACACTAAAAACAACTTTATTTATTCCATCAGTTATCTGAAGAATAAAACAGTGTGTGTGTGTGTGTGTGTGTGTTGTGAGTGATGCCGATGAAGCAGTCACTTTCATCCCCTTGAAGTTGATTATTTTCCACTAAGAAAATGAAATGTTTTGTTCCTCTTACACCACAAATAATTTACCAACAGTTATATTCAACTACAGAACAGTTTTATATTTATTCAAGAACATGTCAAACTTTTTATTCATTTACAGCTACATTTAAATCTGCAACACAAGTTAGTTTCTACTCTCAATCATATTGTAGAAGCTCTTAGCAGACTTTCCCGATTATATGAATATTAGTTAATATGAGCTATTTATTAATAATATTTATTTACATAAATTTAAATTTCTTGTGTTTAACAAGTCAGAATTTTTTTTCAATATATTTTTTGTGTGAAGCAGAAACTCCATCACATACTCACTGGTCCGGATAATGGCTTTGCTCTAATGTACAGAGGAGTCGATCGGTGGAAATGTAGTGTGTGTGTATGCACTTTGTAGCACTATCCATCTTTGCTTCTATAACTGAAAAATACAGTGCATGAAAGACTCACTTATCATTTATGGCATCTGTGAGGTCCATTTCTACGAATTGTGTGTGTGTGTGTGTGTGTGTTTTTTCTATATTGTATTTCGACTAACCAGGAGTTGTATATGAACAGTAATGGCCATGAACTCCACTTCACACACACTGCTGAGAGTTAGTGCGTTAATGGCGAGGGTGTGTCACAGAGTGTGTGTGTACACAGGGCATTGTGTTTATATCTGAAGGTAAGATAAAAGGGTGGAGTACTTTATAGCACTGATCAGAACTTCACTCCAGTGCAAATGTTATTAAACGTCTGAAATACACTCTAGTTAAGCTAATATGAAGAAAAAATTAAAAAGTGTGAGACGAGGAATGAAACACTTGGTGACGTGCTTTTGCAGGAAAATAATCGACTGAGTGGTATGATGATGAGGTGGAGTTACTGCTGCCATTCCAAAGTTGATTATTTTCCAGTTATAACAGCACGTTTTGCAGAGGTGGACAAAGTCCCCAACTTCATTACTTAAGTCAAAGTACAGATCCCACTGGTCAAATGTTACTCCAGTACAAGTGAAATTTGTACAGTCAAATTTTTACTTAAGTCAAAGTACTGAAGTACTTCCTTTTAAAAATACTTAAGTATTAAAAGTACATTTTCTGTCAGTGCATTGTTGTATTATTGCCACAATGCTTACAAAACCTAATGCCTCTGAAGCAACCGACTGGATTTACTGACTAACTTGTAGAACCTGTAGAATAAATGCCTGGTAGAATATTATAAAAGGAAACACAACTGAACTGAAAAAGAACCATTTTCTTTTTTTTTTTTTTAATTGTAACAATCCTCCCCACCCCCACAAAGCAGCATGGTAGTGTTCTGACCCAGCTCTGGTAGTGCACACATGTATGTTAATCAGGAAGACAGTGGAATAACTGTAAATGCAGCTTGTTCAGAAAATAAAACTGACAGTCTAACCTGATTAAAACCCAGATCCACACCTCGAGCTTAATAACCGGCCAACAGCAACACTGCTTTAAGCAAGACAAAAAAATGCAAGACCATCATCTGGCATCAAAACAAAAAATTCCAGCAATTTGTCGTGACTGACTAGTACAATACTGTCCACCTCACAGGTCTCACATGCATGCGTGTAAGTGTATGTATTCATGTACGTATGAATCTGCCTGCGGAATCATGGTGGTTTAATGTTAAGCTAGCTCGTCAGTGAAGCTCCACCTGACATGCTAGCAAAATATTTTCAAACTCAAAATCATATTGGGTAGCTAACGTTACTAGAAAAGAAAGATTTCTACATTTTGTTTATTTGGCAAGATTATGCTAAAACATTTCCAAAGGCACTTCAGATAAGCTAGCATTAGTCATGTTAGTGTAACTCTGTTTTTACATGCTAACTAACAGTGTCCAAGTTAACTAGCTATGTGTAAACATTAGCTGTGGACAAGGCGATGGTAATTTGGCGGGAAAATCCATAGAAAATAATTTGATGAACCAGACTGTTTAGGTATTGCAATGTTATTGCTAGCTGTAAAAGCACAGACAACTTCATTACAAGCTTTCTCTTGGAATAAAACGTTTACAGACCTCAATATGCTTCCACAGGTCAGACAGCAAGATTTGTAGGCTGTGATTTGCTCCATTTTAGGTAAACAAAGCAAACATTTAAAATGAAATGACTCTTTATTCCTTTCAGAAAACTGAAACATGGGTGTGTGCATTCCCCAGAAGAATCGCCTCCTTCCATTCTGCCATCAACTGATCGTGTTAAATAATGCTGCTGAGAAATCACTGAACTTGATTTTATCCAGTCTATGGATGTGACATGACCCTAGTGATTACTGACAGGCTGTCTCAGTGTCACCTGTGAAAAAACCATCACGTTTTTGAAGAAGAAGAAACCTTTATTTGTCACATGCACACTTCAAGCACAGTGAGATTCATCCTCTGCATTTAACCCATCTGAAGCAGTGAACACACGGACACATACCCAGAGCAGTGGGCAGCCATACTACAGTACCCGGGGAGCAGTTAGGGGTTAGGTACCTTGCCCAAGGGCACTTCAGCCCAAGGCCACCCCATGTTAACCTACTGTAACTGCATGTCTTTGGACTGTGGGGGAAACCGGAGCACCCAGAGGAAACCCACACAGACACGAGGAGAACATGCAAACTCCACACAGAAAGGCCCCCACCGACCGCTGGGCTCGAACCCAGAACCTTCTTGCTGTGGGGCGACAGTGCTAACCACTACACCAGAAAAGAGAAGGAAAAAAAAAACATCCACTTTCAAAGCCGCTTCATAGTAACGAGTAACAAGGGCCTTGATAGAAATGTAGTGGAGTAAAAAGTACAATATTTGTCTTTTAAATGTATTGAAGTTAAGGTCATAAGTTGCCAAAAAAATTACTACTCAAGTAAAGTACAGATACTCAAAAAGTGCACTTAAGTATAGTACTCAAGTGAATGTACTTCGTTACTGTCCACCTCTGATGTTTTGTGAAGCATTTTATTTCTCTTATACCACAATTATCCAGTTTATTGATTATAAATCGGCACATCATACTTTTTATCCATATATAGCTACAGTTGGCGGCACAGTGGTGTAGTGGTTAGCGCTGTCTCACAGCAAGAAGGTCCGGGTTCAAGCCCCGTGGCCGGCGAGGGCCTTTCTGTGCAGAGTTTGCATGTTCTCCCCTTGTCCACGTGGGTTTCCTCCGGGTGCTCCGGTTTCCCCCACAGTCCAAAGACATGCAGGTTAGGTTAACTGGTGACTCTAAATTGACTGTAGGTGTGAATGTGAGTGTGAATGGTTGTCTGTGTCTATGTGTCAGCCCTGTGATGACCTGGCAACTTGTCCAGGGTGTACCCTGCCTTTCGCCCGTAGTCAGCTGGGATAGGCTCCAGCTTGCCTGCGACCCTGTAGAACAGGATAAAGCGGCTAGAGATAATGAGATGAGATAGCTACAGTTAATATTCATGAAACAAGCTAGTTTATGTTTTAGCTTACATTATCACAGCTATAAACAGTCATTCCTTCAGCAGGGTCTCTTTATACTCTCTCGAAGTTGATAAGACAAGAAAAAAATGTAAAGAGAGAAAACACAAACTGTCCTGAAGATGTTGGAAAACATACAGCTGTATTTTTGTTTGCGAAAGCGTATAAATGTTTCTCATGTTCGTGTTAATCCATAATCATAAAGTGACTAGGATTTTAGTGAAAAAAAGCTTTGAAGATTGAAAAAAATGAACAATGTGATTTTTTTTTTAAAAAGTGGTAATACTATTTAAAAAAAATATTATGAGCATAGCTAGCATGATGTGACAGAAGCTAACAGCACAATAGCTAGTCACTAGCTAAGCAATGACTAGCTAAGCAATGACTAGCTAAGCAAAGCGCTAACCCTGGAGACTCCTTCCGTAAATGTTAAACAAACGTCTCCTTACCCTTTAGGAAACATCTCCATGTCAACAATTACCCATTTTTAAAATCTGTTTATTATTAGCGTCCGCTGTTCAAGCCCCTGTGTATGATGTTACTATAGAAACGATAACGTACTCTATTATTATTATGAGTGCAGTGATGTTACAGAAAATTCATTAACACCTTCTGACCAATCACAATCCAGAATTCAACAGCACTGTAGTGTAATTCCCAATCACACCTGAATATTAATGAACCATCAAATGTTACAAATAAAGTTTGCACTTAGCGCTCTACTTATGATAAAATTCAACAAATTCCCAGCGCAATCGATTTCTCCCACCTGACTCAGGTATCGCCGTAGTCACAGCCTTCTGCTTCCTTTGTCTCCTCTTCTTCTTCTCATCCTGTGGAGAAATTTGTCTTCATGTAAAGTATTTCTGAAGGAAAATCTTAATGTTTGCAAAAATTGAACAAATCATGAAAAAAACTTTTATTAGAGCAACATTACAAAAGCTAATCACGAGCATCAGCTCGCGAGGATCAAAAAATAACGACAAAACAACTCATGATAACTAGATTTTGTATGCTGTTAGCCATATTAGCTACAATTCAACAACAAAAACGACAACAAAATAGCTTAGCATGTGTGTAACCAAGTAGAAGCTTGCTTTTGTTCTTTGTTAGCCATGTTCATTTTTGGTGAAACAACCAATTATGGACTTCAGTGAGCTTATAATGTTCCCATTATGCTAACTTACTCTGCTCGACTGTATAGAGTGCTCCGAGATGATGTTAAAATAGTAACACTGCGGTCTGCGTGGCCATCTTGGAAGTCACTTGCTCCAGAGCGCTCATAGAGTACACATCATAGAGTACACATTCACTGATTCGTTTCCATGTTAGAGGGCTTAGAAGCTTGGATTTTTTAAGAATTTAGACATCTGA
Organism: Neoarius graeffei; assembly: GCF_027579695.1. Classification (NCBI taxonomy): domain Eukaryota; kingdom Metazoa; phylum Chordata; class Actinopteri; order Siluriformes; family Ariidae; genus Neoarius; species Neoarius graeffei. Next base: position 67,034,617 of record NC_083584.1, read on the forward strand.
AGTGATGGAGCACTACTGTGAAAGTTTGGATAAGCAGGCACGGGAGCGTTATGCTGAGAAGGTAAGTTTCATTGGGAATGTAGATCCATACACTGTTAGTGAGAAGGAATGGAAAGCTGACCCCAGCTTGTTGCCGCATGTGACATACCGTACATCGATCTTGTGAACTATCTAGTGTTTCACCCAAGTCCATTTTGTGAACTAAAGCATGTGTACATAAACATTACTAGGCCTAGATCTTAAATGCCATTTGATGCAACAATGGGCGGCACGGTGGTGTAGTGGTTAGCGCTGTCGCCTCACAGCAAGAAGGTCCTGGGTTCGAGCCCCGTGGCCGGCGAGGGCCTTTCTGTGTGGAGTTTGCATGTTCTCCCCGTGTCCGCGTGGGTTTCCTCCGGGTGCTCCGGTTTCCCCCACAGTCCAAAGACATGCAGGTTAGGTTAACTGGTGACTCTAAATTGACCGTAGGTGTGAATGAGAGTGTGAATGGTTGTCTGTGTCTATGTGTCAGCCCTGTGATGACCTGGCGACTTGTCCAGGGTGTACCCCGCCTTTCGCCCATAGTCAGCTGGGATCGGCTCCAGCTTGCCTGCGACCCTGTAGAAGGATAAAGCGGCTAGAGATGATGAGATGAGATGAGATGATGCAACAATGCACTGCAGTAGACATAAGCTACCTAATGTGACAAATATATCCATTAATCATTGCTGAAAGTACATAGAAAAGATAATAGTTTGTATCACATTTATTTTAGTAACTATGAAATTCAAGACAATTTAACCTACCTGTCACAAAGTGATCAGAACAAATCCGGATACAGTCAAGTTGTCCTAAATTTGATTGGTTAATGGCAGCCAGCCACTGTCGTCTCCTCCGCTCGCTTTTCTCCTGTGCTGCAATTCCCTGGTTAGTCACGACTTTAGGGAGTCTGTGGAAGCTTTTGCCACCCTTTTCCCCCCGGCTACTACAGCCAACAATGACACACGTATTCGGCATTGTCACTCCTTTTTGCTTCACTGAACAACAACAATGCACTGACACAGAGACCTTTGACTTCCAATATGGCCGCCGCTGGGTTCGCGCTGACCTCGAAGCACTCTATTTATTATTGTTATCATGTTGCTAGCATTTAAAAAAGCTAGCATGATGTAACAGAATCTAACCATACAATAAATAATCATGTGTACTTGCTAATCATGTTCACATGATATAGTCAAAATCATGCTAACGGAATAAAAATGAGGTTTTTTAGTCATATTTTAAGGTAAAAATATCCCAAATCCATACTGAGATGTTTTACTGCATTATTTAAAATGTTTTATCATTGTTTTTCCATTCGTTATGTTCACTGACCTCACTGCTGTCACTGTCTGATGAAGAACTGGATGATGACGATGATGATGATGATGACGAGCTTGATCTCTGTAGAAAATTCCAGAGGAAAAAAATAGATGTTATGATACAACATAATGAACTGAAGCATCATTGGATCAACACATTACACCACAGCACTTCTGGATTCTGATTGGTCAGTTGTTTTTTTTTTTGTCAGCAGGTTTATATTAATGCTCTCGTTTGAATACATTATCATTTCTATAGTAACAGCTCATGATTGTACAGTGGATGATACAGTGATAATAAACGGTGTGTCATCATTGAGATGCTTATTTAACATATATGGAAGGAGTCTCCAAGGTCAGTTAAACTTTCCGACATCTTCAGGACAGAGGAATTAACATTTTCAGTCATTTCCTGGCAACATGCCAAGCTGCATTTTTTTTGTCCTGTTATAGTTACACTAACTGTAAATTATTATTATTTTTTAATTACAGCATGTTTTTAATACATACTAAACAATAACTGTTGGAAAATTCCTGTATGAGAAATGGAAATTAATATGAATGTGTAAAGTGAGACTCGACTAAATCACCTTGCTCTTCTTTTTCTTCAGTTTCTTCTTCTTCTTCTTCTTCACTCTTGAATCATTATCATCATCGTCACTGTCCTCGGAGGAGGAAGCAGAGCTGTCACATGACCACAGCTCATCCTTGGGAACAAAAGTATGCCATGTGATATGTGTGCTACAGTTAATAATACAGTTCCATTGTTAATACTGATATTTTCCATCAGTTTGTGTGATCATATACAATTTTATAGCAAAGCGAAGTTCCATACTTAAGAAAATACGATAATGCATCAACCTGATTTTTGATGGGTTTTGCAACCATACGACGTCTGTACATGTAGCACGACAGGGAACCTGATTATAAGTGCAAGGCAGTGTGTCTCATTAACACTTGACCACCAGGCAATGAAACGTGTGTCTTTATTTACATAAGATAGATGGGTTTTTATCCAGTGCTTAATTTTAATTTGCTTTTGAAAAATAACATGGGATTATTTAGTAACACATTTTACAGAAAATATTCACAACAGTTTCATATAAAACTAATTAAATCAGTTTTATTAGCCCACTGGCTTGTTGGACAATTGACAGTTTCTGTCATGTAAGGGTGTAAGGGCAGGAAAAGTTTAATTGAAAGCACGCTAGCAACCAGATCCAAAATGTAGACATAGTTCAAAGGCAAAGTTGATCAACAAGCAATGGTCGAGCAAGGCCCAGACAGGATATCAAAAGTAATACAATACTCATAGTCCAAAAACACAAACAAGGTTAAAACTAGAAAAGATTCAAAGATTTTTTTATTGTCAATTCACTATATATCCAGGACATGTAGGAGAATTGGAATGCTGTTTCTCTCTCACCTTACTTCTCACTAAAGTGATACAAACTACAAGGCGGCATGGTGGTGTAGTGGTTAGCGCTGTCGCCTCACAGCAAGAAGGTCCTGGGTTCGAGCCCCGGGGCCGGCGAGGGCCTTTCTGTGTGGAGTTTGCATGTTCTCCCTGTGTCCGCGTGGGTTTCCTCCGGGTGCTCCGGTTTCCCCCACAGTCCAAAGACATGCAGGTTAGGTTAACTGGTGACTCTAAATTGACTGTAGGTGTGAGTGTGAATGGTTGTCTGTGTCTATGTGTCAGCCCTGTGATGACCTGGCGACTTGTCCAGGGTGTACCCTGCCTTTCGCCTGTAGTCAGCTGGGATAGGGTCCAGCTTGCCTGCGTCCCTGTAGAACAGGATAAAGTGGCTACAGATAATGAGATGAGATGAGATTTTTTTCCTGGCATGCTTGAAACTGGTACAGGAAGACACAGGTGCTGAAGTCTCTGTTCCTCAGATTTTGAACCAGGTGCCTCAAACTCTCTGAGCATCACACTCCAATGAGGTTTAACATGTTGAACATGTACAGGTACCCCCGTACACTGCCAGTTTGAAAATATCTGTCTCTGTGTACTGTAAACAATATCCACCATGCCAAGAAAAGGACAAGGGCATTGAAGCTGTGATTTCATCACTATTATCACAACATACCCACTTTACTGTTGTTGATCTTTGCAGTGCATTTTTCAGTATCCCCGTGAGAGTTAAGACTTAACCTATATTTGCCTTTACTTTTAAGCAGCAACAATATACATGGACCTGCCTACCTGAAAGGGGCAATTCCATGTAAATGTCAACCTCACCATGCAAAAATAAAGCAACATGTAATACATCAAAACCACTCCCAGAGATATCGCCTAGGCCTGTATTTTACAGATGTGAATAAGTTGAACCAATTTGTAACCAACCTAATATGTCACTGTCAGTCTTTCTTTCTTATAATGTAAAACCCAAGCTAAAATCAACTTTGATCATGTACAATTCTATATTATTGCCACAAGCCACAGAAATGTCTGCTAAAATCCACAAAACAGCAAAACACTAGCCATCCTAAATATTATTTAAGAACTTTGATAGTTTTAGCTGATATTTAGAGAGTTTTTCAAAGGGTTATGGTGGTTAAATTGCTGATTTTCTAAACATATGCCATGTCTATTTCAGACGCGTCACATCCATAACGGAATTTCGTCACATCCATAACGCTGACTTTTCCTCCCGAAACTCTGCATGAAATACAAAATATTTTAAACAAAGATTTTTTTAATATTCACCTTGGACCCCTCTATCAAATGGATATCTCCATTTAGACATTAGGTTTACAATTTCACAGAGTTTGATAAAAACGTACAGTCACCCAAGAAAAGTGATACTTTTTCTGTCACATCCATAACGCATCTTTTATTGGCATTTTCTGGCATGCCCTAGATGTACTATGGGAATTGTTCTTGTTCTATCACTTCTCCAGTATGGTACAGCCTTAAAATATGCAACACCTGTTTAAATACTGGGAGACAATAAAACATGCACTGGGTCATTTGTTGCCATTTTGAGTTCAAGTGTCACGTCCATAACGCTGGAATTGCTCAAAGGTTCATTGACTCTCCCCCGGTCTTCTCTATATATGGAAGACATTCTGCTATCTGTTGCAGACGAGTCCAAGTGTGAACAAGGCTCTCTGGCTCTTCTTGTGCACCTGGCTAGGTGTGGATTTAAAGCCTCATGGTCCAAGCTGCAGTTATGTCATCCTTTGGTGTCATACCTCAGCTTTGACATCTTTCAAGATGAGCATCATCTTTCATCAAATAGACTCTCTGTGATACTCAAGGTGGCTCCTCCCTTGAAAATGATATGTCTTTGATAGATTGAATGCCATGTTGTCTTTTCTTGGACTCATTAACTATTGTTGTCAATACATTCCAGAATTTCCTCATCATAACAAGATCCTAAGAAGTTCCACCACAAAGACCAGCCCAATCACATTGTATGGGCTTCTGAAATGATGCACTCATTCTGTTATCTGAAACAAGCTCTCACATCAGCTCTAGCACTGGGCCTGACTAACTACAATCTGTCATTCCACCTGTATGTCTCAGAAGACAGAGTGATCATGGTGGGGGTCCTGGCTCAAGAGCATGGTGGAGGTTATCATCCTGTAGCTTATCTATCAAAGACCCTGGACCCAGTGGTCCAAGATATGCCTGCATGTTTACGTGCTGTTGCAGCCTCTGCTCTCATGGTGACTGATGCTGAAAAACTGGTACTGTCTCACCCTCTGATTTTACATGCATCATATCAGGTATGCTCCATTTTAAACAATATTCAGACACAACATATGACTGCTCAGTAAAGTTCTGGTTATGAGTCTATCCTGTGTGCCACACAGAACTTGTCTATCAAATCTGTCATGTCAGATAATACCCCAGCCCTTTTATTACAATGCCTGTTGTCTCACCTGCAGGTCTAGCCCAGATCTTGCATGGTTGGAACAAGACTGTCTAGAAGAAATTACCACCACCTCATCGCTGAGGTGCTCAGACTCCCTTTGATCATGGTGTGCATGTGTTTGTTGACAGCTCTTGTTAAAAACCTAATGATTTAGTTTTTTTTTCTGTGTGGATAGTATATTTATACAGATTCCCATTATGCCTTTGGGGTAGCTCATGATTTTGGGAAAATTTGGCACTCACATGGCCTTAAGGCCACTGATGGTAAACATATCACACACCTTTCTTGTCATGGATCTTTTAGAAGCATGTTCCCTGCCCAAAACAATCATCCATCATCAAAACCAAAGGTCATGACTCTGGTGACCTGACTGAGGCCAGCAGGAACCACTTAGCAGACCAAGTTGCTAAGTGGGTGGCCAAAGAGGGCAAACCTTGCCCAAATGTTTCTAAATCACCCATTTATTCAAATGTTTTCTCGTTTTTCTTTGTCTCGTGACAGAGTAGACATCACTTTTCTACAGACTCAGGCCACTGAGGCTGACTTGACATTCTACCGTCCATCCCTTGCAAAATTATAATAATTCCCAATTTGAGATGCAAATTATCTCCTTTTGAGGTAATTATGGGCCAACCATTTCCAACCCCTTAGACCAAATGTAACCCTGGTGTTTCATTTACAGGTGATTTCGATGTGATTGTCGGTGATTACTTAAGCTTTGATTGAAAACTTGAAAAGTATACTTGGTGATGTCTCTGTCTCTCCCTCTGCCCAAAGAAAAACCTACTCACATATTTCTTCATTAGTGCATAGCCAGAATGAGAACAGCTGACAAGAACAGCCATCCTCACTGACTTCCAGCCACAGCTGATACATGCCTGTTATCTGAAAAGGTGTCCTCCAGCATCCCTAACTCATCTCATTTCACCAAAAAAGATGGGGCAATACAGCAATCAAAAAGTCCCCAGGGGACTTCATCTCCTCTCCTCATTGACAGGAGTAATACAGCAATTAGCAAGTCCTTAGGGGACCTCTTCTCATCTCACCTTTTCACATACACATACAGTAAATTTTATATTATCTTTCTTGACACAATCAAACCAAATTTCAATACCATGCATACCTATTCCTGTGTGATAGTACATGCAGCATCTCAATATTGATACTGATGTCCCACATTACTTATTTTCTGTGCTGCATTACTGGTCACCAACTAGCCTTCACAGTTGTGGGTTGATATGCTCTTGTCATAGAGGTGAAATTATTCATCCCTCTTTTCCTGAGTTCTCCCTTTTCACTGGTCATGTGATTATGTCATCCAATCCATCCTAGACAGTGAATTAACATTGTCAGAGTATAAAAGGAACCAAGTGGGTTGGTTTCTCTCAACAACTGTATGCTAAAAAGGAGGCACAGATAAGGTTCTCAATACCTCCTGCTGCTTCTATATTCTTGATAACTTTCAGAACATTTAAAATCTCATTGAAGATATGCATCATACTGTGGGTGTGCCCATGCTTTGTGTCCTGATATTGGTGTGTGTATCCCGTACGTTATTCAATGTTTGCAATTACTTATAAACTGTGCAATGGCATGAAGTATACTTCAACAAAATAGTCTTCATGTTAAAACTATAATGAATTTATAACCATGCTATCTGTTATCACCAAAACAAGGATAAACCCTTTGGTTCCTCTCAAAGTTTCTTCCTCATGTCATCTGAGGGAGTTTTTCTTTGCTCATCAGGGATAAATGAGTTTATTCGGGATGGGATTGGCTCATACCGTATGCTTGGGGTCTTTATTTTTCTGTAAAGCTGCTTTGTGACAATGTCTGTTGGTAAAAGCACGATAGCCATACCACTGCAAGACCTCAAACTTAAAAATTAGGAAACTTCAGTGTTGCAAGCATGTATCAGATCCTTTCAGGATTGAAGAGTGCACCGATAAAATATTTGTCTGGCATGCTTGAAACTGATACAGGCTGGTCTGATTGCTACTTGTTCTTGAGACTGGTGCAGACTGTTCTGATTGCTACTTGTTTTGGTTAGTTAAATCCTTGAGATTTATCTTCACTCGCACATTCTGCTGTCTGCTTAATGAAGGTTATGTTGACCAATAATGTCTTTCTTCTTTTCATCAGACTATAATCCTGATGGATGATTTCATGGTACATACTGTACTGTCTCTCTTTTTTCATATAGTAGTGTAGTCTAAATCAGTGAAGTAATGCTTCATCACTCATTTCTGTTATACATAGATAACTTCACTTCATCAATTAAATCATCATCATCCAATCACATATCTACAACACACTCTTGAATGTGAATATGTACTCATGTTTGTCCAACAATAAACTGAGAAATATCTCTGAGCATCTCTGTCTGTGTCAGTGACAGTTTGCTGCCGGATCGATCCATGAGGCAGAATCTCTTCGGCAGCAAAGGTCTATGCTCCTAAATAGTACTTTATCAATTCAACTTCCTTCGGTACAGACAGATCAAAACCTAACAGTTACAGAGCACATACTTCACAAAGTTTGTGTGTTACTGAGAGTCCCTATATGTATGTGCTGTGATTGCACTCTAATCAGGAACAGGTGCATGGTAATTGGTCCAAATTATGCTGTGCACACATACAAACACACGGATGTGAGAGATGTAACCAGAGAACTGTTTGAAATATCAAGTTTGAGCCCTGTGATGACCTGGCGACTTGTCCAGGGTGTACCCCGCCTTTCGCCCGTAGTCAGCTGGGATAGGCTCCAGCTTGCCTGCGACCCTGTAGAAGGATAAAGCGGCTAGAGATAATGAGATGAGATGAGATATCAAGTTTGATATTGGATCATAACTACACTCACTGTCCACTTTATTATAAACACCCATACACCTGCTGTTTTATGCAGTTTTCTAATCAGCCAATCCCTTGACAGCAGCACAATGCATAAAAATCATGCCGATACAAATCAAGAGCTTCAGTTAATGTTCACTTCAAACATCAGAATGGGAAGAAATTGTGACCTCTGGGATTTTCACTGTGGCATGGATGTTGGTTTGAGCCAGATGAACTGGTTTGAGTATTTTAGAAACTGCTGATCTCCTGAGGTTTTCACACACAACAGTCTCTAGAGTTTACACAGAATGGTACAAAAAACAAACATTGAGTGAGTGACAGTTCTGTGGGGGGGAACAGATGCCTTGTTGATAAGAGAGGTCAGAGGAAAATGGCCAGATTGGTTGGAGCTGGCAGGAAGGATATAATAACTCATATAATCACTCTTTACAACTGTGGTGAGCAGAAAAGCAGAGTCACACCATAATAAATGTGGTGGTGTTGTTTCTGGCACATGGCATATGGTGTCAAAGAAAAGAATAAATATGTATTCATAACTGCTATGTGTCTCTCATTATTGGTCTTACTGTCACAAGACAATGCAGCAATTTATTGACATGAAATACATGACACGACACAATTCAATGGTTCATATGCAGTAATATTATTAATCTATTCAGGTTGATTTTGTGCCCTTGCAAATATTTTTGCTCATACACTCATTGGGAGCTCCACTTTTAGGCAGTGCCTAAATATCAATCAATCAATCAATCATGCACTTCATTTTGCATTATTAAACATAGTGTAAATCTATATTCATCAGTTTTGAAAACTTTTGACACTTTCAGAAATTCCATGTGCTTTTATACAGCCATTTTACAAATTTTATGTACACTTATATTTATGTTATAGTGCTACTGATACAAACTTATAAAATTATCTGTGCTAATGTAGACATGTAGTTTGCACAATGCTAAACCAGTAGCTCTAATAATTTCCTTACGTGTTAGCTACATTTGCATTTCAACACTAAAGGAGCACATTTCAGATGGAACATTGTGCAAGCTTCTGCATTTTTTTCAATAATTCTCATCTCTTCTCATTGTCTCTAGCCAGTTTATCCTGTTCTACAGGGTCGCAGGCAAGCTGGAGCCTATCCCAGCTGACTACGGGCGAAAGGCGGGGTACACCCTGGACAAGTCGCCAGGTCATCACAGGGCTGACACATAGACACAGACAACCATTCACATTCACACCTACGGTCAATTTAGAGTCACCAGTTAACCTAACCTGCATGTCTTTGGACTGTGGGGGAAACCGGAGCACCCAGAGGAAACCCACGCAGACACGGGGAGAACATGCAAACTCCGCACAGAAAGGCCCTCGCCGGCCACGGGGCTCGAACCCGGACCTTCTTGCTGTGAGGCGACAGCGCTAACCACTACACCACCATTCCGCCCTTGTCTGCTACATGTCATGGAGAAATTATTATTAATTTGTTCATTATTATTATTATTATTAGTAGTAGCAGTAGTAGTCACAGTGCAAATCTTATTCTTTTTAGGGCAAAAATTAAATGTATGTTAGATTTACCTGAAAAATTAGCCTGAAATTAGCTTGTTTAATTATATAATTATTCACTGTTAATGATTAAAGAGGCTAATTAATTTGATAGTTCTGCTACATGAAGTTAATGCTAAATAATACATTTTTAAAATCCATTCTTAGTGAACTATATTTAGCCCGCTTGAAATGTTTAGGTTCAATAAATAAACTTTGAAACATGATTTTAATAAAATATGATTTATGTATAATATATAAGAATTAGAAACTCTCATACAAAGATTCAGAAATTATAAAGCAAACCTTTCCATGTTGCGTCATCGGGATCAGCGGCCTACCTCCCAGGTCTTCAGACACACCCTCTAATGGAGGACAGGCCCCGCCCACCTCCGCTCCCTCATCATGCAGAGACCATGCAGCTACAAATAGAGGAACATTACATGCTGCTGATTAATAAAGCACTTTAATTAGAATAATGAGAGGATTCAAAAGTACGAATCATGAAGGTTGATTATTTCATCATTGCTTAATTAATATAAATGCTTTTCTGTTTATAAATGAAATTTGAATTGGTACGTAAAATAAATAAAGAAGTTGATAGATAAATTAGTAAGGATGGAAATGGCATCTGTCATGGCTGCTGAAAAAGAAAATTGATGAAAAGAAATCATTTCCACTTGTTTTAAACAGAGCACTTCATTTTATTTAAAGGTCCCATGGCATGAAATTTTCACTTTCTGAGGTTTTTTAACGTTAAAATGAGTTCCTCTGACCTTCTTAAGTCACCCAAGTGGCTAGAAATTTCATAATGTGTAAACCAAACTATGCCCAATATTTGAGAATGGCGCATTAAAACGGCGCTTTGAGAAGCTCTTCCCTTGCCGACGTCAGCAAGGGAGATGATCCCCACGCCCCCCCTCTGGATTCCCACCCACTGTATGGATTGCCCGCCCAGTTGTAGTGAGTAGACCATAGAGGACACAACAACATGGCATCACCTAAGCGAGCGAAACATGAAAGTTGCGCTGTACATGGATGTGACAACACAGAAAGGAGTCTGTTTTTACTGCCGACGGGAGAGCCCCTGAAGACGCAGTGGCTTAATTTTATTTACTTCAATAATACGCCGTCGAGTCTAAGGTAAGGTAAGGTAAGGTAACTTTATTTGTACTCAAAGGTAGATTTGGTTGCAGGCAAAAGTAGCAAAAGCTTACACAGACAACAAAATACTGACCCACAGCAAACTTATACCAACAGCCCAGTACTGGACAGTGACAGCGGACAATAACAAAACAAAACAAGAACAACAAAAGCACAAACGTGACAAACAGACAAGTGCTCCAAGCAAAGATATGAAGAAGGTCAAATAAACAATAAATATATAAATATGTGTAAAAATCACAGGGGGAAAACCTTAAAATATTGGACTCATGTGCTATTCAATGTGTTAATAGCAGAGGGGATAAAACTGCATCTATACCTCTTAGTTTTGCCTAAGACAGTGTATGTTTGTCGGAAGCATTTTCCTGATGAATGTTTCCACAACTTGGGACAGTACCGGGCAGGTTTTGCACATCAACTGTTACTGAAGCCTGGGTCTGTGCCAAGCATCCCTGCCGCATCAGCCTCAAACACCGAACAAGTAAGTGTATAACTTGTCGTTTTGCCGTGTTTTAAAATCAGTGCCACGTTAGCCTTGCAATGGCTACATTAGCTGTGCAGCTAACCGCTTCCTGCAGTTAGCCAGGTAATCTGCGCTACAAAACCAAAAAGCATGCAGCATGCTCTGTTAAACTGAGTTTAGTCTGGAAATTGACTGTAACTTATGAGCTTATGTTTTGCCATGTTTTAAAATCGGTGCCACGTTAGCCTTGCAATGGCTACATTAGCTGTGCAGCTAACCGCTTCCCGCAGTTAGCCAGGTACTCTGCGCTACAAAACCAAAAAGCATGCAGCATGCTCTGTTATAATAGCCAATCAAAACAGTTTTAAAAAGACACCCACATTCTTTTTTTAAGTCACTCGTTCATTTTATTTGTTTGTTTGTTCAGTAAAAACCCAAACATTTGTTGAATTTATTTTATTTCCTCGCGTCGCACCTTAATGACGTCAGTGCGCGGTATTTTTCCCTTCGCGGTTTGTTCCTTCTCTCTCGCCATAGTAAGACACCCACATCCGCTTGTTCTGACCCACTGGAGGTAGCGTCACAGTGCTGTTAGCCAATCAGAGGTAACACGTTTACATGTCATGAATATTAATGATAAGACCCGCCCCCACCCTCTACCCTTCCCCACCTCCTGCTTCTCATTAGCAAAACGATGCACTGGGAAAAGCGCTGAAATGGGGCTTTCTCCCAGGAGGCTATATCTACGTGCCGAGGGTTCATTTCGAGAAAGGCTGCGGATATAACATCCGGAAACCTCCACGAGCCCGTTTAAAGCATCAACAAACCACCATGCCATGGGACCTTTAAAGCAGTTGATCTGTAACTTGGATAAGAACAACAATAATACTGTGATAAAGTCCAACATAGTGTGTCTGTTATTGGAGTACAGTCAGAGTTCAATATTTACACAAGGTGTTAGCTGATGATTAGAAAACACACAGGATTTAACCTCAATGAGATCTATTTGCATAACACACACACACACATGCTATTATATATATAATAGATGGAGAAAAATGGTGAAACTTAATTTTGCTAGTTTTCACAGAATGTAAATACATATTTTTAAGAATTACTGTACAAAGTTATTCAGTGAACATTTTTACATTTTCTTTGAAAGATCAAAAATTTCTTCAAGAAAAAAATCCATTGTTATTCCATGATTATGCAAATGATATAATAATCATATTTAATTATTTTGTTCTAGTTCATTTTAATTATAGTTTCAAAATGTTTTTTTTTTTAAAGTTCTCAGCCTGGCGGCACGGTGGTGTAGTGGTTAGCGCTGTCGCCTCACAGCAAGAAGGTCCGGGTTCAAGCCCTGTGGCCGGTGAGGGCCTTTCTGTGCGGAGTTTGCATGTTCTCCCCGTGTCCGCATGGGTTTCCTCCAGGTGCTCCGGTTTCCCCCACAGTCCAAAGACATGCAGGTTAGGCTAATTGGTGACTCTAAACTGACTGTAGGTGTGAATGGTTGTTTGTCTCTATGTGTCAGCCCTGTGATGATCTGGTGACTTGTCCAGGGTGTACCTTGCCTCTCACCCATAGTCAGCTGGGATAGGCTCCAGCTTGCCCATGACCCTGCACAGGATAAGCAGTTACAGATACTGGATTGATGTTTATTTAATATTTATGGAAAGATTGGCACGGTGGTGTAGTGGTTAGCGCTGTCGCCTCACAGCAAGAAGGTCCGGGTTCGAGCCCCGTGGCCAGCGAGGGCCTTTCTGTGTGGAGTTTGCATGTTCTCCCCGTGTCTGCATGGGTTTCCTCCGGGTGCTCCGGTTTCCCCCACAGTCCAAAGACATGCAGGTTAGGTTAACTGGTGACTCTAAATTGACCGTAGGTGTGAATGTGAGTGTGAATGGTTGTCTGTGTCTATGTGTCAGCCCTGTGATGACCTGGCGACTTGTCCAGGGTATACCCCGCCTTTCGCCCATAGTCAGCTGGGATAGGCTCCAGCTTGCCTGCGACCCTGTAGAACAGGATAAAGCGGCTACAGATAATGAGAGAGAGAGAGAGAGTTCTCAGCCTTATATTAGTTCCTTAAATTATAGGTTCTAAAATTGAAATAAAAAAAAAGTAAAATAATTTCTAAATATTTATAGACAATTGCAGAAAGAGCAAAGTAAAATAAATGTTGATTTTTTTTTTAAATTCAGACCAGGATGTAAACAAGTATTTTATAAAATGGCATCATTGTTCAGTTATTTAATAAACTTTTTAACATTTAAAAAAAAAAACAACAACCTTAACTGTTACACTAAGAAATCCAAACTATATTTAAAAAAGTTAAATTAAAACCAAGAAATTTGGAAAACATGGACAAGCAGCCTCATAAAGAGCAAGTACATAAAAACACACTATAATAATACTATCCCATCATTTAAAATATTCTGCGATCTGATTTTAAATCAGAAATTGTAATAAATTGTAAAGTGGTTCTTTGTTAAAAACAAATTTTAAAATAGCAATTTCTCACAGACAACATAGCAATAGTTATTCTATCATATTTCAACACAAAAGTTAAAACAAAACTTAAAAAATACATTATAAATCAGAAACTTCACAGAACACGGAAGGATATGAGGATGTGAAGCTGTACGTGTGAGGGTGTAGATGTCAAAATGTAGATGCAAAGGTATATATACAATGATGTAGACATCAAGGTGTAGATGTGAAGGTGTAAACTTGAGAGTGTAAAGATGAAGGTGTACATGTGAGGGTGTACATGTGAAGGTGTGGATGTGAGAGTGTAGACGTGAGAGTGTCGAGATGAAGGTGTAGATGTGAGGGTGTCCATGTGAGAGTGTCAAGATGAAGGTGTAGATGTGAGAGTGTAGACGTGAGAGTGTCGAGATGAAGGTGTAGATGTGAGGGTGTCGATGTGAGAGTGTCGAGATGAAGGTGTAGATGTGAGGGTGTCTGCGAGAGTGTCGAGATGAAGGTGTAGACGTGAGAGTATTGAGATGAAGGTGTAGATGTGAGGGTGTCGATGTGAGAGTGTAGATGTGAGAGTGTCGAGATGAAGGTGTAGACGTGAGAGTGTCGAGATGAAGGTGTAGACGTGAGAGTGTCGAGATGAAGGTGTAGACGTGAGAGTGTCGAGATGAAGGTGTAGACGTGAGAGTGTCGAGATGAAGGTGTAGACGTGAGAGTGTCGAGATGAAGGTGTAGACGTGAGAGTGTCGAGATGAAGGTGTAGACGAGAGAGTGTCGAGATGAAGGTGTAGACGTGAGAGTGTCGAGATGAAGGTGTAGACGTGAGAGTGTCGAGATGAAGGTGTAGACGTGAGAGTGTCGAGATGAAGGTGTAGACGTGAGAGTGTCGAGATGAAGGTGTAGACGTGAGAGTGTCGAGATGAAGGTGTAGACGTGAGGGTGTCGATGTGAGAGTGTAGATGTGAGAGTGTCAAGATGAAGGTGTAAACGTGAGAGTGTCGAGATGAAGGTGTAGACGTGAGAGTGTCGAGATGAAGGTGTAGACGTGAGGGTGTCGATGTGAGAGTATAGATGTGAGAGTGTCGAGATGAAGGTGTAAACGTGAGAGTGTCGAGATGAAGGTGTAGACGTGAGAGTGTCGAGATGAAGGTGTAGACGTGAGAGTGTCGAGATGAAGGTGTAGACGTGAGAGTGTCGAGATGAAGGTGTAGACGTGAGAGTGTCGAGATGAAGGTGTAGACGTGAGAGTGTCGAGATGAAGGTGTAGACGTGAGAGTGTTGAGATGAAGGTGTAGACGTGAGAGTGTCGAGATGAAGGTGTAGACGTGAGGGTGTCGATGTGAGAGTGTAGATGTGAGAGTGTCAAGATGAAGGTGTAGATGTGAGAGTGTCGAGATGAAGGTGTAGATGTGAGGGTGTCGATGTGAGAGTGTCGAGATGAAGGTGTAGACGTGAGAGTATCGAGATGAAGGTGTAGATGTGAGGGTGTCGATGTGAGAGTGTAGATGTGAGAGTGTCAAGATGAAGGTGTAGATGTGAGAGTGTAGACGTGAGAGTGTCGAGATGAAGGTGTAGATGTGAGGGTGTCGATGTGAGAGTGTAGATGTGAGAGTGTCAAGATGAAGGTGTAGATGTGAGAGTGTAGACGTGAGAGTATCGAGATGAAGGTGTAGATGTGAGGGTGTCGATGTGAGAGTGTAGATGTGAGAGTGTCAAGATGAAGGTGTAGATGTGAGAGTGTAGACGTGAGAGTGTCGAGATGAAGGTGTAGACGTGAGAGTGTCGAGATGAAGGTGTAGACCTGAGAGTGTCGAGATGAAGGTGTAGATGTGAGGGTGTCGATGTGAGAGTGTAGATGTGAGAGTGTCAAGATGAAGGTGTAGATGTGAGAGTGTAGACGTGAGAGTGTCGAGATGAAGGTGTAGATGTGAGGGTGTCGATGTGAGAGTGTAGACATGAGAGTATCGAGATGAAGGTGTAGATGTGAGGGTGTCGATGTGAGAGTGTAGATGTGAGAGTGTCGAGATGAAGGTGTAGACGTGAGAGTGTAGACGTGAGAGTGTCGAGATGAAGGTGTAGATGTGAGGGTGTCGATGTGAGAGTGTAGACATGAGAGTATCGAGATGAAGGTGTAGATGTGAGGGTGTCGATGTGAGAGTGTAGATGTGAGAATGTCAAGATGAAGGTGTAGATGTGAGAGTGTAGACGTGAGAGTGTCGAGATGAAGGTGTAGACGTGAGAGTGTCGAGATGAAGGTGTAGACCTGAGAGTGTCGAGATGAAGGTGTAGATGTGAGGGTGTCGATGTGAGAGTGTAGATGTGAGAGTGTCAAGATGAAGGTGTAGATGTGAGAGTGTCGAGATGAAGGTGTAGATGTGAGGGTGTCGATGTGAGAGTGTCGAGATGAAGGTGTAGACGTGAGAGTATCGAGATGAAGGTGTAGACGTGAGGGTGTCGATGTGAGAGTGTAGATGTGAGAGTGTCAAGATGAAGGTGTAGACATGAGAGTGTCGAGATGAAGATGTAGACGTGAGAGTGTCGAGATGAAGGTGTAGACGTGAGAGTGTCGAGATGAAGGTGTAGACGTGAGAGTGTCGAAATGAAGGTGTAGATGTGAGAGTGTCGAGATGAAGGTGTAGATGTGAGGGTGTCGATGTGAGAGTGTAGATGTGAGAGTGTCAAGATGAAGGTGTAGATGTGAGAGTGTCAAGATGAAGGTGTAGATGTGAGGGTGTTGATGTGAGAGTGTCGAGATGAAGGTGTAGATGTGAGGTTGTCGATGTGAGAGTGTCGAGATGAAGGTGTAGATGTGAGCGTGTCGATGTGAGAGTGTCGAGATGAAGGTGTAGATGTGAGGGTGTCGATGTGAGAGTATCGAGATGAAGGTGTAGATGTGAGGGTGTCGATGTGAGGGTGTCGAGATGAAGGTGTAGATGTGAGGGTGTCGATGTGAGAGTGTAGACGTGAGAGTATCGAGAT
Source organism: Neoarius graeffei (assembly GCF_027579695.1). NCBI lineage: Eukaryota > Metazoa > Chordata > Actinopteri > Siluriformes > Ariidae > Neoarius > Neoarius graeffei. The sequence continues at coordinate 67,051,316 of NC_083584.1, forward strand.
GAAGGTGTAGATGTGAGAATGTAGATGTGAACGTGTAAATGTGAGGGTGTCGATATGAAAGCATAAATGGTTGCTACCTGGAAGCTGCTCAGACTCCATCAGCTCTCTCTGCTCTCTCCTTGTTCCTTCTCCCAGATCTAAATTGTCTAAAACAAACACACTGAGTGGAGAAACATTTGATTTCTGACTCCACCAGCTGGGTGGAGCTTCAACACCCAGCACACCAATTCCACCTTCTTAATAACACACTACACTTTCAGAAACTCTATAAAATGTACTTGCAACACATTTTAACTACAGTTAAATGCAAAAGTTTGCATCCCTTATTGTTTATGGGTGAAAAAATAAACATGAACCTCTACTGTACTATTTATCTAAAAAAACAGAGCAAAGAAATGATAAACACGACAGTGTACAACACCAACAGGAAAGGGAAAAAAACCTGTTTAAAAATATCAAATAAACAGATTTTACTGTTTTGCCACGACCCTGTGAAAAGTGTTGTACATGTATTTCTTTTTGAAGAATAATTACACCTTTTTGTTTGTTGCATCTCTGCTATTTATGAATTGAAGTTATTTTCAACATATCATTTTACTTTATTATTTATTTATTCATTTATTTATTTACCACTTGGTATTCATTTCTCTGTCATTAAAAAAAAAAGAAGTGAATTTCTTTCGAGCAGCCATTTCATACTGGATAAACTGAGCACAGCTTTGCAAGGGCTCGTGTTTCATCTGAATGCACCTTACATGAGGGTATGAAAACAAGGGTGTGGTGTCATGATTAGTGCAGCGATTCGGGAGAAAACAAAACAGGTCAAGCCATGAAAAATGTTCACATGAACAGTAGAAGTGAAAAAGGTATGTAACAGCATCTGCTAACACACACACACACACACACACACACACACGTACTGTATAAACATCATTGAAATATTTGACAGTGCTTACAGTTTGTCTCAGGTCCTGAAGGCACATTGGTCAAAACAATAATCTTCACTACTTTGATGAAAACTCACTCAAGTGTAAAAGTAACACACAGCAGTTCAACAGTAACCATGTCAAAACATTCATGGAATATTTACAGGCATAGTAAAATATACAACAAACCAAAAATGCTCAAATCTCATCTCATTATCTCTAGCTGCTTTTTCCTGTTCTACGGGGTTGCAGGCAAGCTGGAGCCTATCCCAGCTGACTACAGGTGAAAGGCGGGGTACACCCTGGACAAATCACCAGGTCATCACAGGACTGACACATAGACACAGACAACCATTCACACTCACATTCACACCTACGGTCAATTTAGAGTCACCAGTTAACCTAACCTGCATGTCTTTGGACTGTGGGGGAAACCGGAGCACCCGGAGGAAACCCACGCGGACACGGGGAGAACATGCAAACTCCACACAGAAATGCCCTCGGCCGCCATGGGGCTCGAACCCGGACCTTCTTGCTGTGAGGCGACAGCGCTAACCACTACACCACCGTGCCACCCTGCTCTAATGTGATACAAACAAATTAAAAGACAAATGTATGCCATTTTTCTTTCCTCTGCCTGATCAGTCCAGTCCCTCAAACTGGGTCACATATTTTCATCAACATTGCAAATAGTGTAATATCTTCCCTGGCAATGCAATACAGGAAAAATCTCCGGGCATGCCTGATCCAGCTCTGGCATTCCAGTTCTGTGATTGCCCTACATGTCTCAGCACAACATCTAAAATTGACATTTACTCAAAGGGATGGTAATTATAAACTTTCCATCTCCAGGCTGGAAAGGTTTGAGGAATCGATAATATGGAGGTAGAAATTCTATAGATATACCGTACGCGGATGAGCCTTACAGCAGATGTGGGAAGAAATGGAACATTGTCCTACAACCCCGATTCCAAAAAGTCCTACAACCCCGATTCCAAAACAGTTGGGACAGAGTATAAATTGTAAATAAAAACAGAATGCAATAATTTACAAATCTCAAAAACTGATATTGTATTCACAATAGAACATAGACAACATATCAAATGTTGAAAGTGAGACATTTTGAAATTTCATGCCAAATATTGGCTCATTTGAAATTTCATGACAGCAACACATCTCCAAAAAGTTGGGACAGGGGCAATAAGAGGCTGGAAAAGTTAAAGGTACAAGAAAGGAACAGCTGGAGGACCAAGGTGGTGTTTACATTAGACCGTATCAGCGGATCATCAGATTAACGTTTTTAAAACGATTAGCGTGCACACAGCAACGCCAATACACGATTAGCGTGCACACAGCAATGCCAATACACGATTCGCGTGCACACAGCAACACCAATACACGGATACGCTAATCACATGACTAATTAGACGGCACGTAAGTTGAAATGTGTCAGTGCGGCTCAGCGCTTCCTCCTCAGCGGCTGCGCTCCAAATCACTCCGCCCTGAACAGCGAGTGCCCTCTGGAGGGTGCGCACTCCGGCCCTGCGCAGCTCACAGAGCGCGCGAGTGAAGCGCACGAGCAGTGATTTGGAACTGAGCCGCTGTGTGTGTGTGATCCCAGTGCATATCAGGCATGCGCAAGTCACTCACCACTTGCAAGTGGAAGGATGGCAAGCCTAAAGACAATCATAACTACACAATGGGCAGTATTTGCATCTTACCATGAACAACATTAAGAATGACAAAGCAAAGCATTATATTCATCCTTTTATACTCTTTAATGAAAAACAAAAAGGTGATACAAGGCGGAAACAATAGCAGGAAGTGAAGTCCGCGCCGTATTTCAGCAGTCGCGTCACATGACCAATGTGGCATGAACAACGCCAGCGAATCAGGAAGGTAGATGTCACAGTGACGTTGTCCAATGACGACGTCAGCTAGAGCTCAGCACAGCGTTTCCTCATATCTCAATGTTTACACAGCACCGGATCAGATACGAACTGGGTTGAATGCGTGGGCCCTGGCGGATTCAAGTTGTTCCGCCTGTGGAGTCGTTTCCCGGCGTTTTAATGTGAACGGACAGTGCATCCGCAAAAGAAAACAAGACGGATACAGTCTAATGTAAACACCACCCAAATTGCAACTCATTAGGTCAATTGGCAATAGGTCATTAACATGACTGGGTATAAAAAGAGCATCTTGGAGTGGCAGCAGCTCTCAGAAGTAAAGATGGGAAGAGGATCACCAATCCCCCTAATTCTGCGCTGACAAATAGTGGAGCAATATCAAAAAGGAATTCGACAGTGTAAAATTGCAAAGAGTTTGAACATATCATCATCTACAGTGCATAATATCATCAAAAGATTCAGAGAATCTGGAAGAATCTCTGTGCGTAAGGGTCAAGGCCGGAAAACCATACTGGGTGCCCGTGATCTTCGGGCCCTTAGACGGCACTGCATCACATACAGGCATGCTTCTGTATTGGAAATCACAAAATTGGCTCAGGAATATTTCCAGAGAACATTATCTGTGAACACAATTCACTGTGCCATCCGCCGTTGCCAGCTAAAACTCTATAGTTCAAAGAAGAAGCCGTATCTAAACATGATCCAGAAGCGCAGACGTCTTCTCCCAAGGCTCATTTAAATGAACTGTGGCAAAGTGGAAAACTGTTCTGTGGTCAGACGAATCAAAATTTGAAGTTCTTAATGGAAATCAGGGACACCGTGTCATTCGGACTAAAGAGGAGAAGGATGACCCAAGTTATCAGCGCTCAGTTCAGAAGCCTGCATCTCTGATGGTATGGGGTTGCATTAGTGGGTGTGGCATGGGCAGCTTACACATCTGGAAAGACACCATCAATGCTGAAAGGTATATCCAGGTTCTAGAGCAACATATGCTCCCATCCAGACGACGTCTCTTTCAGGGAAGACCTTGCATTTTCCAACATGACAATGCCAAACCACATACTGCATCAATTACAGCATCATGGCTGCGTAGAAGAAGGGTCCGGGTACTGAACTGGCCAGCCTGCAGTCCAGATCTTTCACCCGTAGAAAACATTTGGCGCATCATAAAACGGAAGATACGACAAAAAAGACCTAAGACAGTTGAGCACCTAGAATCCTACATTAGGCAAGAATGGGTTAACATTCCTAAACTTGAGCAACTTGTCTCCTCAGTCCCCAGACATTTACAGACTGTTGTAAAGAGAAAAGGGGATGTCTCACAGTGGTAAACATGGCCTTGTCCCAACTTTTTTGAGATGTGTTGTTGTCATGAAATTTAAAATCACCTAATTTTTCTCTTTAAATGATACATTTTCTCAGTTTAAACATTTGATATGTCATCTATGTTCTATTCTGAATAAAATATGGAATTTTGAAACTTCCACATCATTGTATTCCGTTTTTATTGACAATTTGTACTTTGTCCCAACTTTTTTGCAATCGGGGTTGTATATGATGGTGTTAACTTACAGTATATTCTGGCTGTTAGCCACAGAATCCCGTCTCTCTTCAGACAGCAGTAGTGCTTTGTGAGGCTCATCAAGGAATGAAGAAGAAGAAGTCTTTATTTGTCACACGTACACTCAAGCACAGTGAAATTCCTCCTCTGCATTTAACCCGCCTGAAGCAGTGAACACACATATGCACACAAGTGAGCAATGAGCACACACACACATACCCAGAGCAGTGAGCAGCTAGTGCTACAGCACCCAGGGAGCAGTTGGGGGTTAGGTACCTTGCTCAAAGTACTTGCACTTCAGCCATGATACAAAGGAAGGGGAAAGTGCTGTTCATTCACTCAACTCCCCTCACATTTTTCCTGCCAGCTCCAGGAATTGAACCGTCACCGCTTTGGGCCCAAGGCTGCTTCACTAACCTACAGACCATGGCTGCCTCCAATATAGAGTTTTTGTCCCAACTCTGCCTGGTATCTGTACTGTTACCCCTCGAGTTTTGTGATTGGGCATTAGCAGCTGCTGCCATTTTGTGATGATTTGCTTGATCAGACACTCTCATCTGATTTTTGTATTCGCAAATGATCACTGCGTCTACTGTTTTGTGAAAAGGCCTTTAACAATGAAGAGTGATGTGGTCTGAAAGATTTGTATAAATTGGGTCTTGTAATTTTCAGCTATTTGGACTTGCTACATTTAATCGGATTCCAATAGGATTTGGACTGACAGCCTGAACATAGCCTCAGAGGCTTACGGTAATAAACTTCAGTCTCGTCCAATCACATGACCCTGTCACATGTGTCACAGAGTTAATCACACTCAGCCTTTTTACGTTCCACCCATAATTAGTCGGTGTTTCTCAGTGTCAAAGAAGGATCCTTTAAAGGCTCTGTTTCAAGGATGCCACATCCACGGTTTCCAATGATCTGACTGTTCCTATGTGTAGGATCCTTGGAATTCTACCAAGGACCAAGCCTTCCATTCAGAGAATTTTCAAGGATGCCTGTATGTATTCTTGTGGTTTTGAAATAACCCCCAATCCTATGCGCATGCACAAGGCACAACCTTTTCAATGACACACACCTGCACACAGATTTCTGTTTTGCAGGGTGGCTGGGGAGAACTCATGAATATTCATGAGGAAAGTGCAACCTGATTGGCCGGTGATTACCGTAATGTTTCATGACATTGTTTTGATTTAGGAATCCAATCTTAGAGAACACATATGGCAATAAAGTTAGGGATATGGCAATGGATGAGACCAAAATAGAACTTTTTGGTTTAAATGAGAAGCGTTATGTTTGGAGAAAGGAAAACACTGCATTCCAGCATAAGAACCTTATCCCATCTGTGAAACATGGTGGTGATAGTATCATGGTTTGGGCTGGTTTTGCTGCATCTTGTCCAGGACGGCTTGCCATCATTGATGGAACAATGAATTCTGAATTATACCAGCAAATTTTCAAAGAAAATGTCAGGATATCTGTCCATGAACTGAATCTCAAGAGAAGGTGGGTCATGAAGCAAGACAATGACCCTAAGCACACAAGTCATTCTACCAAAGAATGGTTAAAGAAGAATAAAGTTAATGTTTTGGAATGGCCAAGTCAAAGTCCTGACCTTAATCCAATCGAAATGTTGTGGAAGGACCTGAAGCGAGCAGTTCATGTGAGGAAACCCACCAACATCCCAGAGTTGAAGCAGTTCTGTATGAAGGAATGGGCTAAAATTCCTCCAAACCAGTGTGCAGGACTGATCAACAGTTACCGGAAATGTTTAGTTGCAGTTATTGCTGCACAAAGGGGTCACACCAGATACTGAAAGCAAAGGTTCACATACGTTTGCCGCTCCCAGATATGTAATCTTGGATCATTTTCCTCAATAAATAAATGACCAAGTACAACCCTAATTCCAAAAAAGTTGGGACAAAGTACAAATTGTAAATAAAAACGGAATGCAATGATGTGGAAATTTCAAAATTCCATATTTTATTCAGAATAGAACATAGATGACATATCAAATGTTTAAACTGAGAAAATGTATTATTTAAAGAGAAAAATTAGGTGATTTTAAATTTCATGACAACAACACATCTCAAAAAAGTTGGGACAAGGCCATGTTTACCACTGTGAGACATCCCCTTTTCTCTTTACAACAGTCTGTAAACGTCTGGGGACTGAGGAGACAAGTTGCTCAAGTTTAGGGATAGGAATGTTAACCCATTCTTGTCTAATGTAGGATTCTAGTTGCTCAACTGTCTTAGGTCTTTTTTTGTCATAGCTTCCGTTTTATGATGCGCCAAATGTTTTCTATGGGTGAAAGATCTGGACTGCAGGCTGGGCAGTTCAGTACCCGGACCCTTCTTCTATGCAGCCATGATACTGTAATTGATGCAGTATGTGGTTTGGCATTGTCATGTTGGAAAATGCAAGGTCTTCCCTGAAAGAGACGTCATCTGGATGGGAGCATATGTTGCTCTAGAATCTGGATATACCTTTCAGCATTGATGATGTCTTTCCAGATGTGCAAGCTGCCCATGCCACATGCACTAATGCAACCCCATACCATCAGAGATGCAGGCTTCTGAACTGAGCGCTGATAACAACTTGGGTCATCCTTCTCCTCATTAGTCCGAATGACACGGCGTCCCTGATTTCCATAAAGAACTTCAAATTTTGATTCGTCTGACCACAGAACAGTTTTCCACTTTGCCACAGTCCATTTTAAATGAGCCTTGGCCCAGAGAAGACGTCTGCGCTTCTGGATCATGTTTAGATACGGCTTCTTCTTTGAACTATAGAGTTTTAGCTGGTGACAGCAGATGGCACAGTGAATTGTGTTCACAGATAATGTTCTCTGGAAATATTTCTGAGCCCATTTTGTGATTTCCAATACAGAAGCATGCCTGTATGTGATGCAGTGCCGTCTAAGGGCCCGAAGATCACGGGCACCCAGTATGGTTTTCCGGGCTTGACCCTTACGCACAGAGATTCTTCCAGATTCTCTGAGTCTTTTGATGATATTATGCACTGTAGATGATATGTTCAAACTCTTTGCAATTTTACACTGTCGAACTCCTTTCTGATATTGCTCCACTATTTGTCGGTGCAGAATTAGGGGGATTGGTGATCCTCTTCCCGCCTTTACTTCTGAGAGCCGCTGCCACTCCAAGATGCTCTTTTTATACCCAGTCTTGTTAATGACCTATTGCCAATTGACCTAATGAGTTGCAATTTGGTCCTCCAGCTGTTCCTTTTTTGTACCTTTAACTTTTCTAGCCTCTTATTGCCCCTGTCCCAACTTTTTTGAGATGTGTTGCTGTCATGAAATTTCAAATGAGGCAATATTTAGCATGAAATTTCAAAATGTCTCACTTTCGACATTTGATATGTTGTCTAGGTTCTATTGTGAATACAATATCAGTTTTTGAGATTTGTAAATTATTGCATTCTGTTTTTATTTACAATTTGTACTTTGTCCCAACATTTTTGGAATCGGGGTTGTATAATAATTTTGACTCATTTGTTTAACTGGGTTCTCTTTATCTACTTTTAGGACTTGTGTGAAAATCTGATGATGTTTTAGGTCATATTTATGCAGAAATATAGAAAATTCTAAAGGGTTTTATATATATATATATATATATTTTACTGAAGTGGGGTGGCACGGTGGTGTAGTGGTTAGCACTGTCGCCTCACAGCAAGAAGGTTCTGGGTTTGAGCCCAGTGTCTTAAAATGCAAAGGTAGTTGAAAAAGTTTGTTAAAATTGATTAGGTGGCCATTTCATGAATAAAATCTTTCTTTGTTCTGATGTTTTCTGTGAGACTCCAGAGGAAGTCAGGTTGAGGTCATAAAAAAAACACAAAACACAACAACATGTCTTGAAGGCAGGCACCATAAAGGCTGGGTTTTAACATATTGTGTTTCAGGTGGCACGGTGGTGTACTGTTGCCTCACAGCAAGAAGGTTCTGGGTTTGAGCCTAGTGACTGACGGGGGCCTTTCTGTGCGGAGTTTGTATGTTCTCCCCGTGTCTGTGTGGGTTTCTTATGCGTGCTCTGGTTTCCCCCACAGTCCAAAGACATGCAGGTTAGGTTAATTGGTGGCTCTAAATTGACTGTAGGTGTGAATGGTTGCATGTCTGTATGTGTCAACCCTGCGATGATCTGGTGACTTGTCCAGGGTGTACCCCGCCTCTCACCCATAGTCAGCTGGGATAGGCTCCAGCTTGCCTGCAACCCTGCACAGGATAAGCAGTGACAGATAATCAGATGGGATGGGATATTACTGAAGCTAATAAACGTCTGCTAAATGAAGGGGTATGAGCAATCACTGTGGCATGAATACTTTTGTAGCTACATACTGTAGATTTAGCTTGACCTCTGTATTGTTTACTGACATCAAAGCATGTTCTATGCTTAGCTAGCTAGCTAACATTCATCACAATTTAATGTAGATAACATTAGCTAGCAAACTAGTGAAGGAGTTGCATGTATCTGCTGAGATTGTTTACTAATCCCCCCTCCCCACACGCTCTGTCTGTCCCTCTGAGTTACATGTCGATCCTTTGATCAAGATGCTGACCTCTTCTGCTCCTCAGACCTGCCTGATCCATCCTGATGCCCTAGGTCTGGCTGCAATCTCATCACATTGCTCCTGTGGAGCACGGCCCCATACGGACAGTCAAAAGTTGCTCTGGACACTTATGGTAATACATTTATGCCTGAGGACTACAGTTGACTTGTTAACTTTAGGACTGCAGTTGTCATGAACAGTTTTGCACTTAAGTTTCCATCAATGAACCGTTTATAACTTCAACAAAACTGTTAGAAATGGTGAGCTCAGGTGAAGTGAGGACCCGAGAGCAGACTCAAAACATGCAGTGTTCAGAGAAAAACCTTATTTAATGAAGTAGAGGGTAGAGGTACAATAGGGCTCAGGCAAAAATCAGTAGTCAAAGAACGGGCCAAGAGGTCAAAAACATAGTGGGGCAGGCAGGCACGGTCAGGGACAAAAACAGGACAGAAAAATCTTCACAAAAAAAACAAAGAACACAGGGACAAGGGAAATCCAGGCAGAGGAAGCAAAAACACAATCCAAAAGAACAGGCAGGCACAGCAGGGGCAAAAAACTGAACAGAAAACTAGACAAGAAAAAATAAGGAACAATTCAGGCAGGGGGAATCAAGAAGACACAATATCAAAAGGCTGTAGCAAGGTGAGGACAGTCTGGCAACTGGAGTAGCTCCAAACAGTTCTTTAAAAGGCCCTGGCTGATGGGAGAGGAGTGGTAGCAGGCATAGATATACATAGAAGACTAGATGCCTCGTCCCCGTTGCCCGTCAATGAAGTCGAACGTCCGCACATGGCAGCCATCTTACCTCAGACAGCTGGCTTACCCATTACATTGTGTTGGTAGTGATATGTACTTTTCAGATGACCGTAACTTCCTCAAATTTCAATCGATATTCAAACGGTTTGGTTTGTTATATTTAAAAAAAAAAAGTATGTATTTATGATATTAATGATGAATAATCATTTTATGGTTTAAAAAAATACATGCTGAAATTCCTATGCTGTGAGAAGCCTAACACTGCATACTTATGGATAACTGCAGCCTTAGGACAAATAACCATACAATTTATTTCCAATTTTTAGTGAAAATATTTTTACATGTGATAGGGCCGTATGGGAAGCTAAAGTTAAATAAACAGCTTACTCACTTCTGAAACTTCAGAAATACTTCATCCACCTCAAAAACCTAATGCACTCACATCATAGCGTAATAACAAATGCACTGCCCGAGTAAGTAATAGTATAAAACAGTGACAGCGACTCACGGTAGTTTGTGACAAAAAAAGCATTTAATTAATCACATGTGGTTATACTTCCAAGGATAAAAATATATCTTTACATTTACAAAAAGAACATTCAAAGCTGATTATCATGTCAAAGTCAATATATGTGTTAGGGTTTTGCTGGGATTCGAACCTGGTTCGTTGGTGTGATGAGCCAGCAAACCCCCACTAGGCCACCAGGGGAATGACTCAAATGCAGAGGCGTGAGGCGGAAGTAGAAAAAGTAACAAAAGGTTTATTTATACTATGTACACTATATACAATCCAGGGCAAAACAAAAAAAACAAAAACAAAGAGTATAATTCAAAAAGAAAAAGGCAAAAATGCAAAAGCTCAGAAGATCCACAAAACACAGTACAAAGGAAACTGGAGATAAACATAACAGCACAAAGACTCCGTGACAAGAGGACTGAACTCAGGGGTATAAATACACAAACTAATTAAGGACACAGGTGAAGATAATTAGGACTAACAGGCAATTAACAAAAACACAAAACACAGGAACAGTGGCGGCCTCTAGAGGCCAAAATAAACAAGACACGAAAAGGAAATAACAGCGGCCTCTAGAGGCCAAAACAGTCTAAGTCCTAACAGGACCCCCCCCTCTAGGAGCGTCTCCTGACGTTCCCAGGGCGATCCGGATGGGCCGAATGGAAGTCCCGACACAGTTCTTTATCTAGGACATCCCGAGCAGGAACCCAGCAGCGCTCCTCAAGACCATAGCCCTCCCAGTCCACCAGATATTGCAACCCGCCGCGGACCCGGCGGGAGTCAAGCAGGCGATGCACAGTGAACACAGTCTGCCCCTGGAAGATGCGGGGGGGTGGGGGGTTCCTAGGGGCAGGGGCATACGTAGACGTCAGTACAGGCCGCAACAGGGAAACATGGAAAGTGGGGTTGATCCTCAGAGTCCGGGGCAACTGGAGCCGGTAGGAGACAGGGTTCACCCTGCGCACCACCTTGAAGGGGCCAATGTAGCGAGGAGCAAGCTTGCGGTTCTCCACCCGCAGCGGAAGGTCCTTAGTGGACAGCCAAACCCGCTGCCCAGGGCGGAAAGTGTGTGCAGGTCTTCTGTGGTGGTTGGCCTGAGTCTGGTTGGTTCTGGAGGTCTGTATGAGGGTCTTCCTGACCTTGCTCCAGGTCTTGCGACACCGTCTCACATATTGGTTGACCGAGGGCACCCCCGCGTCCTCCTCCTGGTCCGGGAACAGAGGTGGCTGGAACCCGAATTGGCACTGGAATGGCGACAGCTTGGTGGCCGATGACTGCAGGGTGTTGTGGGCGTACTCTGCCCATGGCAGCCAGGTGCTCCATGATGTCGGGTTATCCATAGCCAGGCCTCGCAGGGTGGTTTCCAGGTCCTGGTTGAGCCTCTCCGTCTGACCATTGGACTGTGGGTGAAACCCAGAGGAGAGGCTGGCAGTGGCTCCGATGACCTTGCAGAACCCGTGCCACACTCGGGAGGAGAACTGGGGCCCTCGGTCTGAGACGATGTCCTGTGGAAGACCAAAGACTCGGAAGACATGATTAAATATAAGTTTCGCTGTTTCAAGAGCAGAGGGGAGTTTGCACAGAGGTATGAAGCGGCAGGCCTTGGAGAATCTGTCAACAATGACCAAAATGACCATGTTACCTTGTGACTCAGGGAGACCCGTGATGAAGCCGACTGCCACGTGGGACCAGGGACGCCGGGGAATGGTCAGAGGATGCAGGAGACCCTGGGGACGCTGTCGTGGGTTCTTGGTTCTGGTGCAAACCTCACAGGACAGGACAAATGACCTTACTTCCTGCTCCATGTTAGGCCACCAGAAGCGTCTTTTCAGGAAGTCCAGGGTCCTCCGAGCTCCCGGGTGGGCGGTGAGAGGGGAAGAGTGACCCCACTGGAGAACCTTGGCCCGGGCTTGATGTGGGACGTACAAGAGGCCCGGTGGCCCCGTCCCAGGACCGGGGTCCTGGCGTTGGGCTCGTCGAACAGCCTCCTCAATACCCCAGCGGACAGGGGCCACAATCCGGGACACCGGGATAATAGGCCCGACTTCATTCTCCCTGTTAGTGGCAGAGAACAGCCTGGACAGTGCGTCAGGTTTGGTGTTCTTGGAGCCGGGACGGTACGAGAGAGTGAAGTCAAACCGACTGAAAAACAGGGCCCACCTAGCCTGTCGAGGGTTCAGTCTCTTGGCTTGCTGGAGGTACTCCAGGTTCTTGTGGTCAGTCCAAACCAGGAATGGATGTTGCGCTCCCTCCAGCCAGTGCCTCCACTCCTCAAGGGCCAGTTTGACCGCTAACAGTTCTCGATCCCCCACATCGTACCGGGACTCCGCAGGACTCAGGCGGTGGGAGAAGTAAGCGCAGGGGTGCAGCTTTCCTTCCGAACGTTGAGAGAGTACCGCGCCGACACCACTGTCCGAGGCGTCCACCTCCACGATGAATGGTTGGGAGGTGTCCGGGAGGACCAGAATGGGTGCCGTGCAGAAGCGGGCCTTGAGGTCTTTGAACGCCTTTTCTGCCTGAGGAGACCAGCCATAAGATCCACCTGTCCCTTTGGTGAGGTCTGACATGGGTGCTGCCACAGAACTGAAGTTCCTGATGAACTTGCGGTAGAAGTTAGCGAATCCTAAGAACCGCTGAACCTCCTTAACGGACTTGGGAGTAGGCCAGTCCCGGACGGCCAGGGTCTTGGCAGGGTCCATTTGGAGTTGGCCTGTCTGTACAATAAATCCCAGAAAGGAGACCTCGGGAACATGAAATTCGCATTTCTGGGCCTTGGCGAAGAGATTGTTCTGTAGCAGCCTCTGGAGAACCTGGCGGACATGGTGGCGGTGCTCCTGCATGGTCTTGGAAAAGATAAGGATGTCATCGAGGTAGACAAAGACGTACAGGTTAATCATGTCCCTTAAGACGTCATTGATTAGGGCCTGAAAAACAGCTGGTGCGTTGGTGAGTCCGAAGGGCATCACCTGGTATTCGTAGTGCCCAGACGGGGTGTTAAAGGCAGTCTTCCACTCGTCTCCCTGTCGGATACGGATGAGGTGGTATGCGTTCCGTAGGTCCAACTTGGTGAAGACGGTGGCGCCTTGGAGCAGGTCGAAAGCAGTGGACATCAGCGGAAGGGGATATCGGTTGCGCACAGTGATCTTGTTCAGGCCCCTGTAGTCAATACATGGTCGAAGCCCCCCATCCTTCTTGCTGACAAAGAAGAAGCCGGCACCAGCAGGTGAGGTGGAGGGTCGAATGAACCCAGAGACCAGGGCGTCTTTGAGGTATTCCTCCATAGCCTTGCGTTCTGGCTGAGAGAGGGAAAACAGTCTGCCACGAGGAGGGGTAGTCCCAGGGAGCAAGTCGATGGCACAGTCGTAGGCCCGGTGCGGAGGAAGAACGGCGGCCCTGCTCTTGCTGAATACTTCCTTGAGATCCCAGTACTCTGTGGGAACTTGAGATAACTCGGTGAGATCAGGGGGCTCGGCAGGAGACACAGGAGAGCTAGAGAGCAGACAAGAGGCATGGCATGCAGGGCCCCATTCCACAACCTGGCTTGTTACCCAGTCTATGCGAGGGTTGTGGCGAATAAGCCAAGGAAGGCCTAGAATAACTGGGAACTCAGGTGAAGGAATCAGGTGCAGGGATATTTCTTCCTTGTGACCTTGAGACTGGAGGAAGACTGGAGAAGTAACTTGGGTGACTCTTCCATCACCTAACGCTTGGCCATCGAGGGCAGACACAGACAGAGGGACTTCAAGAGGTGCAGTAGGTATATTGATGCTTTGGGCGAAGTGAATATCCATAAAGTTCCCAGCCGCCCCTGAGTCTATCAAAGCTTGACAAGAGTGGACAGACTCACCCCAGGAGATGGAGACCGGGATGTAGATTCCTTGACCAGGGAGTCCGGGAGAGAGGGTAGGCCCCGTCACAACCCTCCCTCGGCTGGACGGGGCGGTCCTTTTCCCAAGAGTTCGGGACATGATGCTCGGAAGTGACCAGGCTTGCCACAGTAGATGCAGCACTTGTCCCTCCTTCTGCGCTCCCTCTCAGATGCGGAGAGGCGAGTACGACCCACTTGCATGGGTTCTGGACAGTCACTGAAGGAGGTAGATGGTCTCCAGGTAGAGGTAGGGAGGCTGGGGGGGCTCAAGGCTTGGTGGCGTTCTCTCATCCTGTTGTCCAGACGAATAGCATGTGAGATGAGGGTTTCGAGGTCACTTGGGCATCCAATAGAGGCCAGACTGTCCTTGATGGGGTCAGACAGACCATGGTGGAAGGCTGACACCAGGGCAGTCTCGTTCCATCCACTTACTGCTGCGAGTGTTCGGAACGAGATGGCGTAATCTGCGACGCTTCCTCCTTGCCGGATGGACATGAGCTTTCGGGCTGCGTCGGTACTGATGTCTGCCTGATCGAAGACCCAAAGCATCTCTTCAGAAAACAGCTGGAAATCAAAGCACTCAGGTCCCTGTCTTTGCCAGATAGCAGTAGCCCAGGCTCGCGCCTTACCAGCTAATAAGGTGATCACAAAGGCAATCTTGCGGCGATCCGTAGTGTAGGTGGTAGGCTGAAGCTCAAAGGTGAGTTGACACTGGGTAAGGAACTCTCGGCACTCACTGTGCTTGCCGTCATACCTCTGTGGTGCAGGAAGGCTGGGTTCGCGAGGTGAAGAAGGCAGCATGGCAGGAGGCACTGGAGCAGGAGTGGGAGCTGGATCAGGAGCAGGAACTGGATCAGGAGATGCAGGCAGAGATGTCAGCTGTGCCAGGGTTTTCCCAATTTGCTGAAGCAATTCCTCGTGGCGAGCAAGGGCCTCACATTGGCTGGTGAGCGTACGTCCATGAGCGTCCATGGTCGCTCCGAAGTGTGTCAAAGCTGCCATAATTCCCTGAAGGTTGGCTGGGTAGACAGTTGAAGCAGCCTCTGCTGAGTCGGTCATGACGGAGTCTTTCTGTTAGGGTTTTGCTGGGATTCGAACCTGGTTCGTTGGTGTGATGAGCCAGCAAACCCCCACTAGGCCACCAGGGGAATGACTCAAATGCAGAGGCGTGAGGCGGAAGTAGAAAAAGTAACAAAAGGTTTATTTATACTATGTACACTATATACAATCCAGGGCAAAACAAAAAAAACAAAAACAAAGAGTATAATTCAAAAAGAAAAAGGCAAAAATGCAAAAGCTCAGAAGATCCACAAAACACAGTACAAAGGAAACTGGAGATAAACATAACAGCACAAAGACTCCGTGACAAGAGGACTGAACTCAGGGGTATAAATACACAAACTAATTAAGGACACAGGTGAAGATAATTAGGACTAACAGGCAATTAACAAAAACACAAAACACAGGAACAGTGGCGGCCTCTAGAGGCCAAAATAAACAAGACACGAAAAGGAAATAACAGCGGCCTCTAGAGGCCAAAACAGTCTAAGTCCTAACAATATGTTAGCACAGAAGATTGAAATTTCATTTGACTAGGCTCCAATGTGCAGTTAAAATAAAACTAAACATACTGATATAAACATCTACAATTAAAACACACACAGACACACACATCATCTTGTCATCAAAGTCAGTACTTTGATTTCCTGTAAATCATAATGTGAGTGCTGGGCTGTGCTTGCGTAAGTCTTCATACCCCTTGAAAATTTTTACACTGTATATTTGGCTAATGCCCTTTAAACAGTACTGCTTTGTTGTGCTTCTGTCTCATGCTGTTGTTCTGGAAGGAAAGGGTTGTCATCTTGGCAATGTGGTGGAGTCTAAGCTTAAAAAATAGGGACACAACCAGTGTTTTCAATTAACCAACCCGAAAATGAAAACCATGTGCAAGTGCAACTTCAGTTATTGAAAATATTATCAAATCAAATCAAATCAAGTTTATTTGTACAGTGCTTTTAACAATAAACATTGTCACAAAGCAGCTTTACAGAATTTGAACGACTTAAAACATGAGCTAATTTTATCCCTAATCTATCCCCAATGAGCAAGCCTGTGGCGACGGTGGCAAGGAAATTATCTCATGACCTTCCATGTAAAATTACTTGGTGCTACGAGCTAGCCTAGCATGAAACACAACTTTGACTAAAAGCTGCAGTAAGTCGTTTTTGAAGAGAAAAGGTACGATTTTAGCATGTTCAAGCACCCAGAATTACAACCACATTAATAATGTTTTAAGAAATCAAACCATTTGTATATACGTCAAAATGTCAGCGAGATAAGAGTATAAACATTTAAGCACCTCAATGGTCAAGTTTACCGCAAATTCTGTGGAAAAGCTTGTCTGTGGTAAGATGGCCGCCCTGTGCGGACGTTCTGGAATACGCGGTGAGGCATCTAGTCTTCTATGTATATCTATGGTAGCAGGTGTGAGAGTGCAGCTTCAGGGAAAATGTCCTTCAGCAAGGCAGGACTGAATTCCCGGCCTGGAGCAGGCATGGGAGTCCCACAAACTTAGGCATGGATGGACCAGACTGGACTGTGACAAAAACAGACTTCATGTTAAAACTATAATGAATTTCCTGGTTTCACATTTATACTTTGTGACTCTATAGACCCTTTCGCATGTTTGTAAACAAACCGACCGTTGCCAGGATGCGCGCGCAGCCTGGACCCAGAAACAATGGCGCTGCCCATAGACCGGCATTATGAGCTGTCAGATTATGCCAAACAATTGTCGTTACAAGATCGAGAATGCTACATAAATAAGTTAACTCTAACAAGTGGACATCGCCTACCGGATCCGTATTTAATTAAAGAGTGGACGGACGATGTTAGTAAGTTCCCTGGTATACAATGGCCAGATATATACTCGTACCTTATTGACAAGACTTCAGTGTACACCCATGAAAAACTTCGTGCCTACAAGTCTTTAGACGCATATGATTATGTTATGTGTGGGCATGTACAACTTGATTAACAATGGGACATTCATATTCATTTTGTTTTAATCAAATTATGCCAGTGATGTGATGGCAATGTGGCTTTAGCTACAACAGCAAATACCAACACTAAACAGCAATTTGCAGGAGGTAATGGCATGAAAGGAATGATAGTGTAAAGAGTGCAGCTAAGAGAAATCAGAGCTGCGTAAAAAGCGAGAGGCAGAGAGCAGAAATGAAACTGAACGGGGCGGGAGCTAGGTTAGAGCAGTCAACGTAAGTTGGCATTTAGAGTGAGGGCACACAATTTTACCTTTCCATCCTTGCTTTAAAATTGTGATTTTTGGCATACACAAATAATGATGGCACAAAATCTGGACCGCTTGAGTCAAGCGAGACCTCTCCTACAAACAAAATTGCATGCAAAGCTAAGTTAACATGCTAACAATATTCATTACATTGTGTAACTATGACCCAGCTAATCAGACAAACGTTACCAAAGTATTTTGCTACATCAATAAACGAAGACTAGAAAGAATAAAAAAGAAAGATTTAATAAATAGCCTGATCTTACCTGTGATGAAGTGGGCGCTGCAAACCCGCACATTTTTGATGGTGCTTTCATCCCAGTCTACACGTTTGATGGCTTGTAGCCATAGACGTCGGTGATTTTTTTGGAATGGGCGAGATCCTGCTGGAATTCTGAACATTTTAACCCCATCATTGCTACGATTCTGACACCCGACAACACAACAACTAGGCATTTCTGAGTCTTTTTTGGGTCCAGGCTGCGTGCGCAATTTCCACTTACGTATGAATGACATTTACTGTGAAGGGGTCTATAGGACACAGTTATCGAAGCAAGTTATCTATAATCACCTTATCTGTTATCACCCAAATGAGGATGGGTTCCCTTTTGAGTCTGGTTCCTCTCGAGGTTTCTTCCTCATGTCGTCTGAGAAAGTTTTTCCTTGCCACCATCGCCACAGGCTTGCTAATTGGGGATAGACTAGGGATAAATTTAGCTCATGTTTAAAGTCTTTAATTTTCTGTAAAGCTGCTTTGCAACAATGTCTGTTGTTAAAAGTGCTATAAAAATAAGCTTGACTTGAAAAATTTCATTACACTCTAAGATATGTCTGGAAAAAAAATGCCCATTTGTGGATTGTTTAAACCAATAAAGGCTTCTTCATCTTCTCTGAAATATCTTTAAAGCATCTTTTTTTTAATTTTGAGGCTACAAAAATAGCCAACCTGCCAAATGCTTAAACAGAGACGGTGTTATCAATATTACAAACAGTAAAACAAGTACACAGTGCTTTTTTATGGCTACAACTTGGTGAAACTTTTTTTTTTTATTTCTACGCTTATTTGCTCTGCCTTACTTTTCTCTGTGACACAGTTTCACATAACAGAAGACACACGTAAAAAAAATGACTTTAATAATGCAACATCTAAAAATACACTATATTTGCATGCTAATTTAAATCTATACTCTACGTTTTCAGGCTCTGAGGAGAAGACTTGTGTGCTTTATTAGGCAGGGTCACATGAAACAAAATAAATGCCACTTTTTATGCCACAATACTGCTTTTGAAACACATGACATGGCTTAAGCTCTACATTACATCTGAATGGCTTCTGATATGAAGGATATATCTTTTAATGCTGGCAGACATGACTTCCTCACCGATGTTGAAATGTGTATGAGAAATGTGATTCAATTTAGTTTTTTTTTCTTTTTAAAAGCACAATTCGTTTATTTTAATTTAAAAAATCATTACTTTATATTTTTTATGATCATGTTATTTATGTTTTTAGTATTATAATATATTTTAAACAAATTAAGTAGCATTGATTGTATTTTGGGAAAAATATATTTATTTTATTTTTGCACATGCTAAGAAATTAGCTAGTTTCAACTGAAAAGACTGTTTCATGTCCATACTTGAATCAAAATTCAATAAAAAGTTTATATATATATATATATATATATATATATATATATATATATATATATATATATATATATATATATATATAAATCAATTATTATAAACACTATTGACAATATTACTTATTTGTTTGTTTGTTTGTTTGTTTGTTTAGCAGTTCACTAGTTAGTATCAGTGAGATATGGGTTCCAGAGATTATATACCAATAATAACTATTAGCAAATTTACCTGATTGATTGATTCATTAATTGTTTCATTGATTGTCTGTTTGATTGTTTCATTCATACATTCATTCATTTACTCATTAATTGTTTCAATCTTTGATTCACTGGTTACTTTGTTAATTGTGTCATTGATCAATTAATCAATCCATTGATTGGTTCATGCATTATGAGTTATGCATAATAATCCATGGCCAGCAGAGTGGTGTAGTGATTAGCACTGTCGCCTCACAGCAAGAAGATTCTGGTTTCGAGCCCAATGGTCGACAGGGGCCTTTCTGTGCGGAGTTTGTATGTTCTCCCTGTATCTGTGTGGGTTTCCTCTGGGTGCTCCAGTTTCTCCCACAGTCCAAAGACATATGGTTAGGTTAACTGGCTACTCTAAATTGTCCATAGTGTGAATGAGTATGTGAATGATTGAGAGGAGAAAACCTCTATAATAATCCAGTAGAAGGCAACAGGAAACCACTACTGCACTGTTCCTGAGATACTTTGATGGCTGAAGCCATTAGAGTGGCCACGTCACTGTAGTGATATGCCAAAATGGATGGATAATAATCCATGAGTCATTAATTGTGTTATTTAATGATTCATTCATTCAAGGACAATGAGTTACTAATTAGAAGGTCAGGGATTCAAGCTCCAGTACTGACATGCTGCCACCACTGGGCCTCTTGAGAAAAGAGTTTTTACCTTCTCAGGTCCAGGAGTGCTGTATCATGCCTCCCCCTGGCCTCTGACCCCAAATTCCCCACAGTGGTGCTTGAAAGTTTGTAAACCCTTTAGAATGTTCTATATTTCTGCATAAATATGATCTCAAACATCATCAGATTTTCACACAAGTCCAAAAGTAGATAAAGAGAACCCAGTTAAACAAATGAGACAAAAATATTATACTTGGTGATTTATTTATTGAGGAACTGATCCAGTATTACATATTTTGTGAGTGGCAAAACTATGTGAACCTCTCGGATTAGCATTTAATTTAAAGATGAAATTAGAGTCAGGTGTTTTCAATCAATGGGATGACAATCAGGTGTGAGTGGGCACCCTGTTTTATTTAAAGAACAGGGATCTATCAAAGTCTGATCTTCACAATGCATGTTTGTGGAAGTGTATCATGGCACGAACAAAGGAGATTTCTGAGGACCTCAGAAAAAGCATTGTTAATGCTCATCAGGGTGGAAAAGGTTACAAAACCGTCTCTAAAGAGTTTGGACTCCACCAATCCACAGTCAGACAGATTGTGTACAAATGGAGGAAATTCAAGACAACGGTTACCCTCCCCAGGAGTGGTCGATCAACAAAGATCACTCCAAAAGCAAGGCGTGTAATAGTCGGCGAGGTCACAAAGGACCCCAGGGTAACTTCTAAGCAACTGAAGGCCTCTCTCACATTGGCTAATGTTAATGTTCATGAGTCCACCATCAGGAGAACACTGAACAATAATGGTGTGCATGGCAGGGTTGCAAGGAGAAAGCCACTGTTCTCCAAAAAGAACATTGCTGCTCATCTGCAGTTTGCTAAAGATCACATGGACAAGCCAGAAGGCTATTGGAAAAATGTTTTGTGGACGGATGAGACCAAAATAGAACTGTATGGTTTAAATGAGAAGCAAAGGAAAACACTGCATTCCAGCATAAGAACCTTATTCCATCTGTGAAACATGGTGGTGGTAGTATCATGGTTTGGGCCTGTATTGCTACCGGTACGTCTGGGCCAGGACAGCTTACCATCATTGATGGAACAATGAATTCTGAATTATACCAATGAATTCTAAAGGAAAATGTCAGGATATCTGTCCATGAACCGAATTTCAAGAGAAGGTGGGTCATGCAGCAAGACAACAACCCTAAGCATACAAGTCATTCTACCAAAGAATGGTTAAAGAAGAATAAAGTTAATGTTTTGGAATGGCCAAGTCAAAGTCCTGACTTTAATCCAATTGAAATTTTGTGGAAGCAGTTCATGTGAGGAAACCCACCAACATCCCAGAGTTGAAGCTGTTCTGTACAGAGGAATTGGCTAAAATTCCTCCAAGCTGGTGTGCAGGACTGATCAACAGTTACCAGAAACGTTTAGTTGCAGTTATTATTGCTGCACAAGGGGGTCACACCAGATACTGAAAGCAAAGGTTCACATACTTTTGCCACTCACAGATATGTAATATTGGATCATTTTCCTCAATAAATAAATTACAAAGTATAATGTTTTTGTCTCATTTGTTTAACTGGGTTCTCTTTATCTACTTTTAGGACTTGTGTGAAAACCTGATGATGTTTTAGGTCATAGTTATGCAGAAATATAGAAAATTCTAAAGGGTTCACAAACTTTCAAGCACCACTGTAACAGACTGGGATGCACAAAGAAAAGAATGTGATGGTACTATAATATAAATGTGACAGATTCATTGTTTAATTGAATGATTGTTTCATTGTTTCATTCATTCATTATTTCATTGAATCATTGATGAGTTAATTGATCATTTAAACGCTTAATTCATTCATTCATACAGTTTCAGTAATTATTTCCACCAACAACTTTGTTGAAGAAGGTTATATTTTTGCCTCCATTTGTTTATTTGTCTGCTCCCAATGTAACTCAAAATACAGTGAACAGATTTTGATGAAATTTTGAGGAAAAGTGAGCCATTAGCCAAGGAACAATTCATTATATTTTGATGCAAATCTGAATATGTATGTAAACATAATAAACACCTGGATACTCTAATATGTGGCTTGGCACAAGTATGCACTCTACCGAGTGCGCTTCTCATTTAATATATGTGAATGTATCTTGCCTAATCCACCAAGCCACATATTATCAACATCAAAATCACATCACTTGAACCTAGAATAAATACTAAAGCTGTACACCAAATTTCATCCAAATCAGTTCACTACTTTTTGAGTTACATTGGGCAAAGACAAAATAAAAAATAAAAATCCTGGCTTGGCATACATATCTGGATTCTGGCTAATCTTTTGGTTGACTCACTGATTGAATCACTGATTCATTGATTGACACATCAGTAATCATATCATGAATATGTACTTCTCCACAGATTTGGAATTTATATAACTAAGTGTGGCGGCACGGTGGTGTAGTGGTTAGCACTGTCGCCTCACAGCAAGAAGGTCCGGGTTCAAGCCCCATGGCCGGCGAGGGCCTTTCTGTGTGGAGTTTGCATGCTCTCCCCGTGTCCGCATGGGTTTCCTCCGGGTGCTCCGGTTTCCCCCACAGTCCAAAGACATGCAGGTTAGGTTAACTGGTGACTCTAAATTGACTGTAGGTGTGAGTGTGAATGGTTGTCTGTGTCTATGTGTCAGCCCTGTGATGACCTGGTGACTTGTCCAGGGTGTACCCCGCCTTTTGCCCATAGTCAGCTGGGATAGGCTCCAGCTTGCCTGTGACCCTGGAGAACAGGATAAGCAGCTACAGATAATGAGATGAGATAACTAAGTGTAAGTTCACCCAATTGTTGTGTGTGACATACAAACTTTGAAGTGTGAGTGCTTCTACTGCCTACGGTACATATTTATT
Organism: Neoarius graeffei; assembly: GCF_027579695.1. NCBI lineage: Eukaryota > Metazoa > Chordata > Actinopteri > Siluriformes > Ariidae > Neoarius > Neoarius graeffei. Next base: position 67,074,138 of record NC_083584.1, read on the forward strand.
TATTTTATTAATTTTAAAATCATTCTAATTAAATGACATTGCATTAATTATATTATATTATATTATATTATATTATATTATATTATATTATATTATATTGGCTGCTGTTGAGTGGTCTGTTGGATATATTCCATTCAGCTAGCATGATACTGAACGAGTCGAAGACGAGTTAATATCTGATATACCATGAAAAAAGCCAGCCAATATTATTATTATTATTATTATTATTATTATTATTATTATACATGCACATTCCTTTTGGTGTTGAACGTGTCTTTCTCTTTCAAAATTCTCTCAAAATAGTTTATATTTTATGAAGCAAACCTGGTGGTCATGTTTCTTTACAAATTGTCACAGTTGCTTGCTAGCGCAGAAGTTTTCATCTCTGATGTGTGATGTCATGGTGTCTTGACAACCATGCAACATCATAAACCATATTCAATGCTCATTCTCCACTGGGTAGAGTGACATAATACACATAGGATAAGCGGTATACTCACAATATTGCATGCTATCAAACCAAATGAATGAAACCTGCTAGAAGGGAATAGAACACCTTTTTTATTCCATTGAAAAAGTGTCCTGGATGTGTTATATTATATTATTATATGCACATACAGGCCACTTTTTCCATAGAATAAGAACATGTATTCTATTACCTTCTTGTGGGTTTATTGATAGCATGCAATATCGTTATCATTTCGCTTAACTTCCATGTATCATGCCACTCTACCCAATGGAGAATGAGTGTGTAATGTTGTTGCAATATTGCATGTTGTCAAGACAACATGACGTCACACTTCAGAGATGTAAACTTTCCGTGTTAGTGAGTGACAGCGACAATTTGTAAACAAACATGGCTGCCAGGTTTGCTTCATTAAAAATGGAAGATTTTGAGAAAATTTTGGCTGCCAGGTCGCTCCATTGTGTGTAGCTGTCAATGTTAATTTTAAAAGTAACTCAGTAAATTACACAGGGAAATAATAATAAGAATAATATTGGCTGGCTTTTTTCATGATATATCAGATACATTCCATTCAGCTACGACTCATTGAATATCATGCTAGCTGAATGGAATATATCTGATAGACCACTCAAAGCCAGACAATATTATTATATGATATTATATTCTATGATATTATACTATAGGCGGCATGGTGGTGTAGTGGTTAGCACTGTCACCTCAGAGCAAGAAGGTCCTGGGTTTGAGCCCAGCAGCTGGCGAGGGCCTTTCTGTGTAGAGTTTACATGTTCTCCCCGTATCTGTGTGGGTTTCCTCTGGGTGCTCCAGTTTCTCCCACAGTCCAAAGACATATGGTTAGGTTAACTGGCTACTCTAAATTGTCCATAGTGTGAGTGAGTATGTGAATGATTGAGAGGAGAAAACCTCTATAATAATCCAGTAGAAGGCAACAGGAAACCATTACTGCAATGTTCCCGAGACACTTTGATGGCTGAAGTCATTAGAGTGGCCATGTCACTGTAGTGATATGCCAAAATGGATGGATAATAATCCATGAGTCATTAATTGTGTTATTTAATGATTCATTCATTCAAGGACAATGCATGTTCTCCCCGTGTCCGTGTGGGTTTCCTCCGGGTGCTCCGGTTTCCCCCACAGTCCAAAGACATGCAGGTTAGGTTAATTGGTGGCTCTAAATTGACCGTAGGTGTGAATGTGAGTGTGAATGGTTGTTTGTCTCTATGTGTCAGACCTGGTGACTTTTCTAGGGTGTAACCTGCCTTTCACCCATAGTCACCTGGGATAGGCTCCAGCTTGCCTGTGACCCTGTAGAACAGGATAAACGACTACACATAATGTATGGATGGATATTATATTATAATAACAGTACTTGTATGTATTGTAATAACTGTTTTAACACATAACAAAGGTAACGTTTGTGTGTGTGTGTGTGTGTGTGTGTGTGTGTGTGTGTGTGTGTGTAAAACAGCAGGCATGCCCCAGGCTATTAGCCATGACACCATTGGAACAGCTTCTGAAAACAATGTCAGGACATCTGGTCCAAACAAGCTTCACACTGAGAAAAACAGACGTGTGTGTGTGTGTGTGTGTGTGTGTGTGTGTTTAACATTTTCTTTCTAGATTCCATTCATCTGATCTCAAATAGAACCTCCAACATTTTGGGGGTCATCCGGTCAAGGTCAAGGTTTTTGTGGCTACTGCTTCATACACTCATATGTAAGAGTGAAACAATCGTGCACTGCGCATGTGGATCACCAAAACGGTGACTCATGATCTCTCGATATCAACAGTTGATCTCGCATTATCATTGTGTTGTAATAATGTAAGAATGAGTGTAACAAGGGCACACTGTGCATGCACATAAGTATTACAATAGTACACAAGAACGAGTCTAAGAATGTAAGACTGAGTGTAACAATAGTGAAAGTTCCCCTGTGTCCCAAATCACTCCCTACTCACTACATAGTGGACTATATAGTCAGGTCGCCATTTTGTAGTGCTGTCCAAATGTATAGTGAGTATTATTACACCCTATATAGTGCACTCAAAGTATCTCACAATGCATCATGGAAGGTAGTGCCACAGCAAAGAAGAAAAAAAAGGCCACAGCAAAAAAGAAGTTTTATCATTTAATCAATAAACTCACTATATAGTCCTCTATATTGTAATTTCCTATATCGTGAGTCGGGTATAGTGAACGAGTCTGTAACCAATCAGCACTTATCCTGATCAAGTTCGATTGCCTGTTCTATTTCTTGATAAACTTTGAAACTCATCAGAACTAGAAACTAAATAAGAGAAACCTTGTTATAACTTTGTAGTATCGGAAGATAATCAGCAGATAAAAAGATAAATGAAATTCACTTCATTGTTCGCCAAGGACAGGGGTTCCCAAACTTTTCCATGCCAAGGCCCCCCAAACAGCATTAGCTTCTGGCCGGGGACCCCCTTTGCAAACCCACAGACAATGCTACAAAATATGTAAAGAAACATCAACTTTTAGAATGTTTTCTCTTACTTTTATTCAATAGTCAATAATTGTTATATTTGTTTAGCATAAGAATATTATTAACTAACATGTTTTCAACACAAATATTTTCGCACTGAACAATAAACTGTATAACCTCCTGTAGTACCTGATTCAACTCATTATCCATCCTTTTAGTGACCAGTGCCTCGCGATGGAGCGTGCAGTGTGTGGCCACTACATGCGGGGCCTTCTGCTTAATGAGAATGGTCACTCCACTGATCTTCCCGGTCATTGCCGCGGCTCCGTCCGAACACACCCCCACACAACGGGTCCAGTCCAATCCGTTAGACTCAATGTAATCGTCCAAAACTTGAAAAATGTCTTTCCCAGTAGTTCTTCTTTCAAGTGCTTTACAAAATAGTATTTCCTCCACAAATCTTTCCTGTGAAATAAATCTGATGTACACAAGCAGTTGGGCCTCATTGGATAAATCTGTGCTCTCATCCAGCTGAAGTGCGAAGTATTCGCTGGCTCTCACCTGCTCCAACAGCTGAGCAGATATGTCTTGAGCCATGTCACCAATCCGTCGGCTCACGGTGTTATCAGAGAGTGGGACAGCATCGATTTTTTTTGGCAGCATCCTCACCAAGCAATTCTCGGACAATGTCTTTGGTGGCTGGTAAAATCAAATCTTCTCCAATTGAGTGAGGTTTTTTAGCACGAGCAATGTGGTACGAGGCTAAAAATGATGCCTTCAGGGCCCGCTCGGGGACAGTAGCTTGCTGGGTGAATGCAGCAGATTGCCTGACCAAATGCTCTTCTTTGCATCTGAAGAAATCTACTATTTTTTTCGGCATCTGTCGGATGTTTTTGTACCAAGTGACGCTGAAGGTTTTAAGCACTCGTTTGACAGGGTCTCCAGACAGAGGACGCATTTCGGGCAATCATGGCCATTTTTCTGTATGGCTCTAAAGCCATACTTAATGTATTTTCGGATTTTAGTTGGCCAGGACTTCTTAGTTTTTTTCGCAGCAGTGTCCTCCACAGCAGGGCTGTTGGTTTGTTCCTTCGGTCTCTTCTTCAAAAACCTGTCCATTTTGCGCTAGCAATACGCTAGCTTGAGAAGCAAAGCAGCTTGATAAATGGCGCAAACCGCAACATCACAGGCAATCAGAGAGATGAACATGGCAAACAACGTTTCGATATGATGTATTATTATTAATAATTATATTTTATAATAATTATTAAAAAACTAATTACAATATATTTAATAATATATATATTTTTTTAAAGTATATTTTTTTCTGCAATTTTTTTGTTATCGTCCCTCCAACTTTCTGAGGCCCCCCAGCGCCCCTTGGCAGCCCTCCAGGGGGCCGCAGCCCCCACTTTGAAAACCACTGGCCAAGGCTACTGATTCGATATCAAGTAAGTGGTGTTTATTGTAAGAAAATTTACCTTTTGATTATCACAGCTTTTGTTTCGTCCTTCTGAAAAGTCAAATAAAAAAGTTTGTAAGGTTTTTTTTTTAGCTTTTTGGCAGATATTTAGAGTCTTTACACTACACTTAAGAAACAAAATGTTCTCAGTGTTAAATAATACTTCTAAGACAGTTCACTAGACTAAAGAAATTGCTTTCAGACATGTTTATGCTTATTACAGAGGGAAAGTGTGTTCCACTGAGCTCTAATGCCGGGCCATTTCTGGGAAATAAGTTTTGGTCATGGCGACAGCACGTGTATGTCAGCCTCGGTTCAGAGGTTTCAGTTTCGAAAACTGTAAGAGCTAAGAGTAGAATAATATAAAGTACAGACACTTGGTATATTTTACTTCTGTGATTTTTAAATTGTTCATTTTTGGATTACGCTTCATTTTTGTGGCTACTGCCTCATAGAGTAAATATATATGCTATATTTACTGTACAGGCATGGGATCAGAAAACTATTTTATTTATAAGCAGT